>NC_090440.1:1916138201-1916509868 GCF_031143425.1 Pleurodeles waltl | reverse complement strand
CTATTTACACACCACTACATTCATTTACACACACACTCACATGCCCAAACAGCTGTTTACAAATCCAGTTACACACCAACACAGACAGTTATGTGCTCACTGATATATGCACCTCTTGCTGACCCAGTAACCTACTTGTACAGACACTTATACACCCATAACGAGACACTTAGACACTGTGTGACACACTGATATAACCACTTATGTAATCTAATAGTATGTAATTTAAAGTTAAATGTATTCTGTTTTCAGGTATCTACTTGTCTTGAAAGAGGGGGATTTACAATGCCAAGAAAGGAAGAGAGGAGCAAAACTGAAGAAAAAGTACTATCTGCAAAAAAGTGAGAATAAAAATGACATGATGGAGAAAATGTACTGGAAAAAGAGCTGCTTGTAAGAGAACTAAGGAGTTTCTTAAAATAATATATGGAAAAATGCAAAATATGGAAAAAAAAGTGCAAATAAAAAGTGAGGTTTAAAATCAACTCACAAAGGAGAAGGATTTAGTCACGCTGAAGGTGAGAAATCTTACAAGAAAACACCTAGTTTGACGAGGAGATAGAAACAATTTAAAGAAATACGAATGAGAATGTTTAGAAGTAAGGTAATACAGATTTAGTGCAAAACATGAAGCAGTATAAGAGGAGTAGGGCAGCATTGAAGCAAAAACAACCTATCGAGAGTGTGGTTGATAAAGCACTTGTCCTGAAGCGCAAACTATTTATCTTGATACTAAACAGAATGAGAACACTGGATAAAACAGTCTGTCTATGAAGAAAAGAAGACAAAAAAAAGGCTTCTTCATAAAAAATGCAAAAGTTTCAAAGGAGAATGGAAGTATACTTCGAGTACTGAGACTTTCTTTAATAAAGAAAGCTACTTTCAAGAGAATGCAATAGTGCATGCAGTTGAAACAACTGGCCGATGCTATGAGGTAAAAGATGGTACTCCCATTGCAAAAGAGGAGATGGTTCCTAGAAATATAGAGGAAGAGATAGCTTAAGAGGTGCAAGAAAGGTGTAGACATGCCCCTGTGTATGAATGGGACTGCAGACATGTTTGTAGTGTTTGCCAGGAATCAATTGATATATTAAGAAATTCTAAATTTCCAGATAGAAGTGTGAAGCAGGAAATTGCATTGCTGCAAGCATTAGATCCATGCAAATTCAGGATATATACTAATTTGCAAGGACACTCACTGGCACGTCTACCCAGGAAAGTGTGCACAAGTACTTTTCATCATTTTAAAATGTTGGCTGTTCATCATTTAAAAATGCAAAATTTAGTTAGAAGACGTTACATTGTAAAAGGTTCTGCATTGTGTTTAGGAGAAATGAACAAACTACTTTGTATGGTACAGTATGAAAGGCTGAAAATCTTTGTGAAGATACTCAGTTACATTTCTTTGGTCCTGAAGTGGAGTCTGGGCAAAATGAGTAGTTGACATGTTCAGGTGTAGAGGAGCAAAACACAGAAATGAGTACTAATAACTTTGCATGAGCAATAGCAAAGCTGAATGCAGTTTCTACAGAGGTTCCAAACTATGTTTGTATTTGTTGTCAGCGCACTCACACCAAAGGCCGAATGTGTTGATGTCATCTTGAAAACTGAATAAGAAAAAAGTGGCCAGAATTTCTAGTGTCTTCATTTGTGGAGGAACTTTTGATTTGCCGGCACGCCAGATCATGTGTAAGTATTGCTATGACAAGTTAGAGGACAGTAAAATACCTGCCAGAGCACTACACAATAAGTTGGAAGTGGTTGAAGCTCCAGAGGAACTTTGACATCTGAATGTTTATGAAGGAATACTCATACAATCTATACATCCTTTTCAAGCACTAGTTTGTATGGTACCAAAGACTGGGAAACTGTCCCCCACTGAGAAAACTCAAGTTGTGAATACAACTGATTAAGAAGTGTCTGTGCTCCTCATTTAGGAGAGTATCCAGATTATGAGAAACACACAATCTGTCTGAAATGGAAAGTTTTAAAGCAGGAAATAATAGAGAAGAAGGAAGTTGTTAAGAAACAAACAATTGAAAATGATGGGGATACTGTAGTGTATCAATTGTCAACCCCCTTTGGTGTGAACTGCTAGGCTAATGATGTAAATGTTTTGTTTGCAATACCTTGTGTTGTAGACGAAAATCAAGAGAAACAACAGAAGGTATTGTATTCAGCACTGTGTAGCTTGTTGAACCGTCTGCGTACCGAGAGAACAAAAATACATTATGCATCAGTAATTCGAGACACTTTAGATCTATGTAGTGGATCTGTACAGTTTACTCAGAATACTCTGAGTATGTACAGGTGTTTTATGGTGAGATTTGGTGTCTTAGAAGAAGAAAATATACCTGTAAATGACTTGTTTGGACTTAGTTACTCATGGCACCACAAATGTGAAAATTGCTGATACACTTCAACTAAACAAATAGAATCGGAGCGTTTTATTTATTTAACATTACCAGATTCCAAAAGTGTAAGCTTTGACACATTAGTTAAAAAAGCTACTCAAAACAATATATGTTCAAATTGTCGAACAGATGTTCTGTCAACTTTACATGCAGCAAGATGTAGGAGCTATGGGCCAGATGTAGGAAAATCCTGAATTGCGAGTCGCAATTCACGATGCAGGATGGTGTCCCTGACACCATCTGCGACTCGCAAGGGGGTTGCAAAGGCCCACCTCAGTAATATTAATGAGGTGGGTCGCAATTTGCGACCCCCTTGCGACTCGCAGTACTCACAGGGATGGTGGGCTGCTGGAGACAGCAGACCACCATGTCTGTGACTGCTTTTAAATAAAGCAGTATTTTTTGTTGTAATGTAGCCCGCTTTCCTTAAAGGAAAACTAGATGCATTACAAAATGAAAAAATGAAACCTGTCAGTTTCAATTTTTCAGAGCAGGCAGTGGTCCATAGGACCGCTGCATGCTCTGAAAAAAAAAAATTCCAGGCCATTCAAAAAGGGGAAGGGGTCCCATGGGGACCTCTTTCCTTTTGCGAATGGGATACCACCAGTGTGACAGTGGTGGTAACTGCGATTGTTTTGTCAATCCTGCATCGCGCTGCGGCTCGCAAATAGGAAGGGGAGCACCCCTTCCTATTTGCGACTCGCAGTCCGTTTTGCCATGGCGATGTGGGTTTTGCACATCCCAAACAGCGAAAATTGCTGTTTGCAACGCGTAAAACCGTTGCTACATCTGGCCCTAAGTTATTTTAATGCTGCAACGAAGCAGAGCAGATGATAGCAAATTACTTACTGAGATTACTAACTTTAAAGCAGGACAAATATCTATCTCTGGTAAAAAAAAAAAAATACACTAGTTTCGCTATCATTTTTCATGAAGGAGTTAGTATTGAATCTGGTCGTAAAACTGTCTTTTTAAAAAGTAGAAGTGGACGGACAGAATGTAATGATAGCAACCTTCAATTTAGACAAAGATTGCCTTTGAGGTTACCAAGTTCCTAATTTTTGTTTTTGGGGTCAAAATTCTAACGAGCATCACAGTTGTAAAAGTGGAATAGTCTAGTTAATTTAAATGCAGTTTCAGGATTTATGATATTATGCAACCTACCAAGAATGATGTTTTTGTAAAGTTTTGCCTTTGCTGGTGGACCTTATAAATCTAGTGGTACTTCTAATGATGAAGTTCTCATTTTCAGCATGTTTCTTTAGATTAGTAGAGCAAGTGTAGGTAAAGTGATTGTTTAAAAAATTGTAGTGAGTGCAGTGCGCAGTGTTGCTTATTTGCATTGACATACTGTGCACTTTTGTTTTGTTTTTTTGTAGACTGTGTACATTTTTTTTCTCCACTGTTCAAGGATGATTCTTAATACAGTACGACATTTATCTTGCACAGGTACTAAAGTTGCGAACAGTTATAAAAAACAAACAAAAAAACACTTATACTTATTGTAACGTGGGATTACAGCATAGGAAATGTGTGTGCATAACTTCATAATAGCAACATATTAGTGTTTCTATTATGAAGTTATGCATTGATAAAAATTGGACATTTAGTTTAGAATTGTATACATTGTCATACAAATTCATATTTGTTTTTTCTTTTTTTTTATACAGATGATTTGCACCATCTGTTGGAGTAATGTGGTTTACAGATTACGTCTTCCATTGTTGTTGTAGTTTATATTGTGTGTGTTCCAGACCACAGTTAAAAAACACATACATGCAATTACAAAGTCAGACACCCACTTACACTCCCATACAGCCAGTCATATACCCACTCACATACTTATAAATACTCACTTCTGACATTCCCACACATTCACAAACTCATACACCCATACAGATACTCACACACCACCTCACACAGCCTCTTAGACCCACTCATACACACATACAGTCACACTCACATGCCTACAGACACTCACACACCCACTCAGTCACACACCCAATTACATACCCACACAGATATTTACATCCCCACTAACACACCCATAGTGACTTGACACAGGTACAGACACACCGACAGAGCCACTCACAGACATACTGACCCTCCCATACACCAGTCACACTCCCATTTACACATGAAAATGTCTAGTCACATATACTCATACATCCATACAGATGCTCACAGTCACCCCCACGCCCCCACAGACACTCACACACACCCAAACCGTGACTCATACTCACTCACACACTTACACAGACACCTTTACACTCAGACACCCAATTACACAGAGACATTAACATCCCCACTAACGCATACATACATACACGCACACAGCTACTGACACGCCCACACAGCCACCGACTCAGGCACCCATACAGCTACTCTCAGATGCTCACACACCGACACAACCACTCAGTCACACACAGTGACTAACTCACTTACACATCCACACAGACATTTACATCCCCACTAACATGCCCATACTGTCACGCACAGAGGTACTGACAAAGCCACAGCAATTCACATTCCTAAACATTCACTTACAAACCCATTTACACATGCTGGCACTTACTCACATAGATCTCTACAGACACTTGCACACTTTCACACAGCCACTAACACACCCACTTATAGACACACACAGCTAGCTACTCACATGCTCAGAGAGCCACTTACACAAGCACTGATATATCAGTCACATGCACATCTTTTTCCATTTTAGTGTTCCAGACAACTTTACAAAACATTTGCTAGTGCCTTCTTTAATACTTTGTAGGTTTATTCCCCATAGTGAATATTAAAGTAGTCCGATGTACTGCTTTAATTTTACGTGTGCATGGTGTGATACATATAAAAATACAAAAACTGAGAAACACAAACACACAATTCCACCAAAACATAAAACATGTAGTTAGCTCTTTCTTTGACCAGATAAGGTGGTTCTAACAAGAACGTTTTTAATAGGTTTTTTGGAACAAATATATACTTCTTTGTTATTTTCTTTGGGAGCAAAAATAACCAGGGCAGTAAAACAGATAAAGGAATGCAACTTGTAGGAAGCAACTGGCTTCCGTCTTTGAAAACACTGCAATGTTGAGCGGGGAGGACAAAAACAAATTAACAGCTGTGGTTATTCACAGCATCCATGTAGGCAGCCACGGAAGAGATGTTCATACCCAGAGTGACATTTTCCACAAGGAGTCACTGTTGCACCTGGCCCTTCTTGCAGGGTCATCTCGAGTCTTTTTGCCTCCTTCCTCCTAATTTTTCTGACCAGTTTTTGTTGGCTTTAGGACTCTGGGCACTTTACCACTTCTAAAACAGTGCTAAAGTACATATGCTGTCTGTGTAAATTGTACTGATGATTGGTTTATCCATGATTGGCATATTTGATTTACAGGTAAGTCTCTTGTAAAGTGCACTGGAGGTGCACAGGGCCTGTAAATCAAATTCTACTAGTGGGCATGAAGCACTGGTTGTGCTACCTACATTAGTAGCCCTGTAAACATGGCTCAGACCTGCCACTGCAGTGTCTGTGTGTGCAGTTTTAAACTGCCAATTCGACTTTGCAAGTGTACCCACTTGCCAGGCATAAACCTTCCTTTTTACTAAATGTCAGGTACCCCTAAGGTAGGCCCTAGGTATCCCCAGGGGCAGGGTGCAGTCTATGTTTAAGGTAGGACATATACCCTGTGCAAGGCCTATCTCTCTCGTAGGTTAGCATGGGGGCTGCTTTTAAATATCCTTAAAGCGCAGATTCCCTTTGAGAGCAGATAAAATGTGGATATTAGGATCTCCAAACTCACAATTTAAAAATACATCTTTTAGTGAAGTTGGTTTTTAAATTGTCTGTTTCAAAATGCCACTTTTAGAAAGTAGGCATTTTCTTGCTTAAACCATTCTTTGACTCTGCCTGTTTGTGGATTGTCTGTCTGGGTCAGTTTGACAGTTGGGCTGTTTTGCCCCTCTCTAGACAGTGACACAAAAGGGGGCAGGGTTTAGCCTTCATATCCTGGTGAGCCATTTGAGCTAGAGGGGAGGGATGAGTGGTCGTTCACACCTGAAAGGACTGTGCCTGCCCTCACACAATGCAGTCTGCGGCCCCCTGGTGTGCATCTCTGGCCTGGCCTGGTCTGGCCTGGCCTTAGCAAGGAAGGATCTTGCAAACCCTTGAGACTTTGCTTTGAAGTTTGCCAACTTTAAAGTCAGAACAGGGTATAAGAAGACCCAAAACCCCAGACGTTTAGAATCTTTCTGGAATCAAGAAGAAACTCTGCCAAGGAGAAGAGCTGAAGAACTGGAGGAGGAGTGCTGTGCTGCTTTGCTGGACTGGCCTGCAGTTGCTGCTTCTGCCTGAAAAGAGTGCAAAGGGTGAACTTTGCTGTGTGTCCTGCTTGAGAAAGTTCTCCAAGGGCTTGGGGCTTGGAGTAGAGCTTGCCTCCTGTTGGAAGTCTCAGGGACACCAAAGACTTCAGTTTCCTTGACCTGCAGCACTGGAAACTATTTTGTGCTGTTCAAGAGGAGAAACCACCACAACGACGCCGCTGGCCTGCACTGTGACCTGCCGACGCCACACGGAGTCGCATTGCCCCGCTTGGCACCGTGACCCTGGTCTCCCCAATGCCGTCATCAGACAACTTCACCGAGCCGGTGCTCGCTCCGTGACCTGTGGGCCCCGCACTCCGTCATCGCCTGCTCACACCGCAGCCTGGGCCTTCCCGACAACGCCGCTCCTGCTGACACCGGTGCCGCTGCCTACACTGTGGCCTGTGGACACCGCTCGTGAGGAGCACGAAGCACCGCCCCTTCCAGCACCGCATCCCCGGTCCACCGACGCCAGCGCCATCGACTCCAGTGTCGTCACCAGTCATATCTGCCTACACCATGGCCTGTGGACACCGCTCGTGAGGGTCACGAAGCACTGTCCCGCATCGCTTGCTTGGGCCTACCGATGGCAGCACGTTGCACCACCCCACTTCACACTGCAGCCCTGGTCTCACCGACGTTGCTGACGCCATCACCGAGCCGCTGCCTGCACCGAGACCTGTGGGCAACGCATGTCGCATCGTCCCGCTTCACACCGACACCGCAACCACATCCATGTCAGCGCTCCTGACTTCATCAGCCCGGAGTTCGATCTGCAATGCGTGTGACTTCAAGGGCCCGACGACTCTGGAACCGACTCAGCAGCGCTGCTCTCCGGAGCTCACCGCGAGGATCACAACGCCCTACAAATCCAAGGTACTGTTTGCGGGTCTTCCCGACACCGTAGCTGGCCCGTGATGTGGCAGCCGGACTGAACTGTTGGTTTTGTTGATCACGACGCCGTGATAGCCCCAGGTGGAGTGTTTGACTTCAAGGAACTGTATTTGTGAGTAAATCTTGCAGAATTCATATTTTTATTACTGTATGTTGGATATTTATCATATTTGGTCTTGTTTCACATAGATAAATATTGGCTATTTTTCTAAAACTGGTGTGGTGTCCTTTTGTAGTGTTTTTACTGTATTACTGTGTGTTATGTGCAAATGCTTTACACATTGCTTCTGAGATAAGCATGACTGCTCGTGCCAGGCTACCAAGGGGGTGAGTAGGGGTTATCTGAGCAGGTATCTCCCTTATTCTGACTAGAGTGAGGGTCCCTACTTGGCCAAGGTGCAAACCGACTGCCAACTATAGACCTCATTCCTAACAGTCACCATCTCTGAAAGTTTCTGTCTGGGAAAATATGGGAATAGTGATCATTTCCTGAGGGGCCAGTGGTTCTGCACATGGCCCTGCTGATGATGACTCCCCAGCTGCTGCCTTTTCCCTCATCATCCAACTGTATGTTTTCTGTTGGATCGTTATTAAATGGATGCATTTCCATGTGACTACTTTTTCCCCATTCGTCATGATAATTTCTTCCCACAGACGTTGCACTGCACGATTGTAGCTATTACCCTCTTTTCTCCAGATGAAATTGTGAAGTGCTTTCACATGTTAGATTCCTTTTTTGGTGGAGGAATATCATCTTCCTCAACTTGAAGAGGTTCAGGGTTTCTTCGTTCTTCTTTTGAAGAAGACATAGCTGCACTTTTGCAAAGTACTTTTGCAATAAAGGATTTCATTTATCTTTAGAGATCTGAAATCCAAATAACTGACTTAGGGTGTGGTTTGCCATGTGCATGGATATGGACATACTATAGCCAAGCAGCACTTGACCTTTGGGTGTGTTCCAGGCAACCCAGCGGATCTGCGGTTCCAGCCCCAGCTCCATGGATATGCTGAACTGGCAAAACAAATAAGTATGTTTTAACACACTGATAGGTTCCCAAATATTAATGTATAGATATGTTTTCTCTGATGTCAATCTTAAATTTTGAGGTGCCTATGTATTGTAGTTATATATTTTTTAACGTCTTGATGAATCTGCAAATCCAAGTCCTCTGGATCGAAATCCACAGATCCGCTGCAATTTCTTCACCTGAACTAATAACCATGGAGTACCTATGTGGGCTCCCTTCTCGAATTTGTGGCGGATCCATAAAATGATGTTTTTTAAAAAGAGAAAAGCTTGTTGTATTACATTTACAAAAACACTACATACGTTAGATAAACTGTAATGATAAATTGCAAAAATGAATATTACAAAATTTAAATTATAGGTGAAACTGTAGTGCAATTTATATTAAAAGCAGTGAATTTCAATGAAAAAAACAAAGGTTCCAGGGGCGTTGTAGTTAGGAAATAACATTAAAAACATTTGAAAGTCACCGCAAAAACAAAGGTTACAGGGACGTTATAATTATGAAATAGATTTTTTTTTTAAATCTTTAAACGTTCACTGAAAAAAAAAAAAAAGGTTACAGGGCCGTTATAGTTAAGCTCAGTTTTTCCACATACAAAGCCATAGAAATTCAGCAGTTACGGTTACCTTAGCTAACTATAACTTACTCCACCTGCAATGCACTGCTAATGACCTCAGATATTACATCACTCATGACATGGTCAGTGACATCACATTACTAAGATGAGCGCAGTGGAATACGAGCGTAGAGCTATGTTTACAACCCTAGTGGTGAGTTAGACCACCTGTAAGTGCCCCCCTCCCCACATGCTACATTATTCAACAATCTGCAGTGCCTCACAATCTTCAACAAAGTCTGTAAATAAACATCCACTCCCTATAAATGTCCTCTTTACATACAGTTTGTTTGTAACACTGTATTGTAACTTTACCATGGGCAAGTGGCCAGACAACCACAGGTGTATAATCTGTTGTCTGTAGGAGCTCTGACCTTTGACACAGTTTTGTTTATCTGGGGTATTACTACCACCCCAAACTTCACTGGCTTTAAAGAGGTGTGCCATTTAACTTTTCAACATACTTAACCAAACTTTATTCCAGGGCTTATGCTGTTTACTTGCCATGCATCCACACAGTACACACAGTAACCCTATGCTGTATATGAATGTGGTGTTATCAGTTATGTTATCAAGGCTATATTAATCTAGTGGCAGTCGCCACTAGGTAGTTATATTTAGGACCTAGGTTCTATAGAAAAAGCTGTCTTTACATTTATATTTGTGGCGCAGTTGACAAATTCTACCGAAAATCTCTCCAAACATTTGCCAGTCACGTGAGCTGCTGTCTGGAAAGTTTTGGGGTGATCCGTCAAGCGGGGGCTGAGATAAAGGGGGAGGGGTGAAATTTAGAGCATTTTCAATGTAAATTCCAATAGGAAGAATTGAACAGTTGCAGCGCCAAAACCACTGGACGGAATTACACCAAATTTGGCAGAAAGGTAGCTCTTAGTCCAGAAAGAGCCCATTTTGTTATTAGGTGTAACTCCCTTCAGTAGTTTTTGAGAAATTAAAGAAAATCCAAATTTGTATATATAGGGACGTGAAGGAATCGCAACCCCTCCAGATCTTGTGCTGAGATCTGATTGGCAGTCAGCACTTCAACAAGGAAGAAAGGGGGCTAGGGTACAGGCACCCTAGCCCCTTAGCTCTCATGGTGGGGTCCCAGAGGGACCTTACTCCCAGGGCTAAAAAGCACCTGCGAATCTGCCACAAATTAAAAAAAACACTAAGCTTCTTTTTTAAGCCCCAGAGTGAACCCAGTCCCCGGGGCATTGTTTATTTGTAACAGGGGTGCCTGCCCCACCCTCCCCTTAGTCTGCTGACTGCTACCTCCCATGGGCGATGCAGAAAATAAGTGTGGGAAGGGCCGCGTCCCCTCACGCCCCGGGGACCACCACCTCCCCGGGGCTAAATGTTTTATTTGTGTGGGGGGCCTGCCACCTCCCCAGGGCTTTAATCAACATTAATGCGGGGAGGCTCCCATCCCGCACACCTGGGACCAACACCTTCCCAGTGCAATATTTATATAGTGTGTGGGCATGGCCCCTTTTCCCCCTACGGCCCCAAAGACCGCCACCTCCCCAGGGCTTCAAACAATTAAAACGCATGGGCATCCGGCATGCCTCGCAGCCCGGGGGCCCACACCTCCCAAGGACTATAATAAAAATAATGAAAGGGGGTCCGTATGGGACCCTCGTAGCCCCCGGACACACAACTTTCCCGGGGCATTGTTTATAGGAGGGGGGCCGCGCCCACTGAGAAGCCACTAATGGCCCTGGGCCCGCCACCCCCGCAGGGCGGGCTCCTGCGGTGTACTGGGGTAGCCACACCCAGGACATAGCTGTTTGCTTTTGCTTCGTGGGAGCTAACCGCTCCAACCAAGCAGAAGCACACATAACTCCGCTGCTATTAAAAGCTGCTCCATGCTTGCTGAAGCAGTGCCAGCTCACACAGGATGCGGGAGCCAGCGGGTACCGTGGGGGACGCTTTGAGGCCTTCCCCGCGGTCCCAGATAGCCCATAAAGGGCACAAAATGGAAAAAGACCCCAAAAAACTATGGCATAATGGTTAAGGTCTCACATCCTCACACTGAAATTTGAGGGTTCTACTCCAGGTGTGTCCGCGATCATTTCCCTCCTTTAATTTTTTTTAAACTTCAAATGTTTAAGGCTCATACTGAAAGGTGATCTCACTCTGTTTAATTGACAAATACATTTTTCTTTTCAATTTGTCCAGAAATATCTAATTCTTGGTATATCATCGATCAAAGCCTAAAAAACTCTCTATCTCTCTCACTCTGTTACTCGCTCTCTCTTTCAATCTTTCTCCCACTTACACACCTACTCAGACCCTTATGCACCCATTCACAGACCCACTCAGACCCTTGTTCACCCACTGACAGCCCCAGTAAGACCCTCAAGCACCAACCCACAGACCTGCACAAACACTGATGCACCCACTAAGACACTGATGCCCGCACTCTCACACCTAGAGACTCACAGCCACCTTCACCCCCAGATGCACGCTTTTACACCTATTCTCACATCCAGAGAGATAGGCTGAGGCCAACTCCCATCACGCATGGCCAAAGGGTCATGTGCAGAGTAGGGTTGGGTGGTGGTGGGGGGTTGGCGCACAGACTGGCTGCAGGACAGGCCTTGCTGGCAACCCTTGCTGCGCACGGTCGAAGGCCATGCACAGGGCAAGGTTGGGTGCTTAAATAGGGTTGGCCGCAGGCCGTACGTCGCGGTGGTTGCATTAACGTATAATAACGAAAAATGACTGTATGTTACAAAAAACATAGAAATTCACTGGAGAATAACAAAGATTACAGGGATGTTATAGTAAAGAAATATAATTTTAAAAACCATAGAAATTCACAAAAGAACCAAAGGTTACAGCAACGTTATAGTTAGGCTCACATTTTAAATGTACAAACCATAGAAATTCACCAGTTAGTTATCTCAAGTAACTATAACGCGTGCCATAAGGTAACTATAAGTGCCACCCTCACCATGCACTGCTAATTACCCCACAAATTATGTCAGTCATGACATCTTTGTAAACATCATTGATAATCATATAAATGGAATACATGCAGTAACGTTTCTGACGAAAAAACTGTGCATGGCTGGAGCGGGAGTTATAGTTACCTTAAGGCACGGGTTATAGTTATATATTTTCACGGTCACTGTGGAATACCTACCAGGTTTCAACAACTCGGGTGGCTCTCTAGCACTACAGATATATGGCGGATTAAAGAGATTGGAAGCTAGATCCTTTCGATTTTCAACATAAGGGATGGGGAAAAGGGAGTCGTATGAAGTGGACCTGCTTGCATCAAGGCTCAGCTATCTACTTCAGGCCTTTTTCAGTTCGTGTCCACATACAGAGGCTCTGGCCGCAGATGGGTTTTCTCCAGAATTTGTTGCCCACAGGCTGTAAATGTTTCCACCTTTCATGATGGTTCCAAGAGTGGCAGCTCAGCACAAAGGCAATTGGCAGAGCTTGTCCTGATTACACAACTTTCGAGATCGCACTGGTTTCCAGTGTTAATGGTGTAAAAACCCTAATTCCTGTATGTATCATGCTCATATATTCTTATGGATTACATTATTGAAGTTTTCATATATAACCAAGAATATACTAATGTTTGCAAATATAGATGCTGTTTTACAATGGTTTGACGTTTCCAGTAGTTCTCATGATTAAAGTAGGCCTGGAGGCCATGTGACTCAAGGTTGTACATTTGCAACCTTCAAAGAGGCGTAACCTCACTTTCGAACCTGGTAAGAGGAAGCAGAGTTTTAGGAGAATGAGTCTTCTGTTGTGTGTATGAATGTATTTTCCACTCAAAGAGGTTTTGTATTTCCTCTAGGTGAATATTCTGCTACCTGCTCATTAGATACGTTTTTGCTGAAAGTAATATGTTTCTATCACTTGGGTAAGCTCATTTGATTGGTGTTGATAAAAAGCACTTATATATTACTGTGAAATTAGATGTATTTTAGCATCTAAGTTACAACTGACCTTTTCTACTGAGAGCCCTTGGCAGTTGAAATGACCATTGTGGCTTTCTTGCTGTACTGCCTGCTATTTTGCGTTAAATGTAGATTGAACTTTAGGCTTCCTGACGTGTTGTGTTTTTCATGGTTCAAGTAGGTCCAGAAGCCTTGTAACTCAAAGTTGTACATTGCACTTTTTGAAGAAACGCAGCCTCACTTTTGAACCTGGTAAGAGTAGGCTGCATTTTATGAGAATAGTGATCCTAGTATTGTATTTATGAATATCATCTTCCCCATAAGGCTGTTTTGTGTTTCCTGGGAGAATATCCTGCCACCTGGTCATTAGATACATTTTCTTTGAAAGTAACAAGTTTCCGTCACTTATTTAAGTTCAGTTGAATTGTGTTGAAAAAAACATTCACATAATGGCGTAAAATTCTATATATTTTAGCTTCTAGCTTCCAGCTGACCTTTTCTAGCTAGAGCACTGGTCATTTGAAATGACAGTTGTCTTTGGCTCTTCTGCTGTGCTGCCTGCTAATTTGCACTAAACGCTCATTGGACTTTAGGGTTCCCAATGTGTTGTGCTTCATTTTTAACAGTGGGAATGACTAAAGCTTACTTGGATGCGCCGCGTCAGATAATCTCTTGATGAGTCATCTAGGCATTTATAATCCATTGATGTTGCCAGGTCAACTGTATATGATGGCATGGGAAATATCTGGGGACAATAGAATGTGCCAGGATTTTTGGCAGTCTACCTTTTCATGGATTGAATTTGGGCCGGAAGTACAAAGAAGACTTGTGCCAGGTCCAGATGGTCTGGATGGTGCATGGAATTGAATTTGCGTCCAAGCAGGAACTAATGGGATTCAGGTGGCAACCCTTTTAGGTGGGAAAGCGGCTGCTGCTTTCACATTTAACGTCTGTAGATCAGTTATCGCTGGGGGCAGCTGCCTGTGATTAACATGTCGGTGGGATAACACCATTTAATAAAGTAGTTAATAAAAAGTGTTCAGCTTTCAATTCACCTGAGACAAACACACCTTTTTATGGAATATTGTTGTGGTTCTGCAATGTTGGGAGAGGTGGCCAGCAAATGCGAATTTAACAAGAAAACAATTATCCACTAAGTGGGCTAAGTTAGCAGGTTCAGTTTGTTTAGTCAGATGTGGCCTTTTTCTCGTTATTTCTGTGTATTTGCTGTACTGAGCGGCATTTATTCACAATTAAAGACCGTGATTGTCGTTGTTGTGTGCTTGGTGCCAGACTGACTGTAAGTTCACCAAGAGTAGAAGCAATTCTTAAAGGGTATATTACCTAAGGGCGTGACCAAGAAGGGTAAAATAAGTGCTGAATGGTGTTGCATTTTGCACATAGACCAGGGAAGGGCAACATAATCTGTGTCTGCGGTTATTGCTCCACTGATGTTTGTAAACTGTGGGCGCCCTTGAAGAATTGTCTGCTCGAATGTCTTGTCTTACTACTAATTTGAAGATTTTTTGTAGTAGGTGCTGTACTGTGGTTGTACGCAGTACTCAAGCCTGCTTGGTAGTTCTCAGTGGAAAGGCTGGGGGAATTCCGGGGGGGGGGGGGGGGTTGTAGTCTTTTATTTCAGGAGAGATGGGGGGCATTGGTGCTGGGAGGGACCTTGAGAGTTTGTTAAGTTGGTTCTTTCAGATAGGGTAGGTAGAGCCTTTTAAGGCCAACTTGAAAGGAAGCCACCAAGGATTGGAATCGTCGTACACTGTTTATGTGCATTTAGAGGGGCAATCAAATGCAGGGAAGAAGGTTTTGCAGAAGCTCTTGGAAGTGAGCTGACAGTTTGCCTTGTACGGTCAGCTCAATCAAATATGATCTGTGCCTTGGAAATTTGTGGTTTCTTATCTGTAACCAGCCTCTTTTTGTTTGCAGTCTTTTGTGAGCCCTTTGCCTATGGAGCTTCCTGTGGAAGAATGGCAGGCCTATGCCCGTCGCAAGTGGGCTGCATCAACTCCATCTTTCAAAGAAAAGTTTAGCCCGAATGCTGACCTAATGGATAGCATCGTTGCCTGCCAACTCCAGTACGTAATGCCGGAGGTACCCACCCCATGTATTAAATGGCTGCTTTGCTAATCTATTTAAAGTGGCAGTTGTATAACCATTCTCTACATGCTAGTTGCTTTTTATATCCATTTTAAGTAAAGTCTGGTGTGTCCATGTCCTCCTTGTAATGCTTTGTTTTACCCACCTTTACCTAATTACTCTTTTTGCACCCTCCTGTCTAAAATTACTATTGCGCCCACCATCCTTTATTTTATACCTGCTAAACCCGCCTCTTGTATGCAATGATGGCTGTACCTACCTCCAGCATACAGCAACTGCTGTGTCCCCTCCTGTAAATAATGAACACAAAGACTCTTGCCTTTGTCATGTCTGCTGTGGCTACCTCCTGTACACTGATTTCTAAACCCGCCTACGGTAATGAGTGGATGAATCATATCTGTTTTCATAGTTATTATAGTATCTGCTACAATCTCTTCACTGCAGGACTTTGGCAATGCACATTACGGAGAGATTCCAGCATTCTTGATTCAGTGCCTTCATCTTAAAAGGTGCCACGTGCTTCACCACTAGTACTTCCTCAAGAGCCACCATTCATTTCACCAAGTGCCCTTTCTTGGTTACCCCGGGTAGCTAGCTGTGTCTAGATAAGGGTTTTCCAAATATGTTAGTGCATTTAACAGTGTTTGCCAATTTTAAGCACCAGCCTCCCTGCTGGAACTCACTATATATTTGACAGTTAACATTTACATTTTATTTATACAATTTCTTAATACCGTTACAACCTCCCACTCATTACTTTCAAACTCCCTACCTAGGTTCCTCCTCCTGTCTAGTAAACTTTGATAAAGCAGCACTTGTAATGTGGCATTACTATGCCCCGCCCCTCAAAGGCAACTATTTGGGAATATAATTTCCAACCTATTTGGAGTTTACATGCAGAAAGGGTTTTTATGGTTCACGAATACCGGAGTTTAAGGATGTTTAGAGGTTTTAGGGGGTCATGAATGGGTGGTTTTGTGGTGGTAAGCAGGATGGGATGGGAGTTCCAGGGTTAAAGCACACATCTCCGTGTTGGAGAACTGAGTTCATGCAGGGAATCTGGAAAGATGTGTTTTCCTGAAAGTGAGGTTGCTGGTTTAGGCACAGATTACAACTAGCGGTGATACTTTTTAGTGAACTTCTACTATGAGATCTAACACCAGTAAAAATGGTGTTGGTCTTTGGAATTCAAGGATGGTAATCACCCCAATTTAGATTTCCCACTATGTCATTTTTCGTGGCATTATGACTGCTCTTGGTTTGAAAAAGAAGGGTCGCTGTACCAGTACTTTGTGAAAATCCTACCTCATTAATATTTATGAAGCGAGAAGCGCCAACTTCATGTTGCACAGTACTTTTGCCCTGAGCATCTTTTGTAGATTGGGCGGAGGGCTAATGACTGGCTTCGTATTAAGCCAGCACTACAGCACGCTGTAGAGTTGACATAGGCCATGAGACCTGGGTGTACATCTGGCAATTAATGTATTTGCATGATTAATTATAGTATAAATCTGGAATGGTAACCAAGACCATCTCCATTGACGTGTGTTTATCAATCTAATATGATATGTTTGCCAATGGTTTTACTGCAACAAGGTTAGAGGCGTTTGAGCAGAATGCTTTAAAATAATTAAGGTGGTATGTATAAACTTAGGACTGTTAATTCTGCAACAACAAGTTAGGTCGTTTCTTGATAGGGAACATTTATTCTTTTTGGACTGCCATGTAATTTAGGGTTTACTGACTTGCTGTGTGGTACTTTTTCACATGCTTGTAAAAATCCGCAGTATGTTATGCTTTGTTTCCCTTATGCAGTCTGTTGCTTACATCTGCAATTGTTCCCCAACCATTGTGACAATGCTGGAAGTAAGAGCACTGGTTGCGGAAGCTGTGGAAGGATCTTCAGAACCTAGCTTTGTGTTCCTGCTAAATGCAGGACTGGATCAGAATGCAAGCTTGTTGTAGGGAAGTGGGCAACCTTCACATATAAGTGAAAGCAGGCAAAGAAACTACATTTGACTCTAAGGCCACCTTAATGCAGCAGGTTAACCAGGGTAGCCCTGGTGGAGGAGGAAGTAGGTAGCATTGGCACCCTCCGATGGTGGCTTCAAAAGTATCCAGAAAGCCCTAACCACCAGCAGCCGACGCGTACCCCAGAACTTCTCTGGGATTTGTAAAGATGGCATGAGAAGACAAAGCTGCAACTGTCTCAGTGACAAAATAAATTACAGCCTTAAGCTGTGCTCCTGCCATAATGCCTTAGTAAATAATTGTTTGTTCATCCAAGAAGGTGAGCGAAAAGGTCTGCAGGTTCTGAGGTGTGCCAGGGTAGATAGTGAGAAAAACTCATTAAGGCTAATAAGCTCAATGAGACTGGTGATAAACCAGTATATTATAATTCAGCCAACCTAAGCAAGGAGCTGAGGAGAGGAAAGGTGTGAAGCTGTGGGTTGAAGGTTGTCATTGGCTTATGAGCTGTAGTTACCACTGCACCTCCAAAGCCTACCTGGCTCTTCAGGGGTCTAATGGGGCAGAGGCAGTTTATGCTGTGATAGTGGAGTCTGGTTAGATAGTAGAGGCATTGTAAACCTAAGGCATCTCTAGACCTTATTGTAGAGAGACATTCCTGTAAAAAACAATCCAGAGGGACACTAATAAACCGCCCTTCAGTCATATCATCTGTAACATGGGAAGGTAAAAGCTAGACTGAGATGAAAGTGTCTAAAACTAAGACAAAGCAAATTGAGGGGCATTAAATGACCACTCAAACAAGCATTGGCAAAGCCAATAGGTTTCACCTTTGCTTTTTCTTTTGCATTCTATCTCTCTAACGGGATTATAAATATTAGAAAAAGGTTATAATAATGTTTGTTTTAAATTTGATAAACCGTTAATAATTGTTTGTTATGATGCATGTTGGATTAATACCCCAGGGTTCCAAACTTGTAATTTGTGCCCTATTTAATATGGCATTGTGTTAGAGTATAGTAATGTGTAGTTAGTAAGGGGCCACTGCACTTGCTGCACAATTCAAATCATGACCCTGGTGCCTGCAAGATAACTGCACTTGTGACTGCCTGTTTATGAGTAAAATATAGCAACATTTGCTGTTTAGAGGGGTTCCTAGAACGTTTGGCCCCGGTGTCACTGCACCTGCTGCACCACTAAAATTATTACCCTGGGGACAACAAAGTAACTGCACGTGTGACTGCCTGTTTAGTAGTAAAATATAGCAATAATCTGTTTTTAGAGGGCTCTGACATCTTGTGCCACGGGTGCCACTGCACCTGCTGCACCATTGAAACCATGACCCTAGTGCCTACAAGATAACTGCACTTGTGACTGCCTGTTTAGTAGTAAAATATAGCAATATTCAATGTTTAGAAGCGTTCTGACAACATTTGGGCCTGGTGCCACTGCACCTGCTTCATCATACAAATCATGACCCTAGTGCCTGCAAGATAACTGTACATTTGACTACCTGTTTAGTAGTAAAATGTAGCAATATTTGGTGTGTTTAGAGATGTTTTGACAACATCCAGTGCCCTGTCCATTGCACCTGCTGCACCATTCAAATCATGACCCTAGTGCCTGCAAGATAACTGCACTTGTGACTGCCTGTTTAATAGTAAAATATTGCAATATTTGGTGTTTAGAGAAGTTATGACAACTTTTAGCCACAGTGCTACTGCACCTACTGCACCATTCAAATCATGACCCTAGTGCGTGCAACATAACTGCACTTGTGACTGCCGGTTTAGTTGTAAAATATAGCAATAATAAGTGTTTAGTGGATTGCCTAGAGCTTTTGTTCCCAGTGCCATTGCACCTGCTGCACCATTAAAATCGTGACCCCAGTGCCTGCTACATAACTGTACTTGTGACACCCTGTTTATTAGTAAAATATAGCAATATCCGGTGTTTAGAGGAGTTCTGACAACCTTCGGCCCTGGTGACACTGCACCTGCTGCACCATTCAAATCATGACTTTAGTGCCTGCAAGATAACTGCACTTGTGACTGCCTGTTAATAAGTCACTGAGACAATGAAAATTCAAAATAAAACGTCACCCAATTACACAAATTACTTTTCTTTAAAAATGAGTGAGTGGTAATTTCAGAAACAAAAACACAAGTAATTTTAATATATGCAACTGGTATTCATCAGCAGTGTAATTATTAAGTAATGAAAAACACAACATACAGAGCCTACTCTCTGCTTGCTTTACAGCTGCACTTGACACTCCATTGTGATATTGCCGACATGTTTACACACATTTCAACCCGAATTGACATGAGTTCAGTTCATCTTTTCGCGTACTTGTAAAGCACACAAATACCTGAGGGTGCCTGCGATCTAGGCGCAAACTAAAACAACATCCTAGGAAACAGGTGATATAAGGATTCCAGTGAAAGGGAAACAGTAAAAAGAATAAAAAGAGAGATCCTGCTGAAAACCACTAAAAACAATTAGGTATAAAGAAAAGGTAAATAACCAAGTTTTCAACAACTTTTTGTTAATGAGAAAGATTATGATGGCGGGGTGGCATTTTGTTCCAAAGCCAACTTGCTGTGTGGAGAAATCCTCGACCACCCCAAGAGACGTTATTTATCTTGCTGACTGCTACCAAATAGGATGATGACGATCTTAAGTATCGAGCTGGATCTTACCATCTGATTTTCATCCCTAGGTAGCTAGGCTTAGTACCATATACAGATTTGTGAACCAGGCACAGTGCCTTCAAAGCCACCCGCTTTTTGTTTTTTGGGAGCCAGTGGAGAGCTTCAAGAACATTCGCCTCTGACAAGGACTTAGGCATTTTTCTAAGGAGACCCTCCGCTACATTTTGCAGAATCTGGAGTTCTTTAAATACTTTTTGTCTAGCCCCTAAATACAGGGCATTGCAGTAATCAAGCTTGGACATGACCCCAACCAGCATTGCAGTTTTTTGGTGCTCAAAGGGAATATAAGGAAGCAAGAAGCAGGAGGACGAAAGCTTGTTGACCTGATCCTTAAAAGATAGCTCAGTGTCTAAAAGAATCCCAAGGTTCCTTGCTTTAGAAGCTGGGGTTGGAGGTGATCCCAGATCTGGGGGCCACCATGAGTAGCCCCAAAAGATAGGATCTTTGCCAAAAATGAGCACTTCCGTTTTGCTAGAATTATGTTTAGACAATTTAGTGTCATTCAGGCGACTATTGCATTCATACACATTTTAAACCACTCAGCTACCTCTTCGTGTTTGCCTGAGACTACAATCTGTGTGTTGTCACTGTAGGCTGCTGTTGCAAAGCCATGAGCAAATATCAGCTTGGCCAGAGCAGCGACATAGATAGTAAAGAGGGTGGGACTAAGTGACAAACCCCCGGGAACCCCACAGGGGAGAGAAAATGATTTAGATTGAAAATCCCCAAGGACCACAAATTGATCTCTGTCCTCTAGGAAAGAGACAACGAGCTTACGAGCGAGGCCTGAAATACGAGCCTTGGTTAATCTGTCTAATAAAACAGAATGGTTGACCGTATCAAATGCGACTGAGAGATCAATCAGGATTGCTGCTGCACTCCCCCATCATCTTTTATAGATCAAATCTCTTCTGAGATGGCAATTAGAGCAGACTCATTGCTAAAAACAGGTCTAAAGCCATGTTGTGTTATTTCCAGAAGAGTGTTCTCCTGAATTTGATAAGCAAATATTTTAAAAAAATTCCAGCGTATTGATGGGAAATGAGAGTCCAGAGATAGGGTGATAATTTTTCTCTAGGCAGGGATCTAGCAAGGGGTTTTTCAACAGAGGCAGTATAGATGCCTTTTTCCAGCTAGCTTTAAAGATGCCAGTTGAAAGAACCATATTAAGTAAGGGGATTAGAACTGGCGCAATACAGGAAGCAACATCCTGCATATCTTTGGGTGGGCACGGATCCGATGGTGCTACAGATTTTACTTGATTAATGAGTTTGCCCGTCTGATCCAAGCTCAATAGGTTGAAAGTGACCTAATCCAGCTGGATAAAGAAGGGGAGAGGAAGTTGTGCTGGAAACATATAAGGAAGTATTCGCATCAAACTTATTGTATACTGCTTCGACCTTGTTTCTAAAAAAGACGGCTAAAGTGTTGCAGAAATCCTGACTCGGGGAAGCCCCTGGGGAGGAGCATGACATGGTGAGATATTGAACCACTTTGAAAAGCTCTTTAGGAGAGTTTGAGGCCTTTTCTATTTTAGATCTAAAATATTTAGATTTTTCTTCCGGAATCAGATATTTATATTCCCTGATTATGCCTCAATATGCTTTCTTACTGCCCTCACTGTAATCTCATCTCCACCCCCTTTCCATTCTCCGACATTTCAGTTTAATAATTTTTAAAGCTGCTGAAAACCAGGGAGCTGATGGTTGTGTTCTATTGTTTTTTGTTTTTTTTTCTTTTTTTTGGGACTAAGTTCGATAATACTGTGCTCAACCAGTCATGATAACTGACTGCAGCTGAATTTGGCTCAGCACCAAGATATCGTGATGTCTGGCTCAGCTGCTCTGTTAATTTTTTATTATCTAATTTGCTCCACTGTCTAATGGATTTAAGATGACCAGACTTAGTGCTATCTTTAGATGATTGCCCTTGAATGTTCAAAGTGAATTGTAGTACCATATGGTTGGACCAGAATACCGCCAATGCATTTACAAAGATAACAAGTAACCAATCACGAAAAAACAGAAGGCGTGCTTCGGCCATGCTCCATGCGACGGCAAATGCAGGACAGAAAGCAGAACAGAAGAGCAGGAGGTGACCTGCTAGCCGATAAAAAGCAAGTAAATTCAAGCAATGTTGGAGTGACATTTGAATGAACAAACAGAACGTTCCGGTAAGTAAAGGGCGAAGTAGGGGTGGGTTCTAAGTCCCTTTAAATTTTCATTTAGTAACATAAGTCTTCACAAGCACAGCGCAAGCGCTATGGAGGTGAAAACTAAATAGTGCTACAGTTGTTACACCTCGTGTTAAACAATGTTAAACACAGGACTGAAAAGTGACAAATCTCCATATGAAAAGTTGCAAGTTTCTTTGGTTGTCAAAATATGTTTGTGTGTAGGTGTGTGGCCTTGTCATTGGCTTGGCTGGCACTCACTCTACAGATCCAGAAGTGTGGTGATGCCTTAATTGGTCTGGCTGGAAACTTAGAACTACCTACTGTGCTGGTCTGCACTTCAGAGAGCTTCTTCCAGGGGGCTGGCTCTCTACCAGTAGCTCACAAACTCCCTGTTTGGGACACCTGTTCAGAAGCCACTCGTAAGCCAGGCATGCTAGTCATAGAATAAGAAAAGAGACGATAGATGATGCGAAAGAAGGGCTTGAATTAGGTCAAAGTTTTGTGATAGATCTGCTCTTGGAAATGACAGGCAATCTACGAGAAGTAGTACAAGGTGGAAAGAAAACTAAGGATACATTGCAGGTAATCACAGTAAAGTGCAGCAAAATGGATAGACTTTCTATAGATTTGGATAGAGGCTGGTAAGCAAAAATAAGCAAATATTACATTTTTGTTAAAGCCCTAATGGTACTTTAAAGTGTCAAGGTGCCTTTTTTGAGTGTGTCTAACATTACAGATTCCAAACGAAAACAAGGGTAGTGTTGCTAGGGCAGATGCTTTAGATGGAAAGTTACAGATCAAGTGATGCGAGTCGAGGACTGTCTGAGCCCACATATGGCATACTCTGCAGTACGAAGTGCCTTCATGCCACATGTCCAGGCCAGTGCTCAATTTCTAAATAGAAATGTGCTGGTACCTGTAGGAAGTTGGCTCTGTATATACTATTTCAAAGTAAGAAATAGTGTGCACAGAGTCCAAAGGTTCCCCTTAGAGGTAAAATAGGGGCAAAAGTAGATAATTCTAGCGCTCTATTTTGTGGTAGTGTGGTCGAGCAGTAGGCTTATCAGAAGTTTCTGTTAAGCATTTGTTGTACACACACAGGCAGTAAATGAGGTAACACACACTCAAAGACTTACTCCAGGCCAATAGGTTTTTATATTGAAAAATATATTTTCTTAGTTTATTTTAAGAACCACAGGTTAAAAATTTACAGTTAATACTTTAAATGTAAGGTACTTCACTTAGATACTTTAAGAACTTTGAATGAAAACAATATCATGTACAGTCTTGGTAAAAATAGCAATAAGCTATTTTCAAAGTGGACACAGTGCAAAAATCAACAGTTCCTGGGAGAGGTAAGTAAAGGTTAGGAGGGCGTGGCCACGGGCGTCAAGATGGCGGTCGCACTCTAGGAGTGCTCAGGACCCCTCCGTCATCAGCCCGAATCCTGCCACCATAACTGACCCCCTCGAGTCTTCAACCAAGATTCGGAGGCGGTGGGGGTCCTTTCCGGCCCCTGTGGGTCCGGGTCCGGGTCCGAGACCCGAGGACACCGGACCAGCGGGGAAGAGGCTGTCGCGAACTCCGGCCCGTGCTGCAGAGAGGAGGCGTCTGACGCTCCGAACCGGAGCGCGCCCTCGCGGACGAGCGTTGCCGGCCAGGAGCTCCCGGGACCGCTGGAGCGGTGAAAAGAGAGGTACCTTCCCCCCCCCCCCAGCGCGCCTAGAGGGAACCGCGGCTGTCGGGACCGCGAGGAATCCCCAAAGAAGAAAGCGGTGACGCGCCGCGGAGCTCCGTGGTCGGAGCACCTGAGAAAGGGCAGGAGCTTAAGGCTCGGAGGAATGAGCACCCGAGGCCCCACTCTAGAGGCAGCAGAGCGCCGCTGGAGCGGAGTGAAGAGATCCGGTGACCGGGAGGTAGGAGCGGCCGTGCCCTGGGGCCAGGAGGGAGCAAGGTTGCAGGCCCGGGTGCGGTCTGAGGGACGAAGAGCCCGCGTGTCCCGGGACGTTGCCTGATCGGAGCCTGAACGACTGATAGAGTCAAGAGATCGCAAAGAGAAGCCGCAACAAATGAGGGAGAGGAGAAGGAAGCGCTTGAGGCCCACAGACCCTGCAGGGGACCATACAAATGTAAAAAGTCCTGAATATTAACAGAGACCCGGCTTAGCGGAGGGGGCGAGCCCCAACTGGCGTGGATCCGCGGGGGGAAAGCGGAAAGTCGTGAGAGGACCCGTGCCCTCCCAAGCGGGAACAGAGATGGAGGAGGCCGGGACGCTGGGGGGGCTTGCCCTGTGGTCTGCACCGAGTGAGGCGTCAAGCACTTGAGGCTGGCCGCGAGGCTCTACCCTCTGGAGGCGCGAAGATAATTGGATGACCGACCGAGGAGAGTCCGGGGTGCCCGGGAGGACCAAAAGATCGCCAGGACCCTTGGCTTGCAATCGAGGAGGGAGGGTGACCAACCCCCCCACCACCCGGCCGGGTCTGGGGGCCGCCGGGCAGTAATACAGTCAACCCTCTTCCCCCCCATGGACTAATGTGAAACTCAATGTCCCTGGATGGGACCAACCGACTAACGAACCCTCTACCGGCCAAGTCCCCCCCCACAGGTGATCACCTAGATCCGAAGCGGCCTAGGAAAGAAGAGGCGAGAAAACCCTTGACACAACTGAACTTCACCCGCTTAAAGCTGTAACTACACAGAATAGGCAACATGGGGAAAGACAGAGCCAGCAAGCAAACGCAAGCTTCCCAGCAGAAAATAGACCAATTTACCACGCAGGCGGCTCCCCGGACCGGAGGTGACGCCGCATCCTCCGACCAGACCGCAGAAGGGGTCAGCACCATCCTACTTGCGATTCAAACCTCACAGCGCGCAGTGGAATCCAAAATTGGACAGGTGAGGGAAGAGATGGGCCTTGTGAGGCAAGACCTTAGAAATGCGGTGGGCCGCATCACAGAGGTGGAGACCCGTGTCTCGCAAGCCAAAGATGACCTGGCGGATCTCAGAACCAAAGTGGCCCAGCTGCAGACGCGGACTGGAGAACTCCACCGTAGAGCCGAGGGTGCAGAGAATCGCTCCAGACGCAACAACTTGCGCTTCGTGGGCGTACAGGAGGGAACGGAGGATGGCAAGCCCGCCGAATTCCTAGAAACATGGATTAAATCCTGGATGCCGGAGAGCTCTCTCTCGCCGTGGTTTGCGATAGAGCGAGCACACAGGGCCTTGGCCCCGAGACCCCCACCGGGGGGCCCTCGAAGACCCATGATTGCACGCTTCTTCAACTTTAAAGATCGAGATGCCGTCCTCAGAGAAGCCAGACGGACCCCCAACCTCCTTTGGGACAACCAGAGAATCTTGGTCTTCCCGGACTACACCCGTGAGGTCCAAACTAAACGCCGCTCATATGAACAAGTGAAGCAGAAGCTAAGAGCGATGCAGCTCACATACATGCTCCTCTTCCCGGCGCGCCTGAAGGTAATCCTAGCGGGCAAGGCGCACTTCTTTGAGTCACCCGAACAGGCATGGGACTGGCTGACTGAGGAGGGTTTGGGAAACCGAAGGGGCCCAACCGACCCGCCAAGGAATTCAGGTGAGACACAACCGATTGCCCGGATGAACGCAAGAAGGGGTCGGAAGCGAACCCGGTCCAGGCGGGGTAGGCCTGGAAGCCCCAGCCACCAAGCAGAAGAGGAACCCCTTCTCAACCGAAACCCCCTGCCAGGGGGAGACCCGACTGACTGCCCAAGAGACCGAGCTAAGGGAGAAGACAAAATGGAGGATCGTTTGAGCCAGTCCCCTGAACTTGGCTGATGGTACCCCCGCGCGTACCGAGCTCCGGCTCACCTGGACCTACCGGGAGCTTCGGATACCGCTCCACATTAATAAGACAAGGTGACACGAGTGTTCCAAGCTTGTTGTACACCACAGAGACTTTACCAAAGGTGAGGGTTTCTCACTAACTAATTGCAACCGATCCGACACACAGGAGGGGTCCACCACTCCACTCAATGACAGTCTACACGACTGTATTGCCCCAGTTGGGCTCTTGGGCGACAGATGCTTCAAGGGTAGAAGTATGGGGTGGGGGGAGGTTGGGATGTTTAAAGCTCACGTTAGGGCTTAGCGTAGTGGTTAGGATAAGTTGCTGTAACAATACCGACACCTATTGTATAAATCCTCCTCTGTCAATATGCCCATTTCTGGTTACCAGGTCAAGTCCTCTAATCCCCACCACACAGATATGGCACAAACTGATCCCCCACTGACACAGATCCTATCCTGGAATGTTAACGGCCTTTTAGATAGGATCAAAAGATCTGCAGTGTTTAGCACGCTGCGCAGATACGCCCCTAAGTTGGTCCTTCTGCAGGAGACCCACCTACTTGGAACCAAATGCCCCTTCCTAGCGCGGGGGATTTTGACAAGGTTTTCCATGCAGGTTTCACTAGAGGTTCCAGGGGGGTGGCCATCCTACTTCATCGCTCACTTCCAATAGTAATCACCTCCACCACGTCAGACCCACAGGGTAGGTTCGTAACGGTGACTGGTACACTACACGGATCGACAATTAACTTTGTGTGTACATACGACCCCCCAGTTGGTTTTGACAACTTCATGTTAACACTACGCCAAATGCTCACTGACCTCCCACAGGGGCTCACGCTCATAGGGGGAGATTTTAACTCTGTGTTAGACCCCAATTTAGACGTTTCTGGTCCCGTCTCCTCTGTAAGAGCTGGGAGAGCATCCAGTCTAAACGGTTGGGCTACTAAAATGGGACTCTGTGAGGTATGGAGGACATGGCACCCTAGGGCAAGACAATACACCCACACCTCGGCGGCTCACCACTCTCAGGCAAGAATTGACATGGTGTTCATGCCCGCACTGGACATCTCTAGAGTCACTGGCGCAGAGATATTGGCCCGAGGGGTCTCAGATCACTCCCCAATATGTATCCGAATGGGGAGCGCAACCTCCAATCAGCGCCCTACGTGGAGCATGAATGCATGGTATTTGCAGGACGAGGATTATACCTCCGAAATAAGGGAGCACCTTACCCAATATTTCGATCACAACGTGGGCTCAGTTCAGTCTCCGGGCACGATCTGGGCGGCATGTAAAGCCACTCTTAGAGGCTACGCGAAGCACCGCGTTCGTGCCCGAGAGAGAGCTCGGGACCAGCGTGTAACAGCCCTCGAGATAAGGGCCCTCGCTCTGGAACGATCTATGACCACTGCCGCGTCGGCTTCAGTGCTGAGACGCCTAACGGCAACTAGGGAAGAAATAAAGCAGACGGTAATTGAGGCCGCAAAACACGCTTGGAGGGCGTCGGCAGCCCGTGTCTATGGATGGGGTGATAAAAACGGCAAACTCCTTCATTGGCTGGCCTCGAGCCCCTTGGCCAACAGAGTTGTCCCCGAGGTAGTGGATGAGACAGGCTTGGTTGAGAGAACCCCCAGTGGAATTGCGAGGAGCTTTGCCTCCTATTACGCTAAATTATATGCGGTGCGTCATCGCCCGCTAGCTGAAAGGGAGTCCCCGCTCTTGAACGATATTACTCTCCCTAGTATCTCGCATACAACCAGGATGAGCCTGGATGAAGCCATAAACCTGGCCGAAATTACAACGGCCATAGCTGCCCTGGCATCGGGTAAAACACCCGGACCGGACGGCTTTCCGGCTGAACTCTATAAAAGATGCGGAGATATCCTAGCCCCCCACCTACTTAGCATGTTTGATGAAGCAGAGAAGACTGGCCGCTTCCCCACTGGGATAGACCAAGCCACAATAGTGGTGATCCCAAAGTCACAGCCGCCTTCACCCAATAGATCGGCCTACAGACCAATCTCCCTGCTAAATGCGGAGATCAAAGTGCTATCAACAGTACTTGCCACAAGACTGAAAGCGGTGCTTCCTACACTGATACACCCAGATCAGTGCGGCTTCATGCCCTCCCGCAGCACGAGACACTGCATAAGGAGACTGCATGTCGCGCTGGCTCAACGCGGCACCCTGACTGGATCCCCCCTTGCTCTCCTCCTGATAGACTTTGAAAAAGCCTTCGATACGGTGGACTGGTCGTATTTAGAGCAAGTCCTTATAAAAAATGGCTTTGGACCCAGGTTTCGCAGCCTTGTTAAACTACTTTACTCCAACCCAACCGCCCGTATTCAGATAAACAGTGTGGCCTCCGATCCATTCCCTATCCGTCGCGGGACACGACAAGGATGCTCTAGCAATCGAACCGTTGGCCACAATGGTGAGAATGGACCCACTGGTGACGGGCTGGACATGGCCAGAAATCCCGGAAGACCGTATAGCATTGTACGCTGACGACGTTCTCCTCTACCTCTCCAACCCAGCGAGGAGTGGCCCCCGTGTCTTGGAACTCCTGGAACTCTTCTCACAAGCTTCGGGTCTAACCCTAAATCCTAGTAAATCCTTGCTGATCCCCCTACACCCCTCTAGAGACTGCATAAACTGGCAGGAAAACATCCCAATCCGTAGTAACAGTTTTAAATATCTAGGAGTCCATATAGCGCTGCTCCCCAAACTAACGTGGGAGCTTAATATCACACCACTTCTTAAAAAGACCAAAAAAGATCTTCAACGCTGGCGAGATTTACCACTCAACATACTGGGAAGAATCGCATTGTATAAGATGATGATACTCCCTAGATTTTTATACCAACTACAGAACTTCCCGCACCTAATCCCCCGGAAATGGTTTAAAGATGTCGAATCGACTACGCGTCAATACCTATGGTACGGCTCCCGAACCAAACTATCCCTTGTCACATGTCAAAGGGACATATGTGAAGGAGGCCTAGGGATGTCCAACATTTATTATTACTATCTAGCCATGCGCATACAGGTGATTAATGACAGGTTATCGGGGGGCTGGACGGACCCCACATATAGACTAGAGCTCCAAGCACTGAGCTACAATGGGGTTTTTGACGCGCTATATGGGGGAACGATACCACAAACTATCCCTGAAGTCACTGGGATGGTGTTGACGGGGTGGCGAGCGGCACAGAAGACCATGGGGTGGTGGCCCCGACTAACGCAACAAACACCTCTCTGGCAGGGGAGATGGCAGAGGGAGGTTTCCACGCTGGCGGGATTCCGGAAGTGGGACATTATAGGGATATCCACGCTGGGGGATGTCTGGGGAGACTCGCAAATCCAAACTTTTGAGGAACTTCAGAGGTCACATACTCTAAATAAGACCCAATTCCACAAGTACCTTCAACTCAGGCACGCCCTATAAGTACACCTACAACCGGGGGATAGCATCCCAGAACACAGCCCTCTCGAAGCAAAGGTAATGATGGGACTCATAAATAAAGGAGGGATCTCCCAGATATATCGAGTCATCCTAACGAACACCTCTCCCCCCCTTGAGATGCTTCGCCGGAAATGGGAGGGTTGGGTGGGCCCCTTGGAAGATTGGAGAGACGCGCTGGCAGCACCCCGGACACTGGCCATATCTACACGATTTCAAGCGCTACAAACCCTCTACTTACACACAGCCTACCTTACTCCTAAAAGGCTCCATCAAGCTAACCTCCGCCCCACAGATGAGTGCCCCCGCTGCCTTCAGACAGGCGGACTTCTTCCATATGATCTGGGCCTGTCCAGTTATAGAGTCATACTGGGGGATAGTCCTGGGAGAGATCTCCGAAACCCTACAGTCTGAGATAGAGGCATCCCCGATCCTGATTTTGTTGGGGGCCATGGATGGCATGGGGCTGGGCAGAGGGAATCGCACTTTCCTGGGGAGAGCCTGTTTGGTGGCGAAGAGGGACATCATGTCAGAATGGAAGGCAGCAAAAGCTCCGACCCTCGCCAAATGGAGACGAGGAATGGACTGGTGCGCAAGATGTGAAAAGCTGATATATGAAGTGAGGGGTTGCCCAGACAAATACAACAAAATATGGGGGAACTGGGACAGCCAACTAGACAGTTGAATAACTTATTAGAGTAAAACCCACAGAGACTCCCTGGACAAACCGTTTAACCCTTGGGGAGGGGACGTAGCTGGCTGCAAACCCCGCTTAGTGATAACGGAGGGACCAGACCCACAAAGGGTGGTGTGATGACGAAGTGGAACCCTAACAAATAAAGTGGCAGCGAAGACTGCAGACCCCGCACTCGAGCGATGGGACAAGACCCAGACTATAACTCACATCCTAGACCAAAAGGAACTGGACAGGGCCACTAAGATTATTAAAGTCATTTAGACCACTAAGAGGAACACTTAATATGCAGAAGATGCTATATCTTAAAGATCGTGTCGATTTGTCGGTAACTGTTGATATCTTTTTTCTTTGTTTCCTTAGTTTTTATTGTTGTAACGTGTTTGCACTGTTCCATTCAGATAAAAATCTTAATTAAAAAAATAAAAAAATAAAAAAAAGTAAAGGTTAGATTAGGAGGTTAGTAAAACACTTACAAGTCTCAGTCCTGGGGCATAGGCAGCCCACCGTTGGGGGTTCAAGGCAACCCCAAGGTTACCACATCTGCAGCTCAGGGCCGGTCAGGTGCAGAGGTCAAAGAGGTGCCCAAAACACATAGGCGCCTATGGAGAACAGGGGTGCTCCGGTTCCAGACTGCCAGCAGGTAAGTACCTGCGTCCTCGGGGGCAGACCAGGGGGGTTTTGTAGAGCACTGGGAGGGACATGAGAAGGCACACAAAGTACACCCTCAGCAGCACAGGGGCGGCCGGGTGCAGTGAGTAAAGCAGGCGTCTGGTTTTGTATAGGTTTCAATGGAGGGACCCGGGGGTCACTCTAGCAGTGCAGGCAGGCACAGGGGGGCTTCTCGGAACAGCCACCACCTGGGCTAGGCAGAGGGTCGCCTGGAGGGTCACTCCTGCGTTGAAGTTCGGTTCCTTCAGGTCCTGGGGTCTGCGGGTGCAGTGTTGGTTCCAGGCGTCGGGTCCCTTGTTACAGGCAGTCGCGTTCAGGGGGAGCCTCTGGATTCTCTCTGCAGGCGTCGCTGTGGGGCCTCAGGGGGGTCGTCTCTGGTTACTCACGGGCTCGCAGTCGCCGGGGAGTCCTCCCTGAGGTGTTGGTTTTCTGCAAGTCGAGCCGGGAGCGTCGGGTGCAGAGTGTAGAGTCTCACACTTTTGGCAGGAAACGTGAAGTCCTCGTAAGTTGCTTCTTTGTTGCAAAGAAGTTGCAGGTTTTGAACAGGGCCGTTGTTCACTGGAGTTTCTTGGTCCTGTAGTCCAGGGCAGTCTCTGAGGCTTCAGAGGTCGCTGGTCCCTGTCAGATGCGTCGCTGGAGCAGGTTTTCGAAGTTGGAGACAGGCCGGTAGGGCTGGGGCCAAATCAGTTGTTGTCTTCCTCCTTCTCTGCAGGCTTGTAGGTCAGCAGTCCTTCTTCTTTCTTCAGGTTGCAGGAATCTGATTTCCTGGGATCTGGGGAGCCCCTAAATACTGAATTTAGGGGGGTGTTTAGGTCTGGGAGGGCAGCAGCCAATGGCTACTGTCCTTGAGGGTGGCTACACCCTCTTTGTGCCTCCTCCCTGTGGGGGTGGTGGGGCACATCCCTAATCCTATTGGGGGAATCCTCCAAACTCAAGATGGAGGATTTCTCAAGGCAGGGGTCACCTCAGCTCAGGATACCTTAGGGGCTGTCCTGACTGGTGGGTGACTCCTCCTTGTTTTTCTCATTATCTCCTCCAGCCTTGCCGCCAAAAGTGGGGGCAGTGGCCGGAGGGGCGGGCATCTCCACTAGCTGGGATGCCCTGGTGCGCTGTAACAAAAGGGGTGAGCCTTTGAGGCTCACCGCCTGGTGTTACAGTTCCTGCAGGGGGAGGTGAGAAGCACCTCCACCCAGTACAGGGTTTGTTCCTGGCCACAGAGTGACAAACGCACTCTCCCCATGTGGCCAGCAACATGTCTGGTGTGTGGCAGGCTGGCAGGAACTGGTCAGCCTACACTAGAAGTCGGGTAGGAATTCAGGGGGCATCTCTAAGATGCCCTCTGGGTGTATTTTACAATAAATTGCACACTGGCATCAGTGTGCATTTATTGTGCTGAGAAGTTTGATACCAAACTTCCCAGATTTCAGTGTAGCCATTATGGAACTGTGGAGTTCGTGTTTGATAAACTCCCAGACCATATACTCTTATGGCTACCCTGCACTTACAATGTCTAAGGTTTTGCTTAGACACTGTAGGGACATAGTGCTCATGCACATATGCCCTCACCTGTGGTATAGTGCACCCTGCCTTAGGGCTGTAAGGCCTGCTAGAGGGGTGACTTACCTATTCCACAGGCAGTGTGAGGTTGGCATGGCACTCTGAGGGGAGTGCCATGTCAACTTAGTCATTTTCTCCCCACCAGCACACACAAGCTGTGAAGCAGTGTGCATGTGCTGAGTGAGGGGTCACTAGGGTGGAATAAGACATGCTGCAGCCCTTAGAGACCTTCCCTGGGATCACGGCCCTTGGTACCAGGGGTACCAGTTACAAGGGTCTTACCTGAGTGCCAGGGCTGTACCAATTGTGGAGACAAAGGTACAATTTTAGGGAGAGAACAATGGTGCTGGGGCCTGGTTAGCAGGGTCCCAGCACACTTTCAATCATAACTTAGCATCAGCAAAGGCAAAAAGTTAGGGGGTAACCATGCCAAGGAGGCATTTCCTTACAGTACCCAAAGCCATCCTCCTAAACATGTGCCTGCTGCAATTAAATTCGTGAACACGGAATACTAAGGCAGGTAATCCTGAAGCCATCTCGGGCCTCTTCAATCCATTTAAAGCCACTCCCTGCCCCTTCAGCTCACTCTTGCAGCTTTCTGCTTTCTCCCATTGTGACGCTTTTTCGTTTTTCTCTTCGTCCGTCTTTCCCATATGTGTCGTTTGCTCACAGTAAATGCCTGTTGCCGAAGACTAAGCGCCAGCCCTCAAAAATAACTGCTGGTGCTTAGCACCGGAAACAACAAGCACAAATTAAGCACTGGTCCAGGCAGCGATGTGTGGCTGCAGCAAAAGTTGTACCTTCGCACATGTATTTCTTTATGAGCCGTACTAAACGTGTTTTTTCTCGTACATGAAAAAGGTTCTCTGTATTTGCTTTGACTGTTGTTTTTCCCTTTGATTTATGTACTGCAGCACAGAAGACGAGAATGTCCTACGCATGCTGGGTGTGGAATATTCTGTCTCGAAGGATCCGTGTGCAGCAACAATCTACAAAGAAGAAGGAAACAAGAAATTTCAGAGGAAGGAGTACGATTGTGCTGCCGCCTTGTACTCCAAGGTGATAATGCGTAGAAATGTGCACTGTCCCAAGCTTATTTTTGACCTGTTTTTTCTGCATCATTTCCATCTTTTCTACCTTTCTAGGTAATGTGTTGGGTTCTTCTGACTTCTTACCTATTCATTTTAAAGAGACTATTAAGGACGCACTGGTAAATAGGGCGATAATGGCTCTATCAAAATGTTTTTAAAAGGCTATTACTGCTGTAGTTCTAGAGCAGTAGTTATCAAACTTTTTAATGCCATTCTTGTGTCTTGTGATTTTTACCCTTGTGATTTTTACAGGCTGCATCCCATGCAGTGTACGGTGATGAAGAACTTGCAGTGTGTTATGCTAATCGATCAGCAGCTCTCTTCTACATGGGACACTTTGAAGTGAGTATCCCGCCTTAATCTTTTTATTACTGACTGGAACAGATCAATCACTTCCATCCCCAAGCCTCCCTGCGCCTGTGTTCTGCTCTACTGAAGCCGACCAAAGCTGCTTGCAAAAGCAACTCTCTCTTACCTTCATCTGTGAGGTCAACTACAGAAACCTATTTGTGATAGATAAAACCATCAGTGCCATCCAGTATGCTCATTGCCTGCCAGCTTTTTATCGATTCTGGAGTGAGGGGCTCTGCACCATAAACTTACAAGTCTAGCAAACGTTTAGCAACTCTTGCTGTTCAGGCCCACTCTGTATTCCTACCTCTAATTGTTGCTGCAGCAAATTGTCCTTGAGTAGTTCTGTTGCATTTTGGATCATTGTCTTTCATTATTGGAGGAAAAGAATGAGTAGATTAACAAGTGAATCGGTCAATGAAGTTTACACCACTGAAAAAATAGCTTCCACCCCTTTTTTGATTGTTAATGTTTCCCTATCTTAGGTTTGTCTGGAAGATATCGAGAGAGCACTGGAGAGCGGCTATCCCAAGAGGCTGCAGCATAAGGTGCTGATGAGGAAAGCTGACTGTTTGCTGCACCTGGGTAGATGTCAAGAGGCCATCGAAGTTATCCGCAGTATGGAAGAACTAGTTGAAAGCAGCAGTCTCGCAAGCAACACCAAAGAGTCACTGCTGAGCAGCATTGTGAATCTCAAATCCAAAGTGAGTGGAAATCAGAACAACTCGGAGTCCAGTATTTCAACGTGCCTGAAAACACAAAAAGATACCGTTCTCCCTGGGGAGGTATTGAGAAATGACCTTGAAGACCTTCGCATCTGGGATGAGAATGCCAACATTTCCAAGGCATCGGCAGCACTGAGTGCTCGCGTTAGCCCCGATAGAGGACGCCACCTAGTGGCTGTGCGGAACATTGACCCAGGAGAGATGCTGGTGAAGGAAGAGGCTTTTGTTAGTCTTCTCGTTCCAGAAGGGCTTCGGCGCCACATGGGTGGAGATGTGGATCGGGTGAAGTCCGTGGTCACAAATGCAGACCTCCATTGTCATCTGTGCTTGGACCGGGCTCAAGCGACGGTGCCCTGTCGGGGCTGCAGCTACGCAAGGTATTGCAGTCAGCAGTGTATGGAGCGTGCCTGGGGCAGTTACCACTGGTTAGAGTGTTCCATAGGAAGTAGCCTCCTCGCCCTGGGGGTCTTCTGCCATCTAGCCCTGAGGACAGTACTAGTGGCAGGGTTTGGCAATGTAACCCAACTAGTGAAAAAACATTACCTAGTCCTAGAGGAGCAGACTAAAAACAAGCTACATCTACCCCCACCACAAGTTTGTTCAGGAGCAGAAACTGGGAAGAGTATGGAGGCGCCGGCCTTGATTGAAGGCTCCGGTGACGATGGGCGGTACCATAGCTCCTATCGATCTGTTTTCAGCCTTGTGACTCACGGCGCGCGCCAGAGCCCTGAGCGCAGGTTCCTGTGTGCGCTCAGTGCAACCGCCATCTGCAGGATGCTGAGTGCAGCTGATGTGCTGTCTCTTGTATCAGGCCAGAGGGACTTGGAGGACCGATCAAAGATGAAAACAGATGTCAACGGAGAGATGCAGGATACAAACATTTTGGGAGTTGCGATGCTCCACCACATGCTGCAGTTGCAGTGTAATGCCCTGGCAGTCACCAGAATCCAGGAGCACAGAGCAGGTCAGTATTGGGGAAGGACAGATATTAGTGCAAAGGAGTTTGGTATATCACTTATGCACGGTTTCAAACTATATGGCTTCCGTTATAATCCCAGCACTTTTTATGAGTTAAGGCAAAGTCTGTGGTTTCTCAGCTCTTTTCATTTCAAGAGCTGTTTTTATTTAGCAGTGGCTAAACGTAGGGTTTATCTGTTTCAGAGCTACCAAATCCGTTCCTAGATGAATCAATTTTATCATCAGAGTGAAAACACATTGCTGAAAAAAACTGAAAATCATAATCCTGTAATAGTTTATGTATTCTGTATTTATAATCTCCGTGTTCAGTGCGCGTTTGTATGATAACAGCCTCTCCAAACAGCAGGCGAAAACCGCAGATATCAAATGATGCAGAAGGGCAATTGAATATTCCTTTGATTAGAGCTTTTGTTGTTATTTTATTCTCACTCTTTGAAAATATTATCACTAGTGCCACAGCCTCATTGAAAACCACTTGACTTCACTGCACCATTTAATTTCTCTAGCAAGATATTGGCATAACGTTTACCTTCACAGTAACGTTCAGAAATGTCCTTAATCCTCAAACCAGGCAAGCATCTCTTTCGAGTGAATAGCGCTGACAAATATCCATACATTCCTGACTGAATTGCTAGGTCTTTATTAGTATTCACCTACGCTACCAGATACCATAACAATACATGCACAATCAATTTCGTGATATTGTCCTTTCGTCAGGAGCATACCTGTTTTGTTGCCCTTTAAAAGAAATCAAACTATTCCTTAACTGTACATTCTAGCAACCCATGAACATAAGCAAATACTATAACTGATCCCCTCTGGCGAGAAAATGAGGTCCAAAGTATGTCCATGTGTCTGCTTCGGCCCGCAAAAACTTGCTGCTGGCCTAAGTCTGCTGATGAATGCACTAGGTCCATAGTGTTCAGTGCAACCTCGCTCCCCGCCCTAACATTAAAATTGCCCAGTATGAAAAATGTTGAGTGTGATAGGACTAAAGGAGAAATAAAATCTGTGAAAGATTGCACAAAAGTTAAAAATGGTCCGGGGAGATGGTAACACAGAGTCCCTGAGGAGTTAGCAGATGCCCCCATCAGCGAGAAGACCAAAACCGAGTAGGTGAATTTACTGCATTTTTAGCCTACAGCTTCCTCAGCTTCCTCTTTGCTTCTTGGACATGCCATTTGTTTTCTGCAGGGCCAGGGGTGAAGAAGAATTTCAGCACCCTGGGTGCTGTGACATTTTGGTTCCTCTTTTTACCCACAACAGTGGGGCCATATTTGATGCTTGTACTGTAAGGTAACCATATTTTCTAAACCAAAAATCGGGGCAGCTACAGACATAGAAGCAGGCCTAAATGTTGGCACTGATCATGGGCACAGAAGTGTTACAATATGTCCCGCACCAGCACGGTTCTAGACTGCCACATCCCTTAGGTCTATAAAAAGACCCACAAATCACAAAAGCCAAAAAAGACCCTTGTTTCAGGGGTTCCCTGCTTTTTTCCATTTCAAAATGTTTTGACAATCCAGCGAAAGGAACTAGATCTCAAGGTGTCTGACGTAGGGTGACCAGGTGTCCCGGATTTGCCGGGACTGCCCCAGTTTTCCCCAGCTGTCTTGGCAGATTTCAGAAAATTTAGCTCATGTCCCAGTTTTTAGAGAGAGTCGCCTGAAAACGAAGGAAGTTTTTTTTTTTTTTTTTTTTTCTTTTTACAAAGTAGAGATGTTATCCAGTTGTTATCAGAAAGCATTTTAAGTAACAGGCATTATACTCACTTAAACCCCTTGGGTGGCCAGGACGAAACGGTTACATCCTCGGATGCACTGCTCGGGTGTGGAGGACGTAACTGTTACGTCGTGGTATGGGACCTCGGGGGAAGCACTAGCTGAGGGCCTCGCATCCCCCTCCCATGGGCAGGGATGGAAGGGGAATCACTTAGGCCTATTTTTCGTAGGCCAGTCTGCCCTAAGGGGGGCAGAAACCACTAGACACCAGGGATTTTAATTGTTTTTACAGATGAGGAGCGACCCCTTAGGCAAGGGTCGCTCCCATGGTGGGGAGGGGGGCAAATTTATTGTAGGCCATTTTTGCCTCTTTTGGGGGCAGATCTGCCTATTTCTATTAGGCTCATCTGCCCCCACGGGGGGCAGATACCACTTATGCACTAGGGATTGGTGTGTGTGTGTTTTGTTTGGGGGGGCGCCCCTTGGGCTAGGGTCGCTCCCCATGGAGGGAACATTGCTGTTGGCCATTTCTGCTTCCCTTGGGGGCAGATCAGCCTATTTTTGTAAGGTCCAGCTGCCCCCATTTAGTGGGGGGGGGGGGGCAGAAATCCCACCAGAGACCAGGGAAGCTTTTTTTTCTTCAAAAAAAGAGGGTGGTGGTATGGCCATACCCCCTCCCCAAATAAATGGGGACAAAGTTGTTCTGCTTACCTGTGGGCAGATTGGGCAATTACCACTGATACACTCCCCAGGGGGGCAGAAAGCCTACTAGATGCCAGGGAATTAAAAAAAAATAGTGGGGTGGTGGCTACCAACCAGTATGGGCATGGTTATGCCCCCACCCCAACTGAAGGGGGTAACATTCTTACAGTTCTCCCCCGCACACTAAAAGATCTTATCCCAGTGGCAAGGAAGAGGACATTTGATATTTTGGGTTTTGGTTTTACATTTGGGCCATGAGAGCTTCTCTAACTCTCAAAATCATCCCACTTGAAATAGCGAGGGCTGCACTTTTTGGACTTTGGGACGCTGCCATGTAGAAAAATCTATGAGACCTAGACACATCTGAAAACTAAACATCTAGGTGAATCCAGGGTGGTGTGCTTCACATGCACCCGCACCATTTTCATATCCACAGTTCTCTGAAAGCTTCCAACTTTGCTTGAAATCACACATTTTTCCCACATTTTTGTGATGGAACCTTCTTGAATCTGCAGGAATCCACAAAATTCCTCCCACCCAGCATTGTCGCATCTATACCGATATAAATTCTGCCCCACTTGTCAGCCTAAAAACGTTTTTTTTTTAAACTGCCCTTTTGGACCTGCTTTGATTCCCCCTCATTTTCGACATGTTTTTGGCTCTTCTCTGTCACAGGCACTTGGCCCACCTACACAAGTGAGGTATCATTTTATCGGGAGACTGAGGGGAACGTTGGGTGGTGGGAAATGTGTGTCAGTGCAGTGATCCCACACAGAAATGTGGTAAAAATGTGATTTTATAGCTAATTTGAGGTTTGCTAAGGATTCTGGGTAAGAAAACACTGGTGAATCCACGCAAGTCACATCTCCCTTGACTCCCTCAGGTGTCTAGATTTCAGAAATGTCTGGGTTTGGTAGGTTTCCCTAGATGGCTGCTGAGTCCAGGACCAGAAACGCAGGTCTAAATCCCCCTCCCCTTTAGAAAAAACAGGTAGTTTTGTATTTGATCATTTAGATGTGTCCACGTAGTGTTTTGGGGCATTTCCTGTCACAGGCACTAGGCCTACCCACACAAGTGAGGTACCATTTTTATCGGGACACCTGGGGGAATGCTGGGTGGAAGAAGATTTGTGGCTCCTCTCAGATTCCAGAACTTTCTATCACCAAAGTGTAAGGAAAAAGTGTTTGTTTTTTTAACTAATTTTGAGGTTTGCAAAGGATTTTGGGTAACAGAACCTGGTGAGAGCCCCACAAGTCACCCCACCTTGGATTCCCCTAGGTATCTAGTTTAAAAAAATGCACAGGTTTGGTAGGTTTCCCTAGGTGCCAGCTGAGCTAGAGGCCAAAATCCCAGCTAGGCACTTTGCAAAAAAACAGGTCTGTTTTAGTTGGGAAAATGTGATGTGTCCATGTTGTGTTTTGGGGGATTTCCTGTCATTGGACACTAGGCTTACCCACACAAGTGAGGTACCATTTTTATCGGGAGACTTGGGGGAATGCTGGGTGGAAGGAAATGTTTGGCTCCTCTCAGATTCCAGAACTTTCTGTCACCGAAATGTGAGGAAAAAGTGTTTTTTGCCAACATTTTGAGGTTTGCAAAGGATTCTGGGTGATAGAACCTGGTGAGAGCCCCACAAGTCACCCCATTCTGAATTCCCCTAGGTGCCTAGTTTTTAAAAATGTATAGGTTTGCTAGGTTTCCCTAGGTGCCGGCTGAGCTAAAGGCCAATATCCACAGCTAGGCACTTTCCAAAAAACACATCAGATTTCAATGTAAAAATGTGATGTGTCCATGTTGCGTTTTCTGTCGCAGGCATTAGGCCTACCCACGCAAGTGAGGTACTATTTTTATCTGGAGACTTGAGGGAGCACAGAATAGAAGAACAAGTGTTATTGCCCCTTGTCTTTCTTTACATTTTCCTTCCAAATGTAAGACAGTGTGTAAAAAACACGACTATTTGAGAAATGCCCTGTAATTCACATGCTAGTATGGGGACGCTGGAATTCAGAAATGTGTAAATAACCACTGCTTCTCAACACCTTATCTTGTGCCCGTTTTGGAAATACAAAGGTTTCCTTGATACCTATTTTTCAGTCTTTATATTTCAGAAAATGAATTGCTGTATACCCGGTTTACAATAAAAACCCATTGCAAGGTGCAGCTCCTTTATTGGCCCTGGGACCTAGGGGTTTTGATGAACCTACAAGCCATAAATATCCCCACAACCAGAAGAGTCCAGCAGACGTAACAGTATATTGCTTTTGAAAATCTGACATCGCAGGAAAAAGTTACAGAGTAAAACATGGAAAGAAATGGCTGTTTTTTCCACTTCAATTTCAATATTTTTTCATTTCAGCTGTTATTTTCTGTAGGAAAACCTTGTAGAATCTACACAAACGCCCCTTGCTGAATTTTGTCTACTTTTCAGAAATGTTTAGCTGTCCAGGATCCAGTATTGGTTTCCCGCCCATTTCTGTCTTTAACTGGAAGGAGGCTGAAAGCATAAAAAATAGTAAAAAAGGTGTATGTCCCAGTAAAATGCCAAAATTGTGTTGAAAAGTGTGGTTTTCTGATTCAAGTCTGCTTGTTCCCGAAAGCTCGTCAGATGGTGATTTTAGCACCGCAAACCCTTTGTTGATGCAATTTTCAGGGAAAATACCACAAGCCTTCTTCTGTAGCCCTTTTTTCCCATTAAAAAAAAAACCTACATTTTTGACGTATTTTGGCTAATTTCTTGGTCTCCTCCAGGGGAGCCCAAAAACTTTGGGTACCTCTAGAATCCCTAGGATGCTGAAAAAAAAGGATGCAAATTTGGCGTGGGTAGCTTATGTGGACAAAAAGTTTTGAGGGCCTAAGTGAAAACTGCCACACATAGCCCAAAAAAGTCCTGGCACATGAGGGAGAAAAGGCCTGGCAGCGAAAGAGTTAAAAAGTAAATTTTAATTATGTTTTCAGTGCCTCTTCTATAATTCTGTGCTGATGAGCGCTGTCATTCTGCGCGCTCAGTTGAAGTAAAGTTGTAGTCCTTCTATTTTTGTGAAAAGTCCTGGTATTTGGCTTTAAAATTCAGGGCACCCTATCCTGACATCACAGGGGTGCAACTCATTCAGTCTGGTTTCCTTTACATTCTCGACATGTAGTCCTATATTTTAGTGATAAAACACGATTACAGGTACCAGAGAGCAAATGAAAAAAAGAAAACTGGAGTTATTGTTATTTTACACAAGGAATTTAAAAATTAAATAATTTCAGGGTGGCTCATCCTTGGGTGGGTCTGTAGACCAGTAAACATACATTGGACTTGAAGAAGTCAGATATGAATTCCAAAATGCCATCCTTTTAAGTAGAGTTCAACTTTGTAGCTTTTGTTTTGTTAAAGGAAGGGGGAAACTGAAAGGGCCAGGTGGCTGCCAGTCACCTCCGGTCACGTGGGCCTGCTCACACACTGCAGGCTCTGAAGCTCAAGGCGCCTCTCGTTCTGCTCTGTCTTTGCTGGCACTGATCGTATGACCCCTGTTTTCCGTGTTACTGATTTCCTTCTACTTGCATTCAAGGCAGGGGCCCGGTGCTTGTCTCTGCGCCCTGGGGCCAGCCTGACAACATTCACTGGATGGCTGTGGTGTTGTCGCCTATTCATGATGTCCGCGGACATCTAATCGTTATTTTCTGCCATAATCATAAGCAATCTGAACTAAATAACTGCATTACCGGTTCCTCCTGCGAAGGTTAAAAGTTTCCTCAAGTAGAAATAATATTTACTTTTAAGTCTACTGCATTGCCTGCACAACTTGTTTGATGTAAGTATTAACATAATCAATACTAATATGTTTAAAATATTCATAAACTTTTTAAAAATGTTTGTAGCTAGAAGCTGATTGTTAGTTCAGGATGGAGCATCTTCAAACGTGCAGTCATTTCTTTGCATTTAAAATGCCCTAACCTGAACTAGCAATCCACTTCTGACTAAAAACTATTTTGAATTGCTTACAATGTTCCCGAAAATCACACACATCTGTACACTTACACAGCCCTGTTCAAGGCGCTCAGTGATTTCTGCCTTATACACCTGCAGACTCTGCAAAAGGCCCCCCAATCACATCTTTACATGCGCCTACACTTCGTTTTTTGGAAAAAGCGTCATACTTCCGCTGTTCAGTTGAAATACTTCAACTGTAGGCAGTATATGCTCTGCCAAAACGAGCACCTGGTTTTCTAGCTTTTATGCACTCACGGTATTTGTTGCATTTTGAGACAAAGACCCTCTGTGGCCCCCATCTTCGTCCACACCAAGCTTGAGTACTTCCCCGCATGTGTCAGGGACCACTGTCAATCCAGTTACAGCGTCTATCCCACCATTTAAATCCACAGCTGCAGGGGAAGAAGACGTGCCCAGTTCATACAGTGTGTAAAGGTTGGTCCAATATTGTTTAAGTACAAATTGTAAAATTATCTTGAAGGTCCTGGGCTTCCAGTTGTGATTCAGTGGGTTTCACAGAAGTGGAAAGGTTACGAACCTCTGTTCTACAGCAAGGATATTCCAGGCAAAAGAAATCAGTTTTGTAGCACTTGTATTTAAAAAATGTATGAAGTGGGTGCCGGGAATGCCACAGTACCAAAATGGACAGCCTACTCATAGCACATATATTTCTCACAAAGCTGTCATCAGTTTCAGATACCACTACCAAACAGACTTTAACGTACCACTGTCCCGTTGCGTGTGTTGAGGTTCTAACCATGTATATACACCCCTTTTGTGACTGCTCTTCTCCATATGTAAGCAAATGTTTATTTCTAGCATGAAACCGTTCACTTGCAGTGCTTTGATGTTTTAAAGCGTCTCACCCCCCCCCCCCCCCCAAAAACTATGCAGCCTCTTACATTCCTCTCTTTCCATCTACCTTTGACTCAGCCCTCGCCCCATACAGCTGAGTTTTCATGCAAGGGACTGTCCCAGATAAGTGTGGCACAAAGCAGCAAGCGTAGGTGGGATAAATTATGCTCTAAAAAAAGTTCTCTGGTAAATATATAGATTGACTCGCTGCGTTCATTTGAAGATTCGTCAACCATCTTCACATCATTAAGAGGAGTGATGTGATAGTATAGACTCTTCATTTCTCTTGGAGGTGTTTTGAGCAGAATCTACCCTGGCTTAGATTTTTAAAGCTAGGTGTGTAGAAGGAATCTCTTCTTGGTTCCTGATATTCATCATTGCACCATGTAGTTGCTGGGGTCCGGAAACATGATTATTTCCGAATTAACACAAGCCCACAGTACTCCAGTATGTGGTCACCAGTGTAGGAGGGCAGTTTTTTTTTTTGCAGGTGTTTTTTTTTTTTTTTTTTTTTCTCTCTCTCTCTCTCTCTCTCTCCCTCTCCCTCTCCCCCTTTACCTTTCCCTTTCCCTTTCCTATGCTCTCTCCCCCCCCCCCCCAAACTGCTAGATGCTGGTTTTTGATTCTCACAGTGCAGGCGCCAGTGTTCTTTCCCCTAAAACCGAAATACTCAATTGTGCACAATTGCAACACACTTTAGCACCTCTGCTCTGTATGTCCCTAGTAAATGGGGGCATGAGTACTAAAGAGGGTCCCTAAGGGCTATAGCATGTATTATTCTTTCCTGGATTCTTTCCTCCTCCACCCCTCCATTACTCCAGGCAATCTAACTAACAAACTCTCATATCCGCGGCTCAAATTAACTCATAATATTACTAAAACTGTACTCCTATTTCCCTATACTAATCCGTCACTAATTCTTGTTGGGTTTCGGAGTAGCGTGCTACTCGCCGAAAAGCGCTTCAACGCCTCGTCAGGGGTAGTAAGCGCTATATAAATACTATTACAATACAATACAATATGTATATATGGCACATGCCGTATATGTGTGTGTGTGTGAGATGTAAATCCCTGCTGTACAGCCCTTTCGTCATCATTCTGCCCTGCCACATTCAAAGTACAACCATTGTCTGGCATTTTTGGATGTGGGTCTAATCTACTATTTGTTTTATGGGCTCTTTATCTTACTTTATGTGTCAGTCCCCCTTATATTGAGTCTTCTCTGTCTCCAGGTGAGAGCGCATCCACAGTGGAGAGTCAAGAGCAGGTGCGCCTGGCCACTGCACTGTTCCCAGTGACCAGTCTGTTGAACCATTCCTGTGACCCCAACACCAGCATTTCCTTCAGAGGGAGGTCTGCAATAATCCGAGCAGCACAGCCAATCAGGAGTGGGGAGGAGGTGACCCTTTGCTACGGTAAGTCCAAAGCTTGACACAGAGGGCGAACAGAGAATACATGAGCATTGGGCATTGTCATCTAAGACTGGAGTCTGACTTTTAACTCTGGTTATTTAGAAAAATGTACTCCAATGTATTCGACATCTGATGTATCTGTGACATGTGGATGCCAGTTTCGGTGTGGAGGGATTTGTTTCCAGGATAAGGGAGCTGCTAGTTTCTCAAGGTTTATGCCACTGCCAGTTCCTCCCAGCAAAAAGAAACTCTGCTACCTTTCAGTGTAAGGAAGGATGCTGGTTTGTCCCAGTTTATGCTGGTACCTGTTGCAGAGAGTGAATGAGTGAGAGGCGCTCAGCATCCTTAAAGCATAGGGATCTGCCTCTTATTCTCAGCTCATTGAGCTACCAGTTCTAATGTGTGGGTGGCTTTGTTTTCTCCAGAGTAAGGTAGCTTCATGCCCCTGATGACATGGAGTCATATTCCAGCTCTCTCCCTTTTGTACCAGACTGCGGTTTCATCTCTTTGGATAAAGTTGACATCCCCTCCATCAAGCTCTTTAAAGTTGCCTTTCCTTTTCTGGATTATAATAACTACGTGTTTTGTTGAAGGAGCAAAGATAAAAAGATAGAGGAGGTGTAGGAAAATGGCTCCCTGTTGCAGTTACCCCCCACTTTTTGCTTGATATTGATGCTGACTTGACTGAGAAATGTGCTGGGACCCTGCTAACCAGGCCCCAGCACCATTGTTCTTTCACTTAAAATGTACCATTGTTTCCACAATTGGCACACCCATGGCACACAGATAAGTCCCTTATAAAAGGTACCAGTGGTACCAAGGGCCCTGTGACCAGGGAAGGTCTCTAAGGGCTGCAGCATGTGTTGTGCCACCCTTAAGGACCCCTCACCTAACACATGCACACTGCCATTGCAGATTGTGTGTGTTGGTGGGGAGAAAAAGGCAAAATTGGCATGGCATCCCCCTCAGAGTGCCATGCACACAAAATACTGCCTGTGGCATAGGCAAGTCACCCCTCTAGCAGGCCTTACAGCCCTAAGGCAGGGTGCACTATACCACAGGTGAGGACATAGCTGCATGAGCAATATGCCCCTACAGTGTCTAAGTCTATTCTTACACATTGTAAGTACAGTGTGGCCATATTAAGTATATGGTCTGAGAGTTTGTCAATAACAAACTCCACAGTTCCATAATGGCTATACTGAGTACTGGGAAGTTTGATATCAAACCTCTCAGAATAATAAACCCACACTGATGCCAGTGTTGTATTTATTAAACAATGCACACAGAGGGCATCTTAGAGACGCCCCCTGTATTTTACCCAATCCTTTAGTGCAGGACTGACTGGTCTGTGCCAGCCTGCTGCTGAGAGACGAGTTTCTGACCCCATGGGGCCTTTGTGCCCTCTGAGGCCAGAAACAAAGCCTGCTCTGGGTGGAGGTGCTTCACACCTCCCCCCTGCAGGAACTGTAACACCTAGCGGTAAGCCTCAAAGGCTTAGGTTTCGTGTTACAATGCCCCAGGACACTCTAGCTATTGGAGGTGCCTGCCCCCCTGGACACAGGCCCCACTTTTGGCGGCAAGTCCAGGGGAGATAATGAGAAAAATAAGGAGGAGTCACCCACCAGTCAGGACAGCCCCTAAGGTGTCCTGAGCTGAGGTGACCCCTGCCTTTAGAAATCGTCCATCTTGGTTTTGGAGGATTCCCCCAATAGGAATAGAGATGTGCCCGCCTGCCCTCCCTAGCAGGACTTTAAAAAATTTAGAAAAATAGTTCAAATTGCAAAAATCTGTTTCTAATTACAATTTTTGGAATTTAGTCGTGTGATCAGGTATTGGCTGAGTAGTCCAGCAAATGCAAAGTCTTAGACTCCACCGCTGATCCACCAATGTAGGAAGTTGGCTCTGTATATACTATTTCAAAGTAAGAAATAGTGTGCACAGAGTCCAAGGGTTCCCCTCAGAGGTAAGATAGTGGCAAAATTAGATAATTCTAACACTATATTTTGTGGTAGTGTGGTCGAGCAGTAGGCTTATCAGAGGGTAGTGTTAAGCATTTGTTGTACACACACAGGCAATAAATGAGGAACACACACTCAAAGACTTACTCCAGGCCAATTGGTTTTTGTATAGAAAAATATCTTTTCTTAATTTAGTTTTAGAACCACAAGTTTAAGATTTGAAGTAAATTAATAAAATGCAAGGTACTCCTCACAGGTAAGTTAGGAACTTTAAATTAGAGCAATAACATACAGTTTTTGTTAAAATGGCAATAATCTATTTTAAAAATAGACAGTGAAAAAATCAACAGTTCCTAGGGGAGGTAAGTATTGGTTAGATTGTGAGGTAAGTAAGACACTTACAAGTCTCAGTTCCTGGGCATAGGCAGCCTACCGTTAGGGGTTCAAGGCAACCCCAAAGTTACCACACCAGCAGCTCAGGGCCAGTGGCTACGCCCTCCTTGTGCCTCTGTCCTCAATGGGGCCTACTCACCCCAGTCGGATTTTGACCCTTTTTCCTATGGGTACGAATTCGGTGAATAATTGGAGGGGTCCCTGGACCCTTATGAATACCATGATGACCCATCTTTGGACTGGGCACAGGAATTGGGTGAGGCCAGTGGACTGGACACTTCTCCAGATGCTGGCATGCTGTCTTCTCCTACCGTGGCTACGGCGGAGGAAGTGACTTATGCAATGGTGGTCAGTAGGGCGACTGAGGTCCTTGGCCTTGAGCTACCTACTGTAGAGGTCAGGTTCAATCTACTGACGGAGGTGCTTCAACCAGGGGCTTCCACATCTGAGCCTCTTTTACCATTCATTGAAGCCCTCACCAATTTCCTTTTGGGTACTTGGTCCAAACCCAGCACAGGGGCTCCTGTGAATAGGACTATTGCACCCCACCATCGGCCCGCCCCAAACGACCCTAAGTTCCTGTCCCAACACCCCACGCCTGAGAGTCTTGTCATCCAGGCTTCCTCTTCCTCAGGCGCATTCCCTTCCACACCTACGGATAGGGAATCAAAAAGGCTGGAACAATTTGGGAAGATGTTTTCTTCCTCCAGTCTCGCGCTGCGGTCCATGAAAACCACATGCCCTTTGGGCCGCTATACCCACTCTCTGTGGGATATGGTTGCGCAAGTTCTGCCGCAGATACCGGAGGAGGCCCATGCTATTGTCTCCCAAGCTGTCAACGATGTGAGAGATGCAGCAAAGTTCACGATCCGATGTGGGCTGGACACGACTGACTCTTTGGACAGATCGGTTGCTATGACAGTGGCCTTGAGATGTAACGCCTGGTTGCGTACTCTGTTTTTTCGGGGGATGTCTAACAGTCTCTTATGGACATGCTTTTTGATGGCTCCCGTCTCTTTCGAGACAAAGCAGACTCAGCCTTGGAGAGATGCTAGGATTCCCGGGCTATGGCCCGTTCCCTTGGTCTTTCCGCTGCCCCTCACCCCCAGCAGTCTGCTTTTCGCCCCTTTTGTGGCCACAAAAGGGGCTCCCTGTTGCATCCCCCACCTAGCCAACGTGCCACCCATGCTGTTCAGCCTCTGCGCGGTCAGGGATGCGGAATCCCACGTGGGTGTGGGACAGGTAACCAGAGGTCTGCCCAGTCCACCCCCCTGCAGCCACCAAACCCTCCTAGTCCGACCCCTCAGTCCGATCCAGTTGGCGGCAGGATTCGCGATCACCTGCCCCACTGGGAATCCATCACTATGGACAGGTGGGTTTTGCAGATAGTTTGAAAGGGCTATTCCCTCCTTTTTGAATCTGCCTCACTGGCTGTAGGAAGTTGGCTCTGTATATACTATTTCAAAGTAAGAAACTGTGTGCACAGAGTCCAAGGGTTCCCCTTAGAGGTAAGATAGTGGCAAAAGTAGATAATTCTAATGCTCTATTTTGTGGTAGTGTGGTCGAGCAGTAGGCTTATCAGAGGGTAGTGTTAAGCATTTGTCGTACACACACAGGCAATAAATGAGGAACACACACTCAAAGACTTACTCCAGGCCAATAGGTTTTTATATTGAAAAATATTTTTTCTTAGTTTATTTTAAGAACCACAAGTTCCAGATTTAGAGTTAATACTTTAAATGTAATGTACTTCACTTAGATACTTTAGGAACTTTGAATGGAAACAATATCATGTACAGTCTTTGTAAAAATGGCAATAAGCTATTTTCAAAGTTGACAGTGCAAAAATTAACAGTTCCTGGGGGAGGTAAGTAAAGGTTAGATTAGGAGGTAAGTAAAACACTTACAAGTCTCAGTCCTGGGGCATAGGCAGCCCACCGTTGGGGGTTCAAGGCAACCCCAAAGTTACCACACCAGCAGCTCAGGGCAGGTCAGGTGCAGAGGTCAAAGAGGTGCCCAAAACACATAGGCGCCTATGGAGAACAGGGGTGCTCCGGTTCCAGTCTGCCAGCAGGTAAGTACCTGCGTCCTCGGGGGGCAGACCAGGGGGGTTTTGTAGAGCACTGGGGGGGGAAACAAGTAGGCACACAAAACACACCCTCAGTGGCACAGGGGCGGCTGGGTGCAGTGGGCAAAGCAGGCGTCCGGGGGTCACTCTAGCGATACAGGCAGGCACCGGGGGGGCTTCTCGGGACAGCCACCCCCTGTGCAAGGCAGAGGGTCGCATGGGGGTCACTCCTGCGTCGAAGTTCGGTTCCTTCAGGTCCTGGGGGCTGCGGGTGCAGTGTTGGTTCCAGGCGTCAGGTCCCTTGTTACAGGCAGTCGCGTTCAGGGGGAGCCTCTGGATTCTCTCTGCAGGCGTCGCTTTGGGGGCTCAGGGGGGTCGTCTCTGGTTACTCACGGGCTCGCAGTCACCGGGGAGTCCTCCCTGAAGTGTTGATTTTCTGCAGGTCGTGCCGGGGGCGTCTGGTGCAGAGTGCCTTCCGGTGGGAAACGTGAAGTCCTTGGAAGTTACTTCTTTGTTGCAAAGAAGTAGCTGGTTTTGAACAGGGCCGCTGTTCACAGGAGTTTCTTGGTCCTGTAGCCCAGGGCAGTCCTTTGTGGCTTCAGAGGTCACTGGTCCCTGTCGGATGCGTCGCTGGAGCAGGTTTTCGAAGTTGTAGACAGGCCAGTAGGGCTGGGGCCAAATCAGTTGTCGTCTTACTCCTTCTCTGCAGGCTTGTGGGTCAGCAGTCCTTCTTCGTTCTTCAGGTTGCAGGAATCTGATTTCCTGGGATCTGGGGAGCCCCTAAATACTGAATTTAAGGGTGTGTTTAGGTCTGGGAGGGCAGTAGCCAATGGCTACTGTCCTTGAGGGTGGCTACACCCTCTTTGTGCCTCCTCCCTGTGGGGAGGGGGGCGCATCCCTAATCCTATTGGGGGAATCCTCCAAATTCAAGATGGAGGATTTCTCAAGGCAGTGGTCACCTCAGCTCAGGACACCTTAGGGGCTGTCCTGACTGGGGGAGTGACTCCTCCTTGTTTTTCTCATTATCTCTTCCAGCCTTGCCGCCAAAAGTGGGGGCAGTGGCCGGAGGGGCGGGCATCTCCAGTAGCTGGGATGCTCTGTGGCGCTGTAACAAAGGGGGTGAGCCTTTGAGGGTCACCGCTAGGTGTTACAGTTCCTGCAGGGGGAGGTGAGAAGCAACTCCACCCAGTACAGGCTTTGTTCCTGGCCACAGAGTAACAAAGGCACTCTCCCCATGTGGCCAGCAACATGTCTGATGTGTGGCAGGCTGGCAGGAACTGGTCAGCCTACACTAGAAGTCGGGTATGTATTCAGGGGGCATCTCTAAGATGCCCTCTGGGTGTATTTTACAATAAAGTGCACACTGGCATCAGTGTGCATTTATTGTGCTGAGAAGTTTGATACCAAACTTCCCAGATTTCAGTGTAGCCATTATGGAACTGTGGAGTTCGTGTTTGACAAACTCCCAGACCATATGCTCTTATGGCTACCCTGCACTTACAATGTCTAAGGTTTTGCTTAGACATTGTAGGGACATAGTGCTCATGCACATATGTCCTCACCTGTGGTATAGTGCACCCTGCCTTAGGGCTGTAAGGCCTGCTAGAGGGGTGACTTACCTATACCAGAGGCAGTGTGAGGTTGGCATGGCACTCTTAGTGGAGCGCCATGTCGACTTAGTCATTTTCTCCCCACCAGTACACACAAGCTGTGAGGCAGTGTGCATGTGCTGAGTGAGGGGTCCCTAGGGTGGCATAAGACATGGTGCAGCCCTTAGAGACCTTCCCTGGCATCAGGTCCCTTGGTACCAAGGGTACCAGTGACAAGGGACTTACCTAAGTGCCACGGTTGTGCCAGTTGTGGAGACAAAGGTACAGTTTAGGGAAAGAACACTGGTGCTGGGGCCTGGTTAGCAGGGTCCCAGCACACTTTCAAATCATAACTTAGCATCAGTAGAGGCAAAAAGTCAGGGAGTAACCATGCCGAGGAGGCATTTCCTTACACTGGCCATGCCTCCATCACTCAGCCAACTTCCAGAGCATCATTTGGCACTTCTCCGCCAGGAAGTCACGGTTGTCTTGGCCAAGGGAGCTGGAGAGACGGTCCTTGTGCCAGAGGTAAGTTGTGGTTGTTATTCCTGCTGCTTTCTGTTGCCAAAAAAGGACAAGGGCTTATGTCCTATCCTAGAACTTCGGGACCTCAACTACTTCCTCAAAAAGGAGAAATTCAAAATGCTCACCCTGCCTCAGGTTCTGTCTGCCTTAGAACCAGGAGACTGGATGGTAGAGTTGGACTTGCAGGACGCTTATTTCCACATCCTTATCCTGCCTGCCCACAGACGGTACCTGCGATTCATGGTAGGTCACGAGCACTGTCATTTTACCATGCTTCCCTTCAGCCTTACCAGCGCCCCTGGGGTGTCCACGAAAGTGATGGAGATGGTTGCTCTCACCTGCGCAGGTTAGGGGTCTCAGTGTTTCCCTACCTCGACGACTGGCTGTTAAAGGCAGACTCGCCCCAGAAAGTCGTCTTCCACATTCAGACTAGTGTGAGCCTCTTGCACACGCTGGGGTTCACTATCAACGTGCCGAAGTCACACCTGACTCCCTCTCAGATGCTCCCTTTCATCAGAGCTGTTCTGGACTGCAGTTTCTGGCTTATCCTCCCAAAAAGCGAGTCCAGGATATTCAGGCTATGATTCCGATCTTTTAGCCTCTGTATTGGCTTTCGGTGAGACTGACTCTGAGGCTGCTGGGCCTCATGGCCTCCTGCATCCTGTTAGTGACACATGCCAGATGGCAAATGCGGGCTCTGCAGTGGCACTTGAAGTTCCAGTGGGCGCAGCATCAGGAGAATATCTCCGACATGGTCCTGATCTCGGAGGGGACTGCAAAAGACCTGCAGTGGTGGCTTTCGAATCAGCATTGGGTCCATGGCAGTTCCCTTTCCCTTCCCTAACCAGATATATCTATAGTGACAGATGCGTCACTCCTGGGTTGGGGCAGCCACATGGGAGAGGTGGAGATCAGAGACCTCTGGTTGCCGGCGGAGTCTGGGCTCCATATCAACCTTCTGGAGCTCCGGGCGATCAGGCTTGCGCTGAAAGCATGCCTTCCCTCTCTCGAAGGGAAGGTAGTGCAGGTGTTCACGGAAAATACTACCACCATTTGGTACTTCAACAAACAGGGCGGAGTAGGGTCCTGAGCCCTTTGTCAGGCGGCACTACGCCTCTGGACATGGCTGGAACATCAGGGCATTACCCTGGTGGTTCAACATCTGTCGAGTTCTCTCAACGCCAGAGCGGACTAACTCAGCCGTCGATGCACAGCTGATCACGAATGCCATCTCCATCTGGAGGTGGCGCAAGGTCTCTTTCAGCAGTGGGGAGAGCCTTGGTTAGATCTGTTCGCCTCTGCAGAGAGCGCGCAATGTCAGCTGTTTTGCGCGTTGGAGTTTCTAAGGTGACACTCGCTCGGAGACGCTTTTCGTCTCAAGTGGAATGCCGGCCTCTTTTAAGCCTTTACCCCTATACCACTTCTGCCCAGAGCTCTTAAGAAGATCAGGAACGACCAGGCCCAAGTCATCTTGGTGGCTCATGACTGGGCACGGAGAGTATGGTATCCAGATCTATTGAGTATGGCCATTGATCCTCCACTCAGACTGCGACTTCGGGCGGATCTTCTGTTGCAGCGGCAGGGGATAGTTCTCCACCTGAACCTGTCCAATCTCCGCCTTCATGCGTGGAGAGTGAGCGGCAACAGTTGACGACTTTTGATCTTCGACCCGAAGTCTGTGATGTTATCTTGACAGCCAGGCGTCCCTCCACCAACACGGTATACGCCTCTTGTTGGCATACATTTGTGGCATGGTGCACCAACAAATCTGTTGAACCGCTCTCTTCCTCTCTATCGTAGGTTCTTTTGTTCATTCTTTCTTTGGCCCAGCTGGGCTCTGCTTTGGGCACCCTTAAAGGGTATTTATCTGCCATTTCAACCTTTCTTTCGGACTTTTGATCTTCCACCCGAAGTCTGTGATTTTATCTTGAAAGCCAGGCATCCCTCCACCAAAACAGTATACGCCTGTTGTTGGCATACATTTTTGGCATGGTGCACCAACAAATCTGTTGATCCACTCTCTGCCCCTCTGTCTGAGGTTCTTTTGTTCATTCATTCTTTGGCCCAGCAGGGCTCTGCTTTGGGCACCCTTAAAGGGTATTTATGTGCCATTTCGGCCTTTCTTAGGTTAGCTGATCAGCCCTCACTCTTTAAATCTCCTACTGTGAGTAGATTCCTAAAAGGTCTCACCCATTTATTTCCTCCCACTCCATTTATCATTCCTCAGTGGGACCTCAATCTTGTCCTTAATTATTTAATGTGTACTCCCTTTGAGCCGATTCACAATTGCCCTTGCGGCTCCTCACTTTCAAGACTGTCTTTCTTGTTGCCATCACTTCTGCTCGCACGGTGAGTGAGCTTCAGGCCCTTTCGTCCAAACCTCCATTCTTGTCCTTGCACCATGTGCACAAAGTGGTGTTGCACACTAAGGCTTCCTTCCTTCCCAAGGTTGGTACGCCTTTTCATGTAGGCCAGTCCATCATCCTGCCTACATTTTATGCACCTCCACATCCTTCCCATGAGGAGGAGAGATGCCACCGTCTGGACCCAAAAGGAGCGGTGGCGTTCTGTCTTAATCATACTAAAGATTTCCGGGTGGACGATCAACTATTTGTCAGGTATGTGTGTGCGAAGAAAGGGAAGGCGGTGCATAAACGTACCATCTCTCCATGGGTACTTCTTTGCATCAAGATGTGCTAACCTTCGGCCAAGAAGCAACCCCCTGAGGGCTTGCGCGCTCATTCCTCCAGAGCGACTGCTGCTTCCACTGCGTTAGCACATGGAGTTCCTGTCCTGGATGTCTGCCAGGCAACTACGTGGGCATCCCTGCACGCATTTGCTAAACACTACTGCCTGGACAGTCAGGTCCGACGGGACTGCTACTTTGGTTGTTCGGTCCTGCAAGACTTTCTAGTATGATCTTGGTTCGCAGCCCACCTCCGAGGATGGCATTGCTTAGGTATCTATTCTAATGTAAGGAATCTGCAACTAGAAGTCTCGATCAGATGTATAAGTTACTTACCTTCGGTAACAAAATATCTGGCAGAGACATATTCTAGTTGCAGATTCATTACCGACCCACCCATCCTCCCCGCTTGTGTATTGATTTCTAGGGACAGGGATTCCCCCTTCAGGTCCTTAGCTCTGGCTCACCAATCTCTGTGTTCTTAGCGGCTCTGTGCACTGAGGCGGCGTCTATGTACTACCCCGATGTCATCACGGCGACTACGATGCCAATGACGCCCGCGGAGTCGACCAACCCCACCTACCAACACGCAAGGGTATTACGCGAAGAAAAATCTCTGGATCCAGTCTGAAGCCTGGGGTAGATTCTAAGGTAAACAATCTGCAACTAGAATATGTCTCTTCCAGATATTTCGTTACCGAAGGTAAGTAACTTGCACCTTTGTCTTCTCTGTACCTTGTGCTAAAGGAAAGGGCAGCAGGGCCGGCTGGCTGCAGTCTTAACAGAAATGTTCAAACCAACCTCTGTCCCTTCCATCTCTCTTTTTTGCCTTTCCGCCCGGTCTTTCCTCTGTCTATCCTAAAGCACATGCTGTGCCAGATGCAATTAGCCTAGATGGCTTCTTGGACGAAATCGAACCTAGTTTGGCCAAGAAAGTGCATATCCACTTTAGGTTTGGTACTTGCCCTTATTTTCATTTACTCTTAAATGGACCACCCCTGGGGTTATTGGAAATCAGGCCTGCCCATCATGCGGTGGTCCTACAGTATCAGAAGTCCATGTCCTCTTTTTCTGTGAGGCCTACAGTAAGTCCAGAAGTGGATTGTGCCTTTGTGCGGGAATCTCGGGACCCTACACTATAAAGATGCGTTTAGAATTCTAAAAACTGACACAAGCCAACACATTGTGTATGTTTTATCAACATTTTTATTTGCTGTGTGGTATGAAGGAAGGAGATTAATATCGCCCAGTGAACCCTCTTAATTTTCTTTAATTTTGAATTCTAGTTTTAGATTCTGTATTCCATTGACCTTGGAAGAGATGCAACATATGCACAACCCCAGGGAGTTCACTCCCATGTGGGTGGAAGTGATTGAAGTGGTTGGTAATCTTATCTACTTGTATATCTGTAGTTAATTTGGGCTATGGCTTTCCACCCTCGGGAAATTGTATTTTGCTACTCTCTGTGGGGAATTTTATCCTGTTTTAGGTTTAGCAAGCATTATTTCTTGTAGAAAACTTTATGAATTTACATAGTATAATTTTTATTGAGATTCTTAAATCATTATTAAAATGAAATTTGGATGGAGTGCTTTTGAGCAATTCAATCGCATATTTATTGCATTGTGCTTTTATTGTTGTATTTATTTGGCTATTATGGTGCAATGCCGAAATAAAGGTTTTTGATGATGAATTAACCTGTGGAAGTTCGAGAAAGTAGCGGAGGTGCCAGCAGTGGCCCTTTGCCTTCAGAAACCTACCGCCTGGAGAAAGCTTCCAGCCCACAAGGGAAATGTCCAATGGCAGAAATAGGGAATCCACAGCTGAAGAACGGCCACAACTGTAAGGTGGGGATTTCTTGAATTTGTGAAGGAAGGATGTGTCCTCGGAGACTATGACCACAGCCTTGAGTCCACCTCTACTTGCCTCATGTAAGCCTTCCCTGACTGTATTACAAGGCATACATAAGTGCATTTTGTGATGAAACACATGCAAGTTGGCCACTTCATTCCAGAGCATTAGAATTATCTAATTTTGCCACTGTCTTACCTCTAAGGGGAACCCTTGGGCTCTGCACACTATTTCTTACTTTGAAATAGTATATACAGAACCAGCTTCCTACATTGGTGGATCAGCGGTGGGGTCTAAGACTTTGCATTTTCTGGACTACTCAGCCAATACCTGATCACACAACTAAATTCCACAAATTGTCACTAGAAACTGATTTTTGCAATTTGAATTATTTTTCAAATTTTTAAAAGTCCTGCTAGGGCCTTGTGTAAGTCCCTATTAGCATTTCTTTTAGAATTTAAAAGTTTGTAAAAGTTTGGATTTAAGTTCTACTTTAGTGGAAATTATTGTCTTGTTCGCTGGGGAGGTGGTCACTTACATTTTCTGCTGGCTCTTCTGTTAACTGACAAGCCAACTGGGAGACTGATGTTTGTGACCAGTTTCTTTTTGATCCTTCACTTTTTATAAAGGTACTTCTCTGCAATTAATGATCAGTATCTTTAGTACTACTTTAGAGGAATTAGAGGAAAAGAAATGAAATATGGACTGTGCTGCTCATGCAATGTCAGTAAGCGTTTTGTTGAGTGGTTGTTGAAAGAAAAATTGTCACATCTGATAGAGACTTCTAGTTGCAGATTCCTTACCTTAGAATTTCCCCCAGGCGTCAGACCGGATCCGGAGATTTTTCTTCGAGCAATACCCTTGCACGTCGGTAGGTGGTGTCGGTCGACTTTGTGGTCGTTGTTGGCGTCGTAGTCGCCGTGATGACGTCGGGGGTAGTATATAGACGCCGCCTCAGCGCAGTGACGTCAGTTCTTTTCTTTCCGCGCCACGTGCTGATCCGGAGAGAGTTAACCTGGTCTCTTTTTGACCCTTTTGTCGAGTTTTGTGTGAGTTTTTTGGTGCGTCAAGGATGTCCCTGCAGCCCGGTTTCAAGCTGTGCGAGTACTGTCACCACATGATGTCAGTGATGGATCCGCATCGGGTTTGTTTGTGGTGCCTGGACCGCGACCACGACCCGAAGTCGTGCTCCGAGTGCCAGGCCATGCACCCGAAGGTCTTGAGGGAGCGTTCTCTCAAGCTCATGCGGCCCGTCGCTCGACTCCGAGTAGGTCCCAGTCTCGCTCGATAGGAAGGTCTCGAGACCGTACGCAAAGCCACCACCATTCGTCTTCCTCCAAATCTTTGGGCACAGGTAAGAAAAAGAAGTTGTTGAAGCGGTCCCGTCGCCCTTTGACTTCACCCCGTCGCTCGGCTGATGAGACGCGGGAGGAGCGTTGACGCTCAAGGCCTCTGTCCTCTGAGCTTGCTCCTGGGTCCGCTCCGCACTTCCCTGTATTTCTGGGAGCTGGATCGACCCGCGCCCAACTTAAAGAGTTCTATGAGGCCATGCGCCTCATTTTTGGGCAGACCAACCCAGATATGGTGACTTTGGGCCCAAGTTGTTCGGTTGAGGGGCCTTCGGGTTCCGCGCCAGCGGCTTCGGCTCCAGCCACCGAGGTCCCCTGCGGATCCGCTCGCAGATCTGCACCGATGCCGGTCGTACCACTGAGACCTTCCCCGGTGCCAGTTCGATTGTCGACGCTCCTGACCGGTAGTGCCCACTATCGACATGACCCGATCCTTATCCCCGAGTTGTAGCGGCGTCGGCCGCCGCCTCTGTCCTCAATGGGGCCTACTCACCCCTGTCGGATTTTGACCCTTTTTCCTACAGGTACGAATTCGGTGAAGGATTGGAGGGGTCCCTGGACCCTTATGAATACCATGATGACCCATCTTTGGACTGGGCACAGGAATTGGGTGAGGCCAGTGGACCGGACACTTCTCCAGACGCTGGCATGCTGTCTTCTCTTACTGTGGCTACGGCGGAGGAAGCGACTTATGCAATGGTGGTCAGTAGGGCGACTGAGGTCCCTGGCCTTGAGCTACCTACTGTAGAGGTCAGGTTCAATCTACTGACGGAGGTGCTTCAACCAGGGGCTTCCACATCTGAGCCCTTTTTACAATTCATTGAAGCCCTCACTGATGTCCTTTTGTGTACTTGGTCCAAACCCAGCACAGGGGCTCCTGTGAATAGGACTATCGCACGCCGCCATCTGCCCGCCCCAAACGACCCTAAGTTCCTGTCCCAACACCCCACGCCTGAGCGTCTTGTCATCCAGGCTTCCTCTTCCTCAGGCGCATTCCCTTCCACACCTACGGATAGGGAATCAAAAAGGCTGGAACAATTTGGGAAGAAGATGTTTTCTTCTTCCATTCTCGCGCTGCGGTCCGTGAAAACCACATGCCTTTTGGGACGCTATACCCACTCTCTGTGGGATATGGTTGCGCAAGTTCTGCCGCCTATACCAGAGGAGGCCCATGCTATTGTCTCCCAAGCTGTCAACGATGTGAGAGATGCGGCAAAGTTCACGATCCAATGTGGGCTGGACACGACTGACTCTTTGGACAGATCAATTGCTATGACAGTGGCCTTGAAATGCCACATCTGGTTGCGTACTTCTGTTTTTTCGGGGGATGTCCAACAGTCTCTCATGGACATGCTCTTTGATGGCTCCCATCTCTTTGGAGACAAAGCATACTCAGCCTTCAAGAGATGCAAGGATTCCCGGGCTATGGCCCGGTCCCTTGGTCTTTCCGCTGCCCCTCTCCCCCAGCAGTCTGCTTTTCGCCCCTTTCGTGGCCACAGAAGGGGCTCCCTATTGCATCCCCCACCTAGCCACTGTGCCACCCATGCTGTTCAGCCTCTGCGCAGTCAGGGATGCGGAATCCCATGTGACACAGGCAACCAGAGGTCTGCCCAGTCCACCCCTGCCCCAGCTGCAGCTGCCAAACCCTCCTAGTCCGTCCCCTCACTCCGATCCAGTTGGCAGCAGGATTCGCCATCACCTGCCCCACTGGGAATCCATCACTATGGACAGGTGGGTTTGCAGATAGTTTGAAAGGGCTATTCCCTCCTTTTTTAATCTGCCTCACTGGCCATGCCTCCATCACTCAGCCAACTTCTGGAGCATCATTTGGCACTTCTCCGCCAGAAAGTCGATGTTGTCTTGGCCAAGGGAGCTATAGAGACGGTCCTTGTGTCAGAAGTAGGTTGTCGTTGTTATTCCCGCTACTTTCTGTTGCCAAAAAAGGACAAGGGCGTATGTCCTATCCTAGAACTTCGGGACCTCAACTACTTCCTCAAGAAGGAGAAATTAAAAATGCTTACCCTGCCTCAGGTTCTGTCTGCCTTAGACCCAGGAGACTAGATGGTAGCGTTGGACTTGCAGGACGCTTATTTCCACATCCTTATCCTGCCTGCCCACAGACGTTACCTACGATTCATGGTAGGTCACGAGCACTGTTTTTACCATGCTTCCCTTCGGCCTTACCAGCGCCCCTGGGGTGTTCACGAAAGTGATGGAGATGGTTGCTCTCACCTGCGCAGGTTAGGGGTCTCAGTCTTTCCCTACCTCGACGACTGGCTGTTGAAGGCGGACTCGCCCCAGAAAGTCATCTTCCACATTCAGACTACGGTGAGCCTCCTGCACACGCTGGGGTTCACTATCAACGTGCCGAAGTCAGGCCTGACTCCCTCTCAGACACTCCCTTTCATCGGGGCTGTTCTGGACTGCAGTTTCTGGCTTATCCTCCCGAAAAGCAAGTCCAGGATATTCAGGCTATGATTCCGATCTTTCAGCCTCTGTATTGGCTTTCGTTGAGACTGACTGAGGCTGCTGGGCCTCATGGCCTCCTGCATCCTGTTAGTGACACATGCCAGATGGCATATGCGGGCTCTGCAGTGGCACTTGAAGTTCCAGTGGGCGCAGCATCAGGAGAATCTCTCTGACATGGTCCTGTTCTCGGAGGGGACTGCGAAAGACCTGCAGTGGTGGCTTTCGAATCCGAATTGGGTCCATGGCAGATCCCTTTCCCTTCCCCATCCAGATCTATCTATAGTGACAGATGCGTCGCTCCTGGGTTGGGGTGGCCACATGGGAGAGGTGGAGATCAGAGGCCTCTGGTCTCCGGTGGAGTCTGGGCTCCACATCACCCTTCTGGAGCTCCGGGCGATCAGGCTTGCGTTGAAAGCATGCCTTCCCTCTCTAAAAGGGAAGGTAGTGCAGGTGTTCACGGACAATACTACCGCCATTTGGTACTTCAACAAACAGGGCGAAGTAGGGTCCTGGACCCTTTGTCAGGAGGCACTACGCCTCTGGACATGGCTGGAACATCAGGGCATTACCCTGGTGGTTCAACATCTGGTGAGTTCTCTCAACGCCAGAGCGGACAAACTCAGCCGTCGATGCACAGCTGATCACGAATGCCATCTCCACCTGGAGGTGGTGCAAGGTCTCTTTCAGCAGTGGGGAGAGCCTTGGTTAGATCTGTTCGCCTCTGCAGAGAACGTGCAATGTCAGCTGTTTTGCGCTTTGGAGTTTCCAAGGTGACACTCGTTTGGAGACGCTTTTCGTCTCAAGTGGAACGCCGGCCTCCTTTACGCCTTTACCGCTATACCACTTCTGCCCAGAGTTCTCAAGAAGATCAGGAACGACCTGGCCTAAGTCATCTTGGTGGCTCATGACTGGGCACGGAGAGTATGGTATACAGATCTATTGAGTACGGCCATTGATCCTCCACTCAGACTGCGTCTTCGGGCGGATCTTCTGTTGCAGCAGCAGGGGATGGTTCTCCACCTGAACCTGTCCAGTCTCCGCCTTCATGCGTGGAGATTGAGCAGCAACAGTTGACGACTTTTGATCTTGACCCGAAGTCTGTGATGTTATCTTGACAACCAGGCATCCCTCCACCAAAACGGTATACACCTGTTGTTGGCATACATTTGTAGCATGGTGCACCAACAAATCTGTTGATCCGCTCTCTTCCCCTCTATCTGAGGTTCTTTTGTTCATTCTTCCTTTGGCCCAGCAGGGTTCTGCTTTGGGCACCCTTAAAGGGTATTTCTCTGCCATTTCGGCCTTTCTTTCGGACTTTTGATCTTCCACCGGAAGTCTGTGATTTTATCTTGACAGCCAGGCGTCCCACCACCAAAACGGTATACGCCTGTTGTTGGCATAAATTTGTGGCATGGTGCACCAACAAATCTGTTGATCCACTCTCTGCTGGTTCTTTTGTTCATTCTTTCCTTGGCCCAGCAGGTATCTGCTTTGGGCACCCTTAAAGGGTATTTATCTGCCATTTCGGCTTTTCTTAGGTTAGCTGATCAGCCCTCATTCTCTAAATCTCCTATTGTGAGTAGATTCCTAAAAGATCTCACCCATTTATTTCCTCTCACTCCATTTATCATTCCTCAGTGGGACCTCAATCTTGTCCTTAATTATTTAGTGCGTACTTCCTTTGAGCCGATTCACAATTGCCCCTTGCGGCTCCTCACTTTCAAGACTGTCTTTCTTGTTGCCATTACTTCTGCTCGCAGGGTGAGTGAGCTTCAGGCCCTTTCGTCCAAACCTCCATTCTTGTCTGTGCACCATGTGCACAAAGTGGTGTTGCACACTAAGGCTTCCTTCCTTCCCAAGGTTGGTACGCCTTTTCATGTAGGCCAGTCCATCATCCTGCCTACATTTTATGCACCTCCACATCATTCCCATGAGGAGGAGAGAGGCCACTGTCTGGAACCAAAAAGAGCGTTGGCGTTCTATCTCAATCATACTAAAGATTTCAGGGTGGACGATCAACTCTTTGTCGGGTATGTGGGTGCGAAGAAAGGGAAGGCGGTGCATAAACGTACCATCTCGCCATGGGTACTTCCTTGAATCAAGATGTGCTAAGCTTCAGCCAAGAAGCAACCCCCTGAGGGCTTGCGCGCTCATTCCACCGGAGCGACTGCTGCTTCCACTGCGTTAGCACATGGAGTTCCTGTCCTGGATGTCTGCCAGGCAGCTACGTGGGCATCCCTGCACACATTTGCTAAACATTACTGCCTACGCAGTCAGGTCCGACGGGACTGCTACTTTGGTTGTTCGGTCCTGCAAGACTTTCTAGTATGATCTTGGTTCACAGCCCACCTCCGAGGATGGCATTGCTTGGGTATCTATTCTAATGTAAGGAATCTGCAACTATAAGTCTCTATCAGATGTACAAGTTACTTACCTTCGGTAACGAAATATCTGGCAGAGACATATTCTAGTTGCAGATTCCTTACCGACCCACCCATCCTCCCCGTTTGTGAATTTGTTTCTAGGGACAGGGATTCCCCCTTCAGGCCCTTAGCTCTGGCTCACCAATCTTTGTGTTCTTAGCGGCTCTGTGCTTTGGCGTGGAAAGTCGTTAAAAGAAACTGACGTCACTGCGCTGAGGCGGCGTCTATGTACTACCCCCGACGTCATCACGGCGACTACGATGCCAATGACGCCCGCGGAGTCGACCAACCCCACCTACCAACGCGCAAGGATATTACTCGAAGAAAAATCTCTGGATCCAGTCTGACGCCTGGGGGAGATTCTAAGGTAAACAATCTGCAACTAGAATATGTCTCTACCAGATATTTTGTTACCGAAGGTAAGTATCTTGTACCTTTGTCTTCTCTGTACCTTGTGCTTTCCTCTGTGCTAAAGGAAAGGGCAACAGGGCCGGCTGGCTGCAGTCTTAACAGAAATGTTCAAACCAACCTCTTTCCCTTCCATCTCTCTTTTTTGCCTTTCCTCCCTGTCTTTCCTCTGTCTATCCTAAAGCACATGCTGTGCCACATGCAATTAGCCTAGATGGCTTCATGGACGAAATCGAACCTAGTTTGGCCAAGAAATTGCATATCCACTTTAGGTTTGGTACTTTGCCCTTATTTTCATTTACTCTTAAATGGACCACCCCTGGGGTAATTGGAAATCAGTCCTGCCCATCATGCAGTGGGTCCTACAGTATCAGAAGTCCACGTCCTCTTTTTCTGTGAGGCCTATTGTAAGTCCAGAAGTGGATTGTGCCTTTGTGCGGGAATCTCGGGACCCTACACTATAAAGATGCGTTTAGAATTCTAAAAACAGACACAAGCCAACACATCGTGTATGTGGTATCAACATTTTTATTTGCTGTGTGGTATGTAGGAAGGAGATTAATATCGCCCAGTGAACCCTCTTAATTTTCTTTAATTTTGAATTCTAGTTTTAGATTCTGTATTCCATTGACCTTGGAAGAGATGCAACATATGCACAACCCCAGGGAGTTCCCTCCCGTGTGGGTGGAAGTGATGGAAGTGGTTGGTAATCTTATCTACTTGTATATCTGTAGTTATTTTGGGCCATGGCTTTCCACTCTCGGGAAATTGTATTTTGCTACTCTCTTGGGGGAACTTTATCCTGTTTTAGGTTTAGCAAGCATTATTTCTTGTAGTAAACTTTATGAATTTACATAGTATAATTTTTCTTGAGATTCTTAAATCATTATTAAAATGAAATTTGGATGGATTGCTTTTGAGCAATTCAATCGCATATTTATTGTATCATGTTTTTATTGTTGTATTTATTTGGCTATTATGGTGCAATGCCGAAATAAAGGTTTTTGATGATGAATTAACCTGTGGAAGGTCGAGAAAGTAGCAGAGGTGCCAGCAGTGGCCCTTTGCCTTCAGAAACCTACCGCCTGGAGAAAGCTTCCAGCCCACAAGGGAAATGTCAAATGGCAGAAATAGGGAGTCCACAGCTGAAGGACGGCCACAAATGTAAGGTGGGGATTTCTTGAATTTGTGAAGGAAGGATGTGTCCTCTGAGAGTATGACCACAGCCTTGAGTCAACCTCTACTTGCCTCATGTAAGCCTTTCCTGACTGTATTACAAGGCATACATAGGTGCATTTTGTGATGGAACACATGCAAGTTGGCCACTTCATTCTACTTGCCCATGTTAGGGCATTTCTTAGAATAAAGGCTACTGCTCCATTATGTTTATTTCATCCCACCCCATGGTCCATACTACAATGGAAGTAGAAGTTGTTGAGGGACCATGTTACCCCGTCTTCTCACTTTGTCACTGTGACTAATTGTTGTTACTGTATCCGGCAGGGCCACACCGGAGCAGAATGACTCTTTCAAAGAGACGCCAAATGTTGAGCCATCAATATTTCTTTGAGTGTCAGTGCCATGCTTGCCTGGAAGAATTGGCATCAAATGTGCAAAGCTCATTGGATTCCTTCAGTTGCCCAACGTGCAAGGCCCCAATGCAGGTAACCTGTTATGGTACTTTAATTGAGGTGGGGGAGCCTTTAGGGAACAAACCAAGCTATACCTTAACCTGTGATAGACGTGCCATTCGATGATGTCATCTTCACAACCATAGTACCTTACAAACTGATAAAAGTCTAGTATCGTGTACATTACATTTCACCTTTTGAAATAGATTTGGAAATACCCCTCTACCAGTTTCTCTGTGTGCAATTAATTACTATTGCAGCCTACACCTCCTGTCTGTGGTTTTGGGAGTCATGTTAATGTAGTATATCTCTAGGTCAATATTTCGGTCACAATATTGTACCTCACTGTATGTGTCTACATGTTACTTATGTCCCCGCTTTATACAAGACGTTAATGTGAATCTTGACTTTTATAGGGTGAAACTTTACTGAGCTGCTCTAGTGGAGTCTGCGGGCTCACCATCCCCAGTGAGTGCCTGGTTGCGCAGCAGCACAACCTTGAACTGCGCGTCTCTAAAGCAGTGGATCTACTTGAGGCTGACAAGCCAGGTAATGATCTCCGAATTACCTTGTGATTACAAACCTATTCTCCAGGTGCTGTAGTGAGTCGCTGCAGGAGTTCACTGCCCTGTTGCACCTCTTTAAAAGGGGTATTGCTGTGTAGGAGCCTACATGGCTACACATCTAAAACAAAAGAGTTTCTGTGCAACCATGCAGAAATTAATTCCAGAAATTGATTGCCTTTGCCAGAAACCAATGACACCTGATCCACAAATTGGTTTTGTCAGATTTTGTTCAAGGTTGTCTCAAACGTGCATGCAAAATAATTGTCCTTTATTTTATTAGCTTCCAGCCACTGTCTCCGTATTTGTTTTGTCACAGCATGACATGCCATTATTTGTCCTTCCTATATAAAGCCATGGCCAACCAGAACCAAGCTTCAAGCAAGTATCTAAACACTCCTCCAGACAGTCACAAATGAATGCAGACACCACACGATCAATAGTATTGAATACTGTTATGTAAATTTCAGTGACAGACAATTATTGTCTGTTCAGCTGTTTCTTGTAAATCACACAGGGCCGGGCAGGACGTTAATTCCACCAAGCTTCTCTGCGGTGGGCTGGGGCCACTTGGAGGCCAGGTTTGAAAGCCCAAGGCCGCCGCTGGTGCCTCTGTCACTTTCCCCACCTCCCAATGTTCATTGCAGCAGCCACGAGGAGGAGGAAGATGGAGAGAAAGCGATCAGAGAAGAGACAGAGTCAAGAGAATGATTGGTTGGGAAGAGAGAGATAACAGAAGGAAGGGAAGTGAGCGGGCCTGATTTAAGCCTTTTTGCGAGGGCTGCTTTTGGTCCCCCAGTCGACCCTGATTGCACACACCGCCAATTGACACGAACTGCACCACCAATAACTGCAGAGATGGAGGTGACCAGGACGTGTAGCTCCTCAACCGCCCTCGCAGAACATCAACTAACGTGAATTTGTGCTGGTTGTTTGCTGTCCTTTGCTGAATGAATATAACTCATACCCAAAGAACCATCAATAAAGTTATTCTCAAGAAACAGTTGAAAAGACGAGTTGATTTATGTATTACTGAAATTCACATGAGAGAATAAAACGCTATTGATCACATGAGTTATGTATTGAACTATGTGGTGCAATGCATGTTTCTGAAACTGCGGTCCTGCCCATGGACCTTAAAATGCATACATACGCCTACAATTGCCCTTCTAAAATGTGCTTTAGCATTGCAGAAGGATACACAGGGCTTCAAAGCCCCATCACCTTTATTCCAATTACTCCAATCAGGGTGGAGTGTCTTCCCCATGTTTTTCAAGTTTATTCTCAGCTTTGGGCTGGCAGGGAAAGACCAGGTTCGATCTAGAGGTGGTTTGTGGATCGTCTCTAGACATCATGGGACACTTAATCCTGATTGCTAGTGAAACCCAGCTGAACAGGGAAAAGGGAGATTCATATTCAAAGTGGAGGCACTGGTTAAGCAGAGGAACATCTCTGGTCCTCAACTATCTCTTAATTGCCAAAAAGCAACCCATACAGCTCTGATCCTTCCCCATTATAACCCCAAAGCTCTTTGCCTCCCTTAGCTCTGGGTCTCCTCACTCCTCAAGGAAGTCTTGTCTGTCACTGCCAACATTGTCCTGAGATTCCTTGCTCACTCTTTCCCTTCAAAAAAATTAATCCACTCAGCCCCATCCATAGCAAAGTTTCAACCTCCTGCTGTTCCCCACAGTTCTGGGCTGCTATGCTCCTTGCCAGCAGAAAAGGAGATAATCAACACTGCTTATGTCCTTGTCTTTCTCCCATCTTTTTCCCTTTAGAAAGGTACTTTCGCCTATCGCCTGGCCTTCTCCACTACACATTGACCTCTAAAAAGGTAATCTCTTTCTCTCATCCCAACACTCTACCCAACAGCTCGCCCCACATTCTGAGACCCCAAAGCTCACCTAAATGTAATAATCTCAGTGAAGACACCTGAGGTGTGAAGATGTAATTCACAATCCCACAGATGTGGTTGTTGGTCAGGGTCTCACTCAGTGCACCTAATGTATGATGCTCTTAATAAGGAGCCCACAGATGTGAGAATGTCAGTCAGTGCACCTCAAGCTAAGGTTTCCTCAGAGCCCCTCAAATTCGGGGTGCCACAGAAGTGAGTTTAGGTGAGCCCATCAGACATGAGGCTGTCCATCATCTTAGAGACCTCAATCATTGTTTCTCAAAAAGTGAATGTACCGTTAAAGGTCTATCAGGTAAGGGGATCTCAGGCATGAGGGTCTTAGTCTGGGTCACCCAAACTATCCAAATGAGGGTTCATCTTTCCCAGCCTATCCGATGCACTGGCCTTTCTGGAACTTATTTATGTGTATTTCTTTTATTTGGTCTCTTGCATTGATCTCATGACCCACACTCTGGCTGCATTGTGGTGCATGTGATCTAATGTGCCAATGTTAACTGTGAGAGCGATGGAGAATCAATATTTTGGCAACAAAATGTTGATATTTCTCAACTACTTTCTCTCCTTACATATTGCTTTGTCCTGTGCAAATTATTGAGCAACTGACAAACCTAACTCTTTCTGCAGATCCTTCCCATTCGACGTGTTTGTAATATTTGCCTTGATTTTGTTTGCTTGTAGCCTGGAGAATGTTCAAAAACTACATTCTACTTGAAATCTGGCATCATCAAAATAAGGTTGCCTCAGTGTGCTCCTGTTGGGGGTGAGGGCATGTAAACAGTATAGGTAGGAGCTTGTGCAAGTAGCAGTGGGTGGCTCAATGGAAAGCCTCAGTTATCACAGGAATGTTTTGTAACAAGTAGTTGCTCTGCTGCTGACCATAATATGCATGTGGGAAGAATGAACTAGCTTTTCTGCATAGCAGGGACACAGATATAGAACTGCAAAAGAAGATGGGGGTCAGATGTCATCGTGATGGGCGCAGTGGCCATTTTGAGTGAGAGAAGCACCCTCATCAGGATGCTGTGTACTTCAGTAGGGTTAGCCTAACGGAACATGATCTGTAGTTTAATTAATTTCTACCGTTAGCACGTTATGACGCTTCTGTCTGTCACACTGCTGCTGGCTCATGGAACTTGGTGAGGGGGAGACTCTCCCACCCAATGAAATACATCATGATGGAGGGGTTTCCCTTTGCCCACTGCCACGTCATTACAAATGTAGCGGCCATGTTAGGCGAGGGAACACCCCTTAGGAGCACATAGGAGTGCAGCGCAAGAAGGAACTCAACTCAACTTCTGCCCAATCAAAAGATGTACTCAGTTTAACCAACATATGGGCAGAGCTAAAGCCCCTCTTTTACTAGTGCTTCCTAAAGCTCAATTTCCCTTATGTTGTTCAGGCCAGACCTAAAAACGATGTTATCAGCTCCACTGTATGCCTCCACGGTTATCATCTCCCGCCCCCTTTCCCCGACCTTTAGCTTTACTTTCCAACCGGATGTGAGTAAAGTGTGCGACACTTTTGGGGCCCTCTCTGCTGCTGGCCTACGAGCAGGCAGGGAACCATCCCCCCCCCCCCCCACACACACACACACACACCGAACCCCTCCGTGCTGCAGAGTAACTGTGAGCCCCAGTACTGCTGACCCCGGAGTCGAGGGCAGTGAAGGGGGCCCTCTATTTGTCCCTCGCTGTTGCTGCCCTCAGACGAAGAGTTTAATTCCACTGACTCCTGGGAATGCAGGGAGGTCTTTGTGCCCTTATGGGCATGTGGTGTTTCAATACGTGTGCTCAGAGGAACTCTGACGGATATGAAGATGGAGCTGTGTTTGTACCAAGGTTTATTAGTCATTGGGCACACAGGTGGTTCATTTCTCATCGTTTACTTTATAAATACACTCAGGTACTCACTTCTCATCCCCACACTCTTCAGCCCAAGCCACTCACTCGTGTCTTTCTCTTTCCCAGGTCTGGCGCTCCAGATTTTGGCGGACTGTCGGTCCAGGGCACAAGGCTTCCTGTGTTCAGAGCACGTGCTGGCTGCACGGATCGAAGATCATTTGGCACGAGCACATGCTGCACGCGGTATTCTTCTATTTTGCTCTATAAATTTTGCAGTGGACGGCACCGCACCATAAGGAAGTGGCTGAGAGTATGGAGGGGGTTGGTGGGTGGTAAGATCTGGACAGGGCCGGACTGGGAACCAAAGCAGCCCTGGCAATTTTGTCAGCCCAGCCCCCGGGTTGGATTGGGGAGGAAAGCGAAGTATGGCTGTTTGCAGCACCACTGCAAAGCCGGCCCCCAGTAACAAAACTAGCCCCCACTGCTGCAGAACCGGCACCCACCCTTCCAGCGTCCCGGGAAACGACAGATGCCCACTACGGCCAGTCCGGCCCTGGATAAGGAGCCTTGCTGGGTTGTGGTTGAGCATAAGTCCCGTATTAAACTTAACATTTAGGCAGTGTCTGACTTCTTATCTTGGTAGGAGGCTGCTGTCAGAGAGCTGTGTCCGGTTGAGGTTGTTGCCTTCCTCACGTCCTAGTCGTGAGGGGTAACTAGCAGGCTGCAGTGAGATTAAGAGCCTGGGTATCTGTCTCTCCTGCCATTGGCTTCTAGTCTGAAGTTTGTAGTGAGAGAAAAAAAGCTCATTGGCTAATTCTAGACTTCAGTGGTTAATAACAGGTCCACATTGACGAGTGCTGGCTGTGTCTCCCCTAAGTTGGTAGTTAATTTGTTGATATCCATGTGTGAGAGTTTGTGTATTTTACTTGCCTCTGTGGTTGCAAATTTCAGGCCATGTGCAGTGCCAGCGAGGCTGCTGTGTTTCTTGAGCAGTCACAGTGGAAGTCAGAGTGTCTGACTCAGTTTGTTACTGGTGACTGACAGTATGAAGTGAAAATGGAGGTGTGACTTCTAACTTTGTTCCTTGTCTTGGCAGGTGATTGGCAGTCAGCAGCTGTGCACTTGCGTAGCAGTCTCAGGAACGTGGAGCTACGACACGGGGCATCCAGCATCGAACTGGGGCATGAACTCGTCAAACTAGCGCAAATCTTCTTTAATGGGTGAGAGTTGCCATCTAGCAATACTGCTCATCCCCTTGTGTCCATCAGTAATGGGGCTGCACCCAACCAGGGCCAGTCTGCCTGCAGCCAACATCACTAGAGCTTATCCCCATTATCGTCACAGGCGTTGTTGGTGGTTCTCACCTTGCTACCTATCGCACAGTAGTTGCCCCACTGCGTCCGTCAGCACTGGATGATGCGGACAGCATCCAACGGCATTATGAGTTGTACATCAGCTCCCAGTAACTCTAGGGTTTGCCCCCAGTAGCGTTGCCCTCCTTGCCTGCGTGGCACCAGAGTCTGTCCCTATCAAATGCACCAAAGCACCCAGAGCACATGGGCAATCCAACTGCAACGAGCCACAATCTCATACCACACCTATCTGCTCCTAGATCCCCAGTAGCTCTTACCACGCGTTAGCGTGAAGAGGTCTTGTGGCCCGCTTTCATGCTCAGGGATTTCATATCATTTTAAACTTATTTTTTATGTAGGGTAACCATGTAAGTATGTCACAAGAAAACCATTCTACTCCTGGACTATTCTTTAAAAAGCCATTGTTTTCAGGTGTACTTAGTTAAATTGAATTTAACTAAGACTACAAAACTGCTTTGAGGACTCTGAAAATGGCCTTAGACAGTTTGTTCTAGGGGTTAATACCATACTGTCACCCAAGGACCCTTTCAGAGTCTATTGCCGGGAGCCTCTGGAGACAGTATTTGGCAGCACACCCTAGTTACACTCAGGGTCAGGCACTGGGCCTTGCCCACGATTCTCCTCTGCGCATACCACGGGAGTTTGAAATATGAAGCCATTTGCACGGTTTGGGGCTTCCTTTGGCCTACCGAGTTGAGGTTCTAGGGGTTATCTTGTTCTTTATCCGAGTGTGCTTTCAGGAAACCTGGCTTTGAGCCCTGGATGCAATGCCTGTCGATGGTTTTGCTCATGTTTGAAGGGTTCATCCTTCGTTTGTTATGGACTTATCCAGTAGAGTACCTTTGGAATACCTTCTGAGTTCCTTGCTGGTCTTCTTCTGAGTCTGCGCACAAGATAAACTGAGTGTCAAGCAGTTGAAGGAAAGACTCTGTTTAAAGGCGGTTGATATAATCAATGCAAATATTATTACTCAAACGATGATGAGCACCTAGTAAATATGTGGCCAAAGTTTCTTGAAAATGACCCAGAAACCTGCTTTGTTCTCCTAGCGAGCAGCAAATTTGCAGTGTTTAATGTTCAATTTGTGGTTTTTATATTAATTAACAAGGCTGCTGCATCCTTAAGTGTCACTTGCATTTGGTACTCAGGGACTCCATTCTATTTATTAGGGTCAAGCCTGCGAGGGCATGCACTAGCGCATGCGTCTCGCTTGTGAGACTCTTGTGTACAGTAAAGGGCTTGAAGCCCGCCTGTGGCTCACCATTTTGTTGGCTTGCATAGCACTCTTCTTTACAGCCTCGTAATTCATCCACTTCAGGCCTGGCATCATTTCCGCTCCTTTATGTGGCACAGGGACCAAGCACTGATTGATTCAACTTTATCAGTGCCCGTCCTCTGGCCAGACGTGATTGAGGTACTGTTTTGTTCTTTTGAACTTCTAGTGCCCTGCAAACAGAAGGCTTATGACTGGCAAAAACGTGCCCAGCAGGACAAACAAAATTCTGTTTTATAGCTAACTTACTTTTATTTTGCCAAGTTGTGTTTTCTCACTTTCCACTTATGTTTTATTTTGTTTTGGCGGGTGCTCTTAAAAGATTATCTTGTTCAAAATATTGCAATGCTGTTTCTTTATTATGTGAAATTTATTAAATGTTGCTTTAAAACACAGTCGTGCAGTACACCCCAATCAACCCCACTTTACCCTATACCAGTCCACCCAAAAACCTACTCCAATCCAAACCAGCACCCTAATCCAGTCCAACCCACCCAAATCCAATCTGCCCCACTTTAATCCAAAACAATCAGCCCCACTTCCATCTGCCCCACTACAATACAAATCCATCTGTCCCACTCAAATCCACCCCACTCCAATCTGCACCACTCCAATTTAAAACAAACTGCCCTTTCCAATCCATCCCACTCCAGTCTGCCCCACTCCACTCCAAAACAATCTGTCCCACTCCAGTCTGCCCCACTCTAGTCCAAAACAATATGCCCCACACCAATCCAATCCATCTCACCCCAAACTAGTCCACGCCACTTGATCCTAGTTCACTCCAGTCCACCCACTCCCATCCAATACAATCCACCCCACCAACCCAATCCACCTCACTCCATTCCACCCTAATGCTATCTGCCCCAATCCAAAACTATCTGCCTCACTCCAGTCTGCCTACTCCAATCCAAGGCAATCGGTCTCACTCCAATCTGCCCCTCTCCAACCTGCCCCATTCCTATCCAAAACAATCTGACCCACTCCATTCCAAAAAAATCTACCCACTCCAATCTACCACACTTCAATCCAAAACAACCTGACCCACTCCAATCCATTTCAGCGTGCCCCACTCCATTATACCCCACTTTAATTTAAAACAACCCCCACTCCAACCTGCACCTCTCCACCCTGCCCCACTCCAATTCCAAACAATCCAATCCAAAACAATCTGCTCCACTCCAATCCACCTATCCTCATCCAATCCACTGCACTCAAGCCCAATTCACCCCACTCCAATCAATCCACCCTCTACAATCCAGTCCACCCCACATCAATCCAGCCCACCTCACTCCAGTCCAATCCAACACAGTTCAATCCACCCCACTCCAGTGCAATCCACCCCACTACAGTTCACCATACCACCCCAACCTCACTCAAGTCACCCCATTCCAACCCACCATACTCCAATCAACACACTCCAGTACAGCCCACCCCACTCAAACCCACCCTACTCTAATACACCTCACTACAATCCAATCCGCCCTCTACAATCCAGTCCACCCCACATCAATCCAGCCCACCTCACTCCAGTCCAATCCAACCCAGTTCAATCCACCCCACTCCAGTGCAATCCACCCCACTCCAGTTCACCATACCACCCCAACCTCACTCAAGTCACCCCATTCCAACCCACCATACTCCAATCAACACACTCCAATACAGCCCACCCCACTCCAGTCAAACCCACCCTACTCTAATACACCACACTACAATCCAATCCGCCCACACCACTCAGTCCATCCCACTCCAATACAGTCCACACTAATCCACCCTACTCCAGTCCAATCCACCCCACTCCAAACCACCTCAGTCTAACCCACTTCAGTCCAGTCCACCCCTCTGTAATCAGTCCACCCACACCAATCCAATCCACCCCACATAAATCAAATCCATCCACCCCACTCCAAACCAGCCCACTCCAATCCAATCTACCCTACTCCAATCCAACACAATCTACTACACTCCAAACCACCCCACCCCACTCCACCCCGTCACCTCAACAAACCCAACCCAAGTCAAATACACCCCGCCCCTATCCAGTCCATCCCACCCCAATCTAACCCACACCACCCTACACTAATACAACCCACCCCAATCCAATCAGACCCAACCTATTCCAACCCACTTCACTCTAATCCACCCACACCACTCAATCCACCCCTCTCCAATACAGTCCACACTAATTCACCCTACTCCTGTCCAATCCACCCCACTCCAAACCACCTTAATATAACCCACTTCAATCACAACACCTCTCTCTAACCAATCCATCGCACACCAATCCAGTCCACCCCACACAAATCAAATCCAACCCACTCCAATCTACCCCACTCCAGTCCAATCAACCATAATCTGCTCCACTCCTATCCCAGTTCAGTCCACCGCACTCCAATCTAATCAGCCTAATGTTCCACCCACTCCACTATACTATACACTCTGACACTCAACTCTGACACTGTACTCCTCATACTCCACTTTATGACATTCCGACCAACCTACTCTGACACTCTACTCCCCCACTGCACTCTGACACTCCACACTATTAAATTTTAGCCATGCTGAACAGCAGCTTCACTGGTGTACAACATGGCAAACACACTGTCAAAGCTAATAGCTCTTGTATAGGCGAGACCTATTGACTTTGCCAATGATTGTTCTAAATATATTGTCTATTCCATACCTCGTTTGTTTTCTTAGTAGAACACCCGAATGGCACAAAGTGGTGCAAAACCGGATTGAATAGTTTCTTAACCACGCATTCATTACGAATCGACAGTCCAGCTCAACTCAAGTTAAGGAGTCAAAAACACGCACTGAAAGTGCAACCGCAGACTGCATTGTTGTGGGCGTACCTTAACTCTAACATGGGGCACTATCTCTTGATCTGCAGTCGTCACGTTTGTCCTGAGGGTTTGACGTTGGTCAGCGTTGATGTAATATGCCAAACTTTTACCCTGCCTCTTGTTATGTCAATACAGCGCCGTACCACAAACTGATGGGGGCCCTCAGGAGAATGTGATGAGGGGTCCCTCATTCGCCCATATCTCACTGATATCCATCGAGCTTGGGCTGAATGGTGGCACCCTAAAGTGTTGGGGCACCCCCGAAAGGTCGGTGGCCCCTGCGCTATGTCGCTGTATTGATGTAAAGTAGGCATATATTTTTGGATTTTCGTTTCCCTCCTTGCCAGTGACTAACCACCCCGTCCCCACCGATCTAAACGGGGATCTTTCCTAGAGGTCCATAAACACGCCTCAGGCCCACCCTGCAGTGAGAGGGAAGCTCCTCAGGCCTACCCAACATCAGCAGGCTCAAACAGGCCTCACCTCGGCATTTAGAACTTCGAGACTGGCAGGTGACGCACTTAGGCACCGTCCCCAAGTTCTGTTAGTAATGTAGTGCCACTTCAGATACCATCCACATTAGATGCACCTACGTCCCTTATTCGTTTCAAAACTGAATCCTGGGTTAAAAAAAACACAGTAGGTTCCCAGTGCGAGTCACTTCATCAATTTAAGAATCGCTCAGTAGTAGAATGTTAATTCACATTTAGAGTTTAGTTTAGACTGTGTCTCCCATATCAAATTTCAATCAAATTTCAGTCAGTGACCAATGACACTACCCACGGCGGACATCCCCTAGAGCCCCATGCACAGACCTCACAGCCCCCGTAAAATGTTAATAATGCAGGGTGGTATCCCGAGTCCGAGTGGGGGCCTGAATGTGTGTGATGTTCCAGATGAGTGAGTAAACCAAGCCTGCTGGTATATAGTGTGATTTCCACATCTATCTCATCTCACGCCCTCCATATATGTTCCTTCTTTCAGGCGTGCTGTGCCGGAAGCCATGGATACTATTCTCAGAGCTGAACAGATTCTAACAGTGCATTATGGCACTCAGCATGAACTACTGCAGGAACTCCGAGAGATGAAAGCTTGCCTTTTGGACTTGCGCAAGGTCACAGGGTCACGGATGAAGTCAACACCGGCCAGCTGAACCGAGCAGCATCACTAAGGGATTTGGTCTGGCGTCCTGCACAGGATGTCCACTGGTGCACCGAGGCATGAGAACCTAGCTCTGCATACTCTGCTCATGATGAGAAGGCTTATAGAGGAATGAAGGCCTGTTTGCCCAAGTTGACCATGGGGGTGGAGTTACAGAGGCATGAGGACCTGCCGCTGGCGTATAGTGCAGTTGAGGCATTCTCACAGTTTGGTTATTCACGGGCTTCCTGTGAACTATTTTTGTAATCTGGACATAGAATTTTTCGTATGTGGGGATGTACACACCAATTTGTTTGGGAAAACATGTGTGGGGGTATACACACGTATGTGTTTGAGTGCATGTATGCATGCTTGTTCAACGTTCTGCCAGGTTAACAGCTCAGAGTAGGAATTGTGTGGCTGTCATAGTTGTACTGGAGACCAAGTATGAATGAGTAATGAATGTACATGTACTGTCAGCCACCCCCCCGCTTTATACACATGGGATATCTTTTCTGTCGCACCACATACCAGACCATTGTGTGCATGGTGCGCCAGTGCAGAGCTTTGCCCCTGATATACCTGCCTGCTCTCCTCACGCCAGTCACGTGATTTTGCCTATCGCATTTGAAAGTTATTTGTATAGTGGGCCCCCTACTTTTTTTCTCTCTTTTAATAGGTTTTTGCCTCACCTTCTAAACAGTCTTCTAAATCCTAGGTTTATATCTCTTAGTTTGCCACTTCTTGGGATCTAGAGGACTTTGGGGCTTCGATGTGAAAAAGACACCTAAAACCTCAGGTGAAAAAAAACGTTGTTTTCCCTATATGTCGTTCCCCATACCATTTTAGGACAGTTTTGTCTTGCCAGCAAAAGATTCCTCAGAGCCTCAATACAGTTGTTACCAGATCCTGTGCTTGTACAAGGCAGAGCAAGCTGTACTGCACACCCTGACATCAGCGTACACCCTCGGGTACCAGCAAAGCGTGTTCTTGAATCTGTAGACAGGGTACCGTCTACTGTGAACTGTACAAGAACACACTTCAAAATACCTGCTTGGTTTAAATCTGTTGAGCCTTCCACGAAATCCTTACAAGCCCAAGGCACCAACAACTCAATATGAAACTAGCGGGAGCTGGGAACTACCAATGCTCAGTGCTTTAGGAGCAGCCCAGAGGAAGTCATGTCTCCTGGTATGATTCTGAATTCTCTGGAGCTCGAAAGAACGTTTATAATAAGCCCAGTGAGGGAGGCGTTGCAGTGCCACATCTGCAACAAGCTCTATGGTGATTTTATGAGGGAGGACTCTTTCGAATATTTGCAGTTGATAGAATGCTCTCGCGGGTGGTCGGGTTATGAAAGGGGTGAAGGGTAACAAACAGCATGGCTGGAATGTGGACTTCTTGTAGAGGTGTTATAGGAGTTGCTGTTGACAAGGCCAAGAGAAAGGGAAGAATAATGGGTGCAGAAAGTCGTTTGACTGTAGCAGCAATTATTATTACACTTCAACCCCTCCTGGGCATCTGGCAAACAGTTTGCTTTTTTGGTGTTGATCTCTAGATCCGCCATCCACCGTGTGGTAGATCTGGTTGCTGTCATCATACACCGGTGGGATATATATATATATATATATATATATATGTGTGTATATATGTGTGTATATATATGTATGTATATATGTGTATATATATATATATATGTGTGTGTGTATATATATATATATATATATATATATATATATATGATATTGCTTGGCAGTAGAGTGTCCCTTACCTAGCAGTCAACCATTATGGGGTCAATGGCGTTAGATTCTGCAAAGAGACCCAGCAGTGTTGATGCCCGATTGAAGAAGAGCTTTTTTCTGTGTACATGAATCCAATTTCTTTTCCTCGTCTTGGATGTATCCGTGAGTGGAAATCGCCTATCATGTTTGTCTTCATGTGTATGGACACCCGAGGGCTCTCCACACGATGATCCAGTGTCTCACCGACTTGCACAAACCAACTTTCTCCCATCAGATCTTGAGATAAGCATAATCATGAACTCTTTGGAAAATTTCTGCAGCACCACCATAGGCATCAGCCTGGAGCTGCAGGCGAAAGTTCACTCCATTAACACTTTCATCCTCTTCATTAATGATTCCTACATTTATCTCTGTGTGTCAGAAAGCGCAATCTAGTTTGGTCTCATAATATTGTTCTTTGTCCTCAAAAGTGTTTTGAACACGCAGCCACCAGTGACCATAAACGAGTGACCTGGAACGCTGTTACTGTTTTTGGTATCAGTGGGTACAGCATTCGTCTATAGCCGGCTCTTTAAATCTATGAGCATTATCCATATGTTTAAAAAAAAAAAATATATTATAAGAACTTCATTTTTTATGACCCCTTTTTTGCCTTCTTTATTTTCTTGTGCGTTCTCTGAGAGAAAGAGAACCTTTCTTACCCAATAATGATATACCTATCTTAAACTCTGCCTGGAATAGCTGAAGGCTATCAAAGCATTGTTACGGATGGTGGGGGTCTCCTGGCAAGCAATGTGATATATCCGATGATGCTAGGGTAGAGAGTTCTCTCCTTGAGAGAATATTTAGGCTCATTAGTAGACTTCCAGTCCCATGTCCCTTAAGGTGTCATTTGTAGGACATCGTTACTCCTTTCACATAGAGTGTTTTTTTCTTTAACTCCAAGTCAGTTGCTTAGTTTGGCCAAAGCATCCTGAAGAATATTTTTGACTGAAATGGTTATAACAAGTAGGCTTCCCCTGCCAAAGCGAATAACGTTCTTAATCTTTAATATAGTCCTGTGAACTTATAAAGTCCTTGACATGGAGAACAAAATGACTGAAGTGCATACAGCTTGTGTGCATAGGGACAGGATATGTGACTGCTTGCACACCAGGCTCCAACTTTTAAAACATTGTTTGCTGTACAAAGACATTCCTGATGTGCTTTCCTGCAGTCAGGACAACCGCAAATCCTACATTAACAGAGGGACTGTGAACTCTGTGTGCTTTTTAACCAATATTATTTATAACGTTGTACCTTAAACGTTCTGGCATCTGTGTCCCCTCAACCGGAAGGAAGCTTATGTACTTGTAGCTGTGTGCATGCCTGATCTGTAAGAAACTACAGTAAGCCTAGTCATATGATCTGTGACCTAGAAGACACTTGTCTACTTCTTGTCATCCTTGCACCTGTAAGGAACTTCCCTGTGTCGTACTGTGAACTCTGGTCTGCAGGAGGTCTGACTACGAGGGAATATCTAGCTTGCCCTCACAGTTTCTCTCTACCCTCTGTTCACTTGTTCCCTTATGAGCACTCTTCAGTGTGTGTCTGCGTGAGATTTGCAGCAGAGCTGAGCAGCCCAAGCAAGAAACTGTGAGGCCTAAATGATACTTTACTATTTAAGAAAATGCAGTCTTGAATAAAGAATATTTTTCCAAATTATTTTCTTCTTTTCTTTTAACCTTTCTATAATGGCAGACACTAATAACTACCTGAAGGTATCTTTGAGTTATCCCTTGTAACCCCCTTTGGACTTTGTACAGAAGAGGCAAGAGCAAGCAGGCAGAGCAGAAACCGCAAATACGTGGCACCACAAAAAGAAAGTGGAGAACTGGGGCATTGCGCAGCCATTTAGGTAGGCTGCCCAAAGGGATTTGGGTGCAGGCCATGCCCTGCTCCCAATACCATGCCATGTGGGGTTACCTGCCCATAGGGAGTTGCCCCCATCCCAAAGCCATGTACAGCTGCCCATAAGGGGTTGGGTACAGGGCTTGGCCGCAGGCCAGGCCCTGCACCTTACCCCATGCTGCGCACAGCAGCCAAATGTCGTGCACAGTGCTGGGTGGCCTGTCCATTGGGATTGGACTGCACCGCTTATACTCTCACATATTACATCACTCATGACATGTTCAGCCACAACATTGATAACACGACTGATGACCTAATTTGTGACACTATTGTGCATTACAGGGGCACGAGTTATACATACTTCAATTAGCCATATATGGAAAATGTCACATCTGTTCGTGGCATGTTCCACTGCTGATTCACATGCTGTGCATACATCTGCCATCTAGTGTTGGGCTCGGAGGGTTACAAGTTGTTTTTCTTCGAAGAAGTCTTTTCAAGTCACAGGACCGAGTGACTCCTCCCTTTCGGCTCCATTGCGCATGGGCATCGACTCCATCTTAGATTGTTTTCTTTCCGCCATCGGGTTCGGACGTGTTCCTCTTTGCCCCATGATTCGAGTCGGTAAAGTATTAAAATCATCGAAAATCCGTCGGTATTGTTTCGTTCGGGAACGAGCTTCTATCCATACATTGGCACCGACGAGACAACCGCTTCAACGGCCCTTCGGGGCTTCCGCGCCCAGCCGAGGCCTGGTCAGCCCGACCACACCTGTCGTCGAAGCCTCATGGACCGGACCCCCTTCCGTTTCTGTCCGACGTGCCCCGCCAAGTATCCTTATACAGACCAGCATCGGGTCTGTAATCTGTGTCTGTCACCGGAGCACAGAGAGGATACCTGCGAGGCCTGCAAGGCCTTTTGGTTGAAAAAGACTTTGAGAGATCGGAGGGCGAGGCGCTTACAGATGGCGTTGAAATCGTGCAACACCTCGACATCAAAGAGAAGGAGATGGATAGCTCCATCCAGGGATCGGAATCGGACGACTCCAACGGAGACCGACAGCAGGCCAAAAAGTGAGTACACCTGCCCCGACCCAACCCCAAAGTCAGCCGAAAAAGCAAAAGGCCTCGGGGACGCCACTGCCTGAAGGCCATGGCTCAACCCACAAAAAAAGCGGTGACCAAGCAACATCTTCGGCACCGAAGAAGGCCAAAATCGTGCCGAAGTCTTCCGACTTGAGTCGAGAAACCTGTGTCGAAAAAAGCCGACATCGGCTGGTCGAAACCACTAAGCCTCGAAAGAGCCTTTCAGAGCCGAGGCCAACCATTACCATGGGTATTTCAGTGCAGAGAAAGCCGGCGTCGTAGCCGAAAAAGGCCTCTTGTACAGAAGAACATGGGCTCTCAAAACAACTGAAAGAGAAGCACAGGTTTGAAGAGGAGCTGGATGTTGAAGAGTTTGATCAAAGTCAACCAAGATTGCAAATCCAGAAGGATACGGGAAAAATTCAAACTATCCCTCCTCTCAAATTTAAGAGGAAACTGGGTTTTCATACACAGGCAGAGACTGAAACTGATCAGCCAAGAGCAAAAGTGGCTAGAGAGACGTCACCAACTCCACATTTATCGCCAGAAATGTCGCCACCACATTCGCCACAAAGAACAGGGTTGCCATTTGGCATGCCAACTGCACAGCCACCCACACATACTGTGCAAACACAAGACGATGTAGATCCCTGGGACCTTTACGAAACCCCGGTTTCAGACAATAGCCTTGAGTGCTACCCCTCAAGGCCATCTCCTCCAGAGGATAGCACTTCCTATATACAAGTCCTGGCCAGAGCTGCAACATTCCATAATGTCACTATGCACTCGGAACCACTGGAGGATGACTTTCTTTTCAATACCCTGGCATCCACGCATGCGTCATATCAAAGCTTGCCTATGCTACCAGGCATGCTTAAGCATGCACATTAAGTCTTTCAAGAGCTGGTCAAAGGAAGAGCCCTCACACCGCAGGTGTAAAAAAAGTACAAACCACCCCCGTCGGACTCTGTGTTCATTACACAGCAGCTCCCTCCAGACTATGTAGTGGTTGGGGCCGCAAGGAAACGTGCAAACTCGCAATCATCAGGGGATGCACTACCTCCTGATAAAGAAAGCCGCAAGTTTGACGCAGCGGGAAAGAGAGTGGCGTCACAAGCTGCCAACCAATGGCGTATTGCGAATTCACAGGCCCTCCTCGCCCGTTACGACCGAGCCCACTGGGATGAAATGAATGATATCATTCGGCATCTACCGAAAGAATATCAGAAACGGGCTCAACAGGTGGTTGAGGAAGGACAAGCCATCTCCAACAACCAGATCCGTTCGGCACTGGACTCCGCTGACTCCGCCGCAAGAACTGTAAACACGGCAGTCACAATCAGGAGACATGCTTGGCTACGAAGTTCAGGATTCAAACCTGAAATACAGCAGGCAGTATTAAACATGCCGTTTAACCAGCAGCAACTATTTGGGCCGGAGGTGGACACCGCCATCGAAAAAATGAAGAAGGACACTGATACGGCCAAAGCCATGGGCGCGCTCTACTCTTCCCAGTATAGGGGGACATTTAGAAAGCCACAATTTAGGGGAGGTTTTAGACAGCAACCCTCAGAGGCATCCACCTCTCAAGCAAAACCCACCTATCAGTCCCAATACCAGAGAGGGGGGTTTCGTGGTTCATTCAGGAGACAATTCCCAAGATCAAGGGGAAAGTTTCAGCCTACCAAGCAGACCCCGGGTAACAAACAGTGACTTCAATGTCACACTTCCCCAACACACATCACCAGTAGGGGGAAGATTAACACACTACCACAAACATTGGACAGACATAACCACGGACACATGGGTTCTATCAATTATGCAACATGGTTATTGCATAGAGTTCACACATTTCCCTCCAGATGTTCCCCCAAGAGCGCACAAACTGTCGCCACAACATCTAGACCTGCTACAAATAGAGGTAAAAGCACTATTAACAAAACAAGCCATAGAACTAGTACCTCACCACCAAAAAGGAACAGGGGTTTATTCCCTATATTTCCTTATTCCCAAAAAGGCAAAACACTAAGACCAATTTTAGATCTCAGGACACTAAACCTCTTCATCAAATCAGAACATTTCCACATGGTCACGCTACAAGATGTAGTTCCCTTACTAAAACATGGAGAATACATGGCAACACTGGATCTAAAAGATGCGTATTTCCATATACCCATCCATCCATCTCACAGGAAATACCTCAGATTTGTCATACAGGGCAAACATTACCAATTCAAGGTATTGCCCTTTGGGATAACAACAGCGCCCAGAGTATTTACAAAATGCCTCGCTGTAGAAGCAGCTCATATAAGGAGACATCACATGCATGTATTCCCATATCTCGACGACTGGCTAATAAAAGCCAACACTCAACACCGGTGTCAAAATCACACGCAATATGTAAAAGATACCCTGCACAAACTAGTATTTTCTATAAATTACCAAAAATCTCACTTGCATCTATCCCAACCACGACAATACTTGGGAGCAACACTCAACACACAAAGAGCAATTGCCACTCCAAGCCCACAGAGAGTTCAATCGTTTCAAGCTATGGTGTCAAACATACAACCAAATCACCAGTACAAAGTCAGATTTGTCATGAAACTACTAGGCATGATGTCCTCATGCATCGCTATTGTCCCAAACGCACGGCTACACATGCGGCCCTTACAACAGTGCCTAGCAAAACAATGGATGCAGGCACAGGGTCAACTTCAGGATCTAGTGTTGATAGACCACTAAACACACTTTTCGCTTCAATGGTGGAACCCTGTAAATTTAAACAAAGGGCGGCCATTTCAAGACCCGGTGCCTCACGTTATTATCACAACAGATGCTTCCATGATTGAGTGGGGAGCACACCTCAACAATCACAATATACAAGGACAATGGGACAATCAACAAAAACGACTACACACAAATCACTTAGAACTACTAGCGGTCTCCCTACCACTAAAAGCTTTTCCACCCCTTCTAGTCCACAAACACATTCTTGTCAAAACAGACAATATGACAACAATGTACTATCTAAACACACGGGGGGGACACTCGTCACAACTATGCCTCCTAGCACAAACAATTTGGCATTGGGCAATTCACAACAACATTCGCCTGATAGCTCAATATATACCAGGTATTCACAATCAGTTAGCCGAAAATCTCAGTCGAGATCACCAGCAAACTCACGAGTGAGAAATACATCCCCAGATTCTACACAATTACTTCTACCACTGGGGGACACCAGACATAGATCTGTTTGCAACAAAACTGAACTCAAAATGCCAAAACTTCGCATCCAGGTACCCACACCCTCAGTCCAAGGGCAATGCTCTATGGATCAATTGGTCAGGGATATTTGCTTACGCTTTTCCCCCTCTCCCACTCATTCCTTTCCTAGTCAACAAACTGAGTCAAAACAAACTCAAACTAATACTCATAGCACCAACGTGGGCTCACCAACCGTGGTACATCACACTGTTGGACTTCTCAATAGTACCTCACATCAAACTCCCAAACAGACCAGATCTGTTAACACAACGCAAACAACAGATCAGACACCCCAATCCAGCATCCCTCAACATAGCAATCTGGCCCCTGAAGTCTTGGAATTTGGTTATCTAAACCTTTCAAATGAGTGTATGGAAGTCATTAAACAGGCAAGGAAACCGACAACAAGGCTTTGTTATGCTAATAAATGGAAAAGGTTTGTTTTCTACTGCCAAGCAAACCAAATCACACAATTAGATGCCTCCATACAAAACATTGTGAGTTACTTACTACACCTACAAAAAGCAAATCTCGCTTTTTCTTCCATCAAAATTCATCTCACTGCAATCTCTGCTTACCTGCAGATTAAACATACAAAGTCACTTTTTAGAATCCCAGCTATTAAAGCCTTTATGGAAGGACTAAAAAGGATCATACCTCCAAGAACCCCACCAGTACCCTCGTGGAATCTTAATATTTTACTTACACGACTCATGGGCCCACCTTTTGAACCCATGCATTCTTGCCAAATCCAATTCTTGACTTGGAAGGTAGCATTTCTAATAGCCATCACTTCACTACGAAGAGTTAGCGAAATACAGGCGTTCACTATCGAAGAACCATTTATACAAGTACACAAACATAAAGTGGTTCTCCGCACAAATCCAAAATGTCTGCCAAAAGTAATTTCACCGTTTCATCTAAACCAAACTGTAGAGCTCCCAGTCTTCTTCCCACAGCCAGACTCAGTAGCAGAAAGAGCACTGCATACATTAGACATAAAGTGAGCACTAACATATTACATAGACAGAACAAAATCATTTCGAAAAACTAAGCAATTGTTCGTTGCTTTCGAAAAACCCCATGCTGGTAACCCTATATCCAAACAGGGCACAGCCAGATGGATAGTTAAATGCATACAGACCTGTTACCTTAAAGCTAAAGGAGAGTTGCCCATTACACCAAAGGCTCACTCCACTAGAAAGAAAGGAGCAACAATGGCCTTTCTAGGTAACATACCAATGACAGAGATATGTAAGGCAGCCACTTGGTCTACACCTCATACGTTTACCAAACATTACTGTGTAGATGTGTTAGCAATACAACAAGCCACAGTAGAACAGGCTGTACTAAGAACATTATTTCAAACTACTTCAACTCCTACAGGCTGACCACCTCTTTGGGCAGGATTACTGCTTTGTAGTCTATGCACAGCATGTGTATCTGCAGCTACACATGCCATCGAACGGAAAATGGCTCTTACCCAGTGTACATCTGTTCGTGGCATGTTACGCTGCAGACTCACATGCGCCCTCCCTCCTCCCCGGGAGCCTGTAGCCGTTTAAGTTTCATTAAAAATTGTATATATGTAAATAAACATTCCTTTAACACAAACTATGTACATACATATCTATTCTATTGCATGGGCATCTTTAGTATCCTCATTCTGCCACTCCTACCTCACCCTTTGCGGGAAAAACAATCTAAGATGGAGTCGATGTCCATTGGCAATGGAGCTGAAAGGGAGGAGTCACTCGGTCTGTGACTCGAAAAGACTTCTTCGAAGAAAAAAAACTTGTAACATTCCGAGCCCAACACTAGATGGCAGGAACAGTGCACAGCATGTGAATCTGCAGCGCAACATGCCACGAACAGATGTACACTGGGTAAGTGACATTTTCCATATATATACATATGTACAAGTGTTTGTTTAACTTAAACGGCTACAGGCTTCTGGGGAGGTGGGAGGGTGCATATGAAGCTGCAGTGGAACATGCCACAAACAGATGTACACTGGGTATGTGACATTTTCCGTTCAATGGCATGTGTAGCTGCAGATACACATGCTGTGCATAAACTCGAAAGCAGTTATTCCTCCCATAAAAGCGGTGGTCAGCCTGTAGGAGTTGAAGTTGTTTGAAATAATGTTCTTAGTACAGCTTGACCTGCTGTGCTGCTAAAACATCTACACAATAATGTTTAGTAAATGTATGTGGTGTTGAACTAATAACTGCTTTACATAATTCAGCCATTGGTATATTTGCTAAGAAGGACATTGTAGGCCCTTTTTTTCTTGTGGAATGTGCTTTAGGTGCAACTAAGAGTTGTCTTTTAGCTTTAAGGTAACATGTTTGGATGCATTTTACTATCCATCTTGCTAAACCTTGTTTTGAAATGGGGTTACCAGTATGAGCTTTCTGAAAAGCTACAAATAGCTGTTTAGTTTTCCTGAATGGTTTTGTTCTATCTATATAGTACATTAGAGCTCATTTAATATCCAATGTGTGTATAGCTCTTTCTGCCACAGAATCTGGCTGTGGGAAGAAGACTGGTAATTCCACTGTTTGATTGATATGAAAAGGTGATACTACTTTAGGAAGAAATTTAGGGTTAGTTGGTAGTACGACTTTATGTTTATGTACTTGTATGAACAGTTCTTCAATTGTAAGAGCTTGAATTTCACTAACTCTGCGCAATGGTGTAATTGCGACAAGGAAGGCAACTTTCCATGTTAAGAATTGTATTTGACATGAGTGCATAGGTTCAAATGGTGGGCCCATAAGTCGCATAAGCACTATGTTTAGATTCCACGAAGGCACTGGAGGTGTTCTAGGTGGGATGATGCATTTTAAACCTTCCATGAAGGCTTTGATAACAGGAACTCTAAATAAAGAGCTGTGCTGTATATTTTGCAAATATGCGGAAATTGCAGTGAGATGGATTTTTATGGAAGAAAAAGCTAAATTTGATTTTTGTAAATGAAGCAAATAGCATACAATATCTTGTATTGATGCTGAAAGAGGGGTAATTTGTTTAGATTGACAGTAATATACAAATCGTTTCCATTTGTTGGCATAGCATTGTCTGGTAGTGGGTTTTCTTGCTTGCTTAATTACTTCCATACATTCAGTTGGTAGTTGTAGATACCCAAATTCTACGACCTCAGGAGCCAAATCACTAGATTGAGTGTGTTGGGATTTGGGTGCCTGATCTTCCCTTTGTTTTGTTTTAACAAATCTGGTCTGTTTGGGAGTTTGGAGTGTGGTACTACTGACAGGTCTAATAGTGTTGTGTACCACGGCTGACGTGCCCACGTTGGCGCTATGAGTATCAGATTGAGCGTGTTTTGACACACTTTGTTGACTAGAAATGGAATGAGTGGGAGAGGGGGAAAAGCGTAAGCAAATATCCCTGACCAATTGATCCATAGAGCATTTCCCTTGGATAGGGAATGTGGGTATCTGGATGCAAAGTTTTGGCATTTTGCGTTTTCGCTGGTGGCGAACAGATTTATATCTGGTGTTCTTCATTGAAGAAAGTATGTTTGAAGTACTTGAGGGTGAATCTCCCACTCATGTGTCTGTTGATGATTTCTGCTGAGAACATCTGCTAATTGGTTGTGTATCCCTGGAATGTACTGTGCTACTAGGTGAATTTGGTTGTGTATTGCCCATTTCCAAAATTTTTGAGTTAGGAGGGAGAGTTGGGACAAATGTGTCCCTCCTTGTTTGTTTAGATAATACATGGTGGTCATATTGTCTGTTTTGACCAAGACATTTTTGTGAATAAGGAGAGGCTAAAAAGCTTTGAGTGCTAGGAAGACAGCTCACAGCTCTAAGTGATTTATATGTAGCTGTTTGTATTGGGCATCCCATTGTCCTTGAATGTTGTGATTGTTCAGGTGAGCTCCCCAGCCAATCATTGATGCATCTGTTGCAAGTATGGTCCGAGGCACAGAGTCTTGAAATGGCCGCCCTTTGTTTAGATTTGTAGAATTCCACCACTGAAGGGACATGTATGTTTGGCGGTCTATAAACACTAGATCTTGAAGTTGACCCTGTGCTTGTGACCATTGTTGTGCAAGGCACTGTTGCAAGGGCCGCATGTTTAGTCTTGCATGTGGAACAATTGCAATACAGGATGCCATCATGCTTAATACTTTCATCACGAATTTGACAGTGTGCTGTTGACCTGTCTGTATTTGTGCTAATATATAGTGAAATGCTTGTACTCTTTGCGTATTTGGACTTGCAAGCGCTTTTTGAGTATTTAGTGTTGCCCCTAAATACTGTTGAATTTGCTCAGGTTGTGGTTGTGACTTTTGGTAGTTTATTGAGAACCCTAGGGTGTGCAGGGTTTGTATTACATAATGCACATGGTTTTGACACTGTGAATGACTGTTTGATTTTATTAGCCATTCGTCTAGATATGGAAAGACATGAATGTGTTGTATTCTTAGGTAGGCTGCGACTACCGCCAGGCATTTTGTGAATACCCCTGGAGCTGTTGTTATTCCGAAGGGCAACACTTTGAACTGATAATTCTTTTTTTGAATGACAAACCTTGTTTTGCTGTCTGATATTTTTCCCTGCCTCTGGGGTACTGGCCTCTGTAAGTACTTTTAAAACCACCTCGTTGATATTGAGGTTGGTAGGCCGACTTTGTTTGTGAGGTGGAAGCCTCAGCTGTTTGGGTTCTAAATCCACCTCTGTATTGGGGTTTACGAAAGGATCCCCTGTATTGCGTGGTATACAAGCACCCATGGCTTTAGCTGTGTCCGAATCTTTTTTCATTTTTTTCAATCACCGTGTCTACCTCTGGCCCAAAAAGCTGTTTTTGGTTAAACGGCATATTGAGGATAGCCTGTTGTATTTCAGTCTTAAATCCTGAAGACCTAAGCCATGCGTGTCTTCTTATGGTGACAGCAGTGTTGATGGTTCTAGCTGCTGTATCTGCAGAGTCTAGGGCTGACCTGATCTGATTATTTGTGATGGCTTGCCCTTCCTCAACTATTTGTTGTGCCCTCTTCTGTTGTTCCTTGGGGAGATGTTGTATTATGTCTTTCATCTCATCCCAGTGGGCCCTATCGTATCTAGCCAACAATGCCTCAGAGTTGGCTATCCTCCACTGGTTGGCTGCCTGAGATGCCACCCTTTTCCCCGCAGCATCAAATTTCCTACTCTCCTTGTCTGGTGGGGGTGCATCCCCGATGACTGCGAGTTTGCTCTTTTTTTGGCTGCGCTTACTACTATGGAGTCTGGAGGTAACTGTTGTGTGATAAAGACAGGATCAGAGGGAGGTGGCTTATATTTTTTCTCCACCCTAGGAGTAATTATTCTAGTTTTTACTGGCTCCTTGAATATTTGGTCAGCATGTTTTAACATGCTGGGGAGCATGGGAAGCGACTGATAAGTTGCATGTGTAGAGGAAAGTGTATTAATAAGGAAGTCATCCTCTGACGGCTCCGTATGCATGGCGACATTGTGATAGGATGCCGCCCTAGCTATAACCTGAGTGTAGCCTGTACTATCCTCTTGTGGTGAGGGCTTGAGGGATAGCAATCTGGGTTGTTGTCTGGAATGAGATCTGGATCATAAAAATCGCATGGATCCACATTGTCCTGCTGCGAATCGAATGAGTGTGCTGGTGATTGCATAGGTGTAGGACTAGTAGGGGGTGAAATAAGTAAATCAGGAGAGTGAGGATGAGACCGAGGAGGAGAGAATTGAGGAGGTGGAGGTTTCTCTTTGGTTCTTGGCACTTTAGCTGGAGGCTGAGCAGTGTCCAATTCTTCTTGAAAGGCTAATTTCCTCTTTGGCTTTAGAGGAGGTGCTGTTAAAATTCTGCCAGTCTCTTTATGGATGTGAATCCTGGTTTGCCTTTAATCCATTGCCTCCTATTGTGAGTGTTCCTCAGTAATTTTTTGGCTTTCTTTGAGTGCTTGTGAAAGTCCATGTTCCTCTGTGTAAATTGGCTTTTTTGGCTCCGAAGCTGTTTTTTTCGGTATCGAAAAAGTCGTGGTCTAACCAAGGACTCAATGCCCTTGCGCAGTATTATCGAGAGGAGGAGTCACTCGATCTCATGACTTGAAAACGTTCTTCAAACAAAAACAAATTGTACTATTCTGAACCCAACACCAGATGGCGAGCTTATGCACAGAATGTGAATCTACAGCTTAACATGCCACGAATAGATGTCTACTGGTAATATTTTCCATATACATGTGTGTGTGTGTGTGTGTATATATATGTTCGATGGCATGTGTAACTGCAGATACACATGCTATGCATAGTCTGCCATCTAGTGTTGGGCTCGGAGTGTTAAAAGTTGTTTTTCTTCAAAGAAGTGTTTTCGAGTCATGGGATCGAGTGACTCCTCCTCTTCGGCTCCATTGCGCATGGGCATCGACTCCATGTTAAATTGTTTTCTTTCCGCCATCGAGTTCGGACGTGTTTACTTTCGCTCCGATAGTTTGAGTTGGAAAAGTAGTGAAAAATATATATTAGGATAGAAAGATGTCCATACAATGTATTTACATATGCACATTTTATGTATATGACTAAATTGCAACCTGTACACACTTCTAGGGAGGCAGGAGGGGTGCATGTGAATCTACAACACTACATGCCACGAACAGATGTCTACTGGTAAGTAACATTTTACATTCAATGGCATGTGTAGCTGTAGATATACATGCTGTGCATACACTGTAAAGCAGTCCCTCCATTAAGTGGTGGCTAGTGTGCAGGGATTGTAATTGTTTGAAAAAGTGGTTTAATTACAGCTTGTCCAACATTTGCTTGTTGTCTCGCAAAGACGTCTACACAATAATATTTAGTAAACATGTGTGGTGTAGACCATGTTGCTGCTTTGCAAATGTCTGCTATAGGTATGTTAACCAAAAAAGCCATAGATGCACCTTTTTTCCTAGTGGAATGTGCTTTAAGTGGTACAGGTAATTGTCGCTTAGCTTTAGTATAGCACGTTTTAATGCATTTGACTATCCATCTTGCTATAGTTGTTTTAGATAAAGGATCTCCCTTGTGGGGTAAGGAGAAAGTCACAAAAAGTTGTTTTGTTTTCCTAAAAAGTTTTGTTCCTTTTATATAGTACGTAAGAGCTCTTTTAACATCTAGAGTAGGTACAGCTCTTTCTGCTACTGATTCTGGTTTTGGGAAGCAAACTGACAATTCTTTTGTTTGATAAATATGAAATTGCGAAATAACTTTTGGAAGGAATTTGGATTTGTTCTTAATACAATTTCTTCTTTATGAACTTGAAAGAAAGGTTCTTCTAAAGTTAATGCCTGAAGCTCACTGACACGCCTAAGAGAGGTGATACCAATTAAAAACGGCTACTTTCCATGAAAGGAATTGTAGGGGGCAGGAGTGAAGTGGCTCAATTGGTGGAGCCAAGAGCCTTGTGAGTACAATGTTAAGATTCCAAGATGGAGCTGGAGAAATCTTTGGTGGAATTATTCTTTTTAGTCCTTTCGTGAATGCTTTGATAACTGGAATTCTAAACAAAGAAATATGTTGTCTATTTCAAAGATATGCAGCTATGGCGGCTGAATGTAAACGAATAGATGTGTAGGCAAAATTTGCCTATTGTACAATGTCCTGTACTGTTGGTTTAAGAGGGTCAATGTTTTTTGTTTGAGAGTAACAAGCAAAATGTTTCTGTTTTGCTGTATAGCATTGGTTGGTGGTAAGTTTGTGTGCTTGTTTAAGGATATGCATGCATTTCTGCGGTGAATGTAAATATCCAAATTCGACGACTTCAGGAGCCATATCACTAGCTTGAGTGATTTGGGATTTGGATGTCTTATCTGTCCCTGTTTTTGTGTCAGAAGATCTGGTATGTTAGGAAGCTTTTGATGAGGAACAACTGAGAGTTCCAAAAGTGTTGTGTACCATGGTTGATGTGCCCATGTAGGGGCCACTAAGGTCATGCTGAGGGAGGATTGTTTTATCTTCCATACTAGGCATGGTAAGAGTGGGAGAGGGGGAAAAGCATAAGCAAATATCTCTGACCAACTGATCCATAGAGCATTGCCCTTGGACTGAGGGTGTGGGTACCTGAAGGCGTAGTTTTGACATTTTTTGTTTTGATCTGTTGCGAACAGATCTATTTGAGGTGTTCCCCATTTAAAAAAAATATTGTTGAAGGACCTGTGGGTGAAGTTCCCACTTGTGTGTTTGTTGATGCATCCTGCTTAGTAGGTCTGTGGTTGTCTGTCCACTGGAAATATTGTGCCACTATGTGAATATGGTGACGAATCGCCCATCTCCATATTGTTTGTGCTAGGTGGGACAGTTGTTCAGATTGTGCCGCTCTCCCCCACCCCCCTCCTGTTTTTGAAGATAGTACATGATAGTCATGTTTGTCTGTACGTATCAACACTGTTTTGTGCTGCAATTGTGAAAGGAATGCTTTCATTGTCAAGAATATTGCTTGTAGTTCCAGGTAATTGATACGAAGAGACCAGTGAGTATCGTCCCATATCCCCTGAATTGTTAGGTTGAGGAAATGAGCTCCCCAATCGTTGTTTCAGGCATCTGTTGTGAGAGTAATCTGAGGCACAGGGTCTACAATGGGCCACCCCTTCATAAGGTTTGTGGTATTCCACCAATGTAGAGAGAGATATGTTTGGCGGTCCAACAACACTAGATCTTCCATTTGACCCTGTGCCTGAGAACACTGATGAGAGAGACATTGTTGAAGAGGACGCATATGAAGTCTTGCATGAGGCACTATGGAAATACAAGATCCCATCATTCCTAACCCTTTCATAACAGTTCGTACTGTGTATATTTGGTTCTGTTTTAATGTTGCAATTAATGTCTGAAAAGCTTGGACCCTGTTTTAGTTGGGAAAGGCGATTCTTAATTGTGTATTGAGGATAGCTCCTAGATATGGTTGCGTTTGAGTATCTTTTTAACACTGTGGGAATGAATTGGTTTTGATGAGCCAGTTGCCCAAATAAGGGAAAACATGAATTTGATGTGCTGCAACCACTCTGAGGCATTTTGTGAATACTCTGGGAGTAGTTGTGAATCCGAATGGTAATACTTTGAATTGGTAATGTTTTTTCCTGCTACTACAAATCTTAAGTATTTGTGGTGTGCAGGATGAATGGGAATGTGAAAATAAGCGTCCTTTTGATCTAACGCTGTCATTAAGTCTTCTAGTTGTAATAGAGGAATAACATCCTGAAGAGTGACCATATGAAAATGTTCTAATAGGATGTAGTGGTTTAAGGGTCTGAGATCTAATATTGGTCTAAGAGACCCATCTTTTTTGGGGATTAGAAAATACAGGGAGTTAACTCTTGTTCCTTGCTATTACAATAGCACTGGTTCTATATCTCATTTTAGAAGAAGATAATGTACGTATTCTTATAGAGGAGTTAGATGATCTTGTGAGAGTCTGTGGGTATGAGGGGGTATATTTGGTGGAGTGGAAATGAGCTTCAGACAATAACCATTTTGGATAATTTGAAGTACTCATTGATCTGTGGTAATTTGAGTCCATTGGGAGTAAAAAAGTTGTAACCTCCCCCCTACAGGAGTGGTGTATGTTAGTATTGTTTGTGGTAAGTCATTGTTTAGTGCCGGACGAGGAACCTCTAGACATAGATGGTTTTCCTCTTCCCTTATTATTGTTTCACCTATATGATCCTCTAAAGTGGGTGGGTTTAGTTTGATTTGTGGAATGTTCCTGACATGATGACCTAAATCCTCTGTTAAAGCCTGTACAACGTAAATTACCCCTATGTGTACTGACTTGTAAGGCTCCCATAGCTTTGGCAGTTTGATTGTCCTTATTTTATTTTTCAAGTGTGGTATCAACTTGTGGACCAAATAAATGCTCTTTATCAAAAGGCATATTTAAAACTGCCTGCTGTACCTCCTGTTTAAAACCTGAACATCTGAGCCATGCCTGACACCTTATGATGACACTTGTACTAATACTGCATCCTGCTGTATCAGCAGCATCAAATGCACATCGAATGGAGTTATTGGAAATTGTCAGTCATTTACAATTTTTACCCCTCTTTTACGATGTTCTTCTGGTAGGTATTGTGAAAGTTCCTCCGTAGCATCCCAGTGAGCTCTATCATATCTGGAAAGTAAGCCTTGAGCATAAGCAATTCACCAGTGATTGGCTGCTTGAGCTGCCACTCTTTTCCCTGTTGCATCTAATTTTTTACTTCCCTTATCAGGAGGAGGTGTGTCTCCTCTTGACTGGCTATTAGCCCTTTTTCGTGCAGTAGATGCAACAATAGAGTCTGAAGGAATTTGTGCTTTTATATATAAAAGATCAGTGGGTGCAGCCTTGTACTTTTTATCAACTCTAGGAATGATAACCTTGCTCTAACAGGCTCTTTCGATATCTCTTCTGCATGTCTGAGCACGCCTGCAAGCATTGGAAGGAGCTGACTTTCTTTATGTGTTGCACCAAGTGTGTCAAATAAAAAATCTTAGTCTCTTGTCTCATTATACATGTGCTCGTTATGAAATGCTGCTGTATGATGTGGAATCCTCAGGTGGTGAAGGTCTAGCTGGGTAAAGATCTGGATCATTTGGTGTAAAAGGATCCGGATCGTATTCATCCCATGGGTCCTGTTCGTCTAATGTATCCCCTATATCTTGAGGCCCACCAGGTGGTGTGAATCCTGAATAAGTGGGAGATGTTGGTGGAGGAGTATGTTGTGGAAAAGTAGGTAAAGGTGGAGATGTATGAGTATGAAAAAAAAGTATTTTCTTTGGTAGTCTTCTTTGGAGGTGTAGAAGAATCAAGACTTTCTTGAAAAGTTAATTTCCTCTTTAAAGGTGGTGGAGGTGATATTATAATCCGCCCTGTTCCTTGTTGAATTTGAAGTCGGCGCTACCTAGCGTCGATAACTTCTAAAGTTGGTTCTACCTGTGATCTATGGGATGTTATAGACTGTCCAGCGTTACTGAAAGTCTTTTGTGTTTTTTTTGGTTCTGAAGGTTTTTAGGATGGAAAATATTCTGTGCCAAAATATAAGCTGACTGTTGTCTCTTTTCCGGTGCCGAAGTGGTCGGCACTGAAGCACCATATAGTTTTTGTTTTGTCGCTGCCAAAATGGAGGTACTGGAGGTCAATGCCAAAGTTTTATCTTTGGCTTTTTTCATTGCCGAGCTGGTATGCAAGGCATCCGAATAGGTTTCTCGGCACCGACTATGGCTGGAAGGCTTTGCCGGACCCGTGACCTCTTTTGTGGTTGTTTTATCCAATGGGAAAGGGGGCTTTTTACTTATAGTTTGTGCGGGTTGCAATGGGTGACTCTCGATATCCGACTGCACATCAGAGTTTGAATCCTTAACGGAGAAGACCCCTGCTCTTGTTCCAAGTCTTCTGGCGCGTGCTCGTTGCTGAAAATATCCGGTGTATCCTCTTCGACTGAAAAGAACGGCAAGTTTTGCAGGTCTGGTCATTGTGGGCTGGTGAAAGACACAAATTACATACCTGGTGATGGTGGGTGTGTGGAAGCTTTGAATGGCATAGAGGGCAAAATCGAAATAGGTTCCATCAGGGTTGCATTGTTCGATACCACGTGGAAGAGGTAGGCCTAAGGAGGGCCTGAGAGGGCCTTTCTGTTCCCGAAAGGGTCGAGAAATTCAATTCTGAGTATATAAAAATGAAGCAAGAGTTGAATTATTAAATAATACGCATTCGGAAACAATACCGATGACGATAGTAAGACAGAAAGAATACAATTTTTAGACTGTTTGGCGCCGAGAACTCGGAGCGGGAGGAACACACATCTGAACCAGTCGGCAGAGAAAAACAATCTAACAAAGGACTCGATGCCCTGCCATGCGCAGTATTACCGAGAGGAGGAGTCACTGAATCCCGTGACTCAAACTTTTTTCGAACAAAAACAAGGTTTACTACTCCGAATCCAACTCTAGATGGCGAGCTTATGCACAGCATGTGTATCTACAGCTACACATTCCATCGAACATATATATATATTTATTATCATTTTATTTTTGGGGTAATCCCGAATTAGCCCTTTCTTTTAACTCCTGGCCCCCATTTACATCTCCCAAACCCTAAATCTACCCTTTCCTCCATTCACCTCTATCATCCCTAACCCTAAAATCACACTTACCTCCCTTTCCCTCTACCCACCCCTAAACCCTAATATTCTCCTTAACTCTCTTTTCTTCTACCCTCCCTAAACCCCAAATTCACCCTTACCTCAACACTCACCTTTACCTTTTTTTTTAATAATATGAAAAATTGTTATAAAAAAAAACCTGCATAGTAAATTACAACAAGGTAAAGGTTAAAATCTATAATAATTGCTTACCTGTGTGGTAAATATGTGCGTGGTAAAGGGTCGGCATGGTAAAGGCTATTTCCTCCACACAACCCACTTTACAGAAAAAACACTTTCACGCATTTTTTTCTTTTTATTTACTGAACAACTCAGATCAGTAAATTTTTTTTAAAAATGTGCCTGTGTCATTTAGGGCCATATTTGTGACCCAGTTTCCATTGCTCTTGCACCACACAACTTCCTCTTGCCCTTCCTTGAAAGGGCTGCCTCACTGGGTGCGGCCACTGTGTGTGGCCAGGTGTGATGATGATGCTGCCCTGTCATAAAGGGTGCCCTACTAGTGTTCCTCTGCTGGGGATGCCTCTCTTGTCTGCCCCAGAATTGCACTGCTCCCATTGCCCTTGCTGTTCCAGTGTATATTTGTCTGCTGGCTGTATCTGCTGCATCCAGTGCAGACTTCAGGAATGTGTGTGCAATATTTTTTCCCTCCTGTGTGACTATCTTGGCTCCTTTCCGATATTCTTCAGGGAGGTGTTGCATGAGACTTTCTATTTCTTGCCACTGTTGATGCCAATATCAGTTCATGAGGGCACTGGAGCTAGCTATTCTCCATTGGGTAGCAGTCTTCCTTTCCATCTTCCTGCCTACCAAGTCCAGCCTCATACTTTCATTCTCGGGTAGCATCCCAGTGGAGGTGAGGACATTGTTTCTTTTCCTTGCGGTAGTCACAGTAATCGAATATGCAGCAACATTACCCTTGATGTACTTCGGATCGTGGGTGGAATGTTTATATTTCTACTTCACTCTGGGTGTGACCACCCTTATAGTGGCTGGTTCTCTGAAGGGCTCCTTACCTTGATCAAGGATTCTAGGCAGCCTGGGCAGGTATAAGTTCCCCTTTTGGGCAGGCACCAGAGTCTCTGGGAGGGAAACATGCTCCCTCCTCCTCTTCTTCCAGCTGAACCCCATAGGATTCTGCAGCTCTTTTAACAAGGCTGTTGTACACAAACGGGGGGATGGCCTCAAAGGGTAATTATCTACCCTCTCTTCGGGCGATTCTGCATTAAGGTCCTGACATATTTCCTCTAAATGGCTGGAGTCGTCAAACTCCTGCTCATATTCAGCCTCCTCAATTTTGAAGAACTCTTCATGCTCTTCCTCGTGGGGTTCCGGTATTGCCAATTGGTGATCCTCATCCTCCGTAGCTGTCGAGTCGGTGGGAATGCAGAATTCTTTCAAGAAATCGTCAAACTCTTTTTTTTCCTCTGTATGAACTATTTCTGCTTTGGGCCTCCTTCTCTTCTTTTCAAGCTTGAATGCCTTTTGTTCTGTTTCGGGCATTGGCGAAGAATTTCTTTTCGGCTTCTGACGATCTTGCCTTCTTTCTCGCTCCCTCTCAGGAGATGGTCTTTGTCGAGGCTTTCAACTGCGCTTTTAGGCCTTCGTTATCCTTCGGTCGGGATCCGTGTGGCTCTTTCAACTATGCTCTGTGGACTTTCAGTGGTTTTTCCTTCTTTCTGTGTCTTTTGTCCCCATTTTCTGCACCTGAGTTTTCTCGGGTGGGTCCTGAAAGTTTCGACATCTGAGACTACCCCTCTCGCTTGTTCAGTCTTCTCCATTGTTCTCCTCTTCATCACTTGAAAGGCCTAGGTGTCTAAGCGATTCTTGCTTCTGAGCTGTTTCAATGGCGTGGTGCTTGAGACTTTGTCGGTGTCATCCGTTTAATGTCTTAGGCATAAACTCGGTTCAGGCCTCAGTCTTCAGGGTTGTGGTTCTTTGGAAGGCAAAGGTTGCAGACCTCGTGGGCGTCTCTCTTGGCGAACTTGTGGTGGCAACTGGGAAAAAATTTCAAAGTTTTTTTTTTTTTTTTTTCATGACTCTTTACCGTCCCTTCTCTCTTCATTCTTTGTCGATAGTGATCTTTACCAGTGGGATCCCCTGATGGGGCTGAGAAGGCATCTCCTCTGCAGATTTCCTCATCTCGCTTGATGACCTCTTTGTTTTTCATTCAATTTCTGCCAAAAGAAAATTGGAAAAATTCAAAAATTCTTCAGCACTCCTCCGTCATGCTTCCTAATCCAACAGTAGAAAAATAAATCGGATGATGGCGACCACGCACAGGAACTTCTGGGGTGCTGTCTGACGTTACACAGAGGAAGGACTTAGCACCAAATGGTGGTGACGGACGTCCAGAGAAAAAAAAAGACTAGACTAGAATGTTTCCGGACCCAACCACTAGATGGTGGAATAATACACAGCATGTAAAGTCAGAAAATGCTTCATGCTGTAAAACTTTATTTCTCCTCCTTTTTTTCTTAGTCTATGTGTGCTGCAGAAGCACACATAAAAAGAGGAAAAAGCTTCTCTGGATTGTTTTTGTGCAGGAAGGTGTCCAAATCCTGCCTACAACACAGGCACCCTTGCACTATGGTGCTAGGGTGCCTGCACCGGTGCTAGGCTGCCAAAAAGCGCCCAGCATCAGGGGAAAAGGACAGGAATATGCTGTATTGGATACATGTAGTGCATTCCTGCCCTTTACCTGTCATGCAGTGCAGCACAGTAAGGTGACTTGCTGCGCTGCATGACTTGACCATAAATATGGCCCTTAGCGTGCACCTGCTTGCGTGGTGCATGCACCTACAAAATGACAGGGGCAGCTCAATTACTGGCTCTTTTTCACTCTTCTGAAGTCATGGTACAAAGCTTCGGAGATGCTGAGCAGCATTGCTAAAAATTATTTGCATAGCCAAAAGGTCCCAAAATAGACCTTTTGGCTTTGCCAGTGCTTGTCTTGATACGTTTGCACTGCTTTTCATTTCCTATTCATGTTGCTTTCTGTGGTAAATGCAAGAAGTATTTGTTTTTACAGAATGGGACGGGGGTCGGAGTTGAGGTTTAGTCACATAATTGAAATTATTAGTCTGTACTGTAAGTTTTCATTAAGTATTTTGTTTTTCAGCTTTCAAATTCATTTTTCCACCTCATCCACAGTCCTCTGTTAGGAATGAGTGCGACCTAAGTCTCATTTTAATTGGCCATGTGGCAGTACTTGGAAAGGATCATGTTTGTAGGATTTGGTTTCAGTATTTGATATAGGGGCTTCCAGGGCAATTTTGTTTTGGACCACGTTTTAGGCTTTGTGGTGTGGTCACTCTGTCATTAGGTTCTCATAAAGCTAGTGTGGGGGATGTTGGTTGCACCTTTTGAGATTGTGGATGGACTGTTGGGTAAGATATGAGAAAAAGAGACTGTCCAAGAGGCTTTGCAGTATGCTCACCTTTAGTTGAATAGGCATGGGTGAATTGTTTGGAAGATAATGGATTAGTATTAAGCTTTGGTGAGTGGTACATTTTTGTCTTTGTTTGGGTGGTGTTCTTGTTAGATTTCATGTGGCGTGCATTGGTAATTTGTGCCTAATCTCAACATACTTGCGTAAAAGACAGGCATCTTTGTTGAGTCTTTAGAGTGTTGGTGGCTATAGATGTATGTCAGAGATGAGGCCCCTTGAATGTGCTGTGTGACAGATTGGGTGATGTAGATGAGAGTTGGTGCTCTGTCACATTGTTCATTAGTTTGGTGTCATTTCTTTTGACGGTGTTTGGGTGGGCATTGTTGCTAATTTTGTGATTTGTCTTGTTCACTATGGTTAGTTGGATGCCATAGTATGAGTGGTGACGACCACTGCTTCAGAGGTAGGTCTTCCCCCTCTGCACACCCCTTGTTTTGGGGTCTCTAACCACAGGCATATGTGTTTAGGTGTTAGTCATAGTGCCCCCTCAGTTTGTGTGATATTTTTAATGGTGGTAGGTTTTTTAAATTGTTGCTTGATTTAACTCTACATTTAATTTGGAGAATTAGTGGGAATGTGTGTGTATAACTGGATAAGATCTAGACGAACCTTGATCTGGAATGCTATTAGACTCGCTTTGATAAGCGTTCATGTAGATTATTGAATGCTTAGTCTCTGCTTGAATGTTTCCATATTCTGTTCCTTACAGATGTTGATTGGTGTGGGGATGGTAATATGTTGTGGCGTTTGTGGATGAATGTTAGGGAAGATTGCTTGGAAGCAAATGAGCCTACTTCTTCTACTTGTATCGTTAGTGTGTGTTAGGGCAAGGTGAAGAACTCAATATTTCTGGGATTTGGGAAGTGCATTTGTATGTGAGTAGCTCACACCAAGGCTCCGTGTATAGCAGCTTGTGTATTCCCCTGATATGTAATACCTTGTCACCACTTAGTTTTATGTTCATTCATGTGAAACAGTAGTCTACAGTAGCTTATGCAGGGTTCAAATTGTCTGCACAGCTACAGCATTATAATTGAGTCAGCAAAAGTACAACTGTCACATTGGAATCCCCCTCCACCTTTTATATTTTGTGGTCTTTCCATACCACTCTGGCATTGTCATTCTTACATAGTGTTTAAAATATTAGCAGCAGGAGGAAACAACAGTTGGAGAAATACAGTGTGACAGAGCCGAGAATGTAGAGGAACAATTTTGACTAATCTTGTATTACTTGGAAGGACCATCAAAGGGCAGTTGACTGCCCAAAAGTAGCACCGTTGAATAAAATGATGAAATTTTAAAGTCTGAGCAAAGCAGATCAGTAAAGGTGCATGCACATGGAAGTAGCAGTTGGAAATGACAGTCCCAAGGCTGCCCGTGCTGGGGCAGGAGTATGGAGGCTATTCCAGTAATTGGAGGACCAGACTAGAGTTTGTCACCCTAACAACACCCCAGCCTTTCTCGAAGGCGCCATTCAGCGTGGTAACAGCCAGCAGCGTTCAAAGATTACCCTCTGGGGTCCATAACTTTGCCAATGAAGAGGAGAGTGCCAGTTGTGTCATCCCTCAGAACAAAGATGAAGGGCCGATCTATGTGGTAGTCAAGGGTGAGTCCCACGCGGGTAGGCTCCACTGTTATCAGACGGCCTTCATCTCCATCTTCATTTAGCTCCAGCAAGGCCTTGTGCTTTACCTGGGTGATCTTCAAAGCTTTGGCAGTGAGTTTGCTAAAGTCAGGCAAAGTGGAGAGAGACTCAAGTTCTAAAGATTGTAAGAAAGGTCAAAAGAAATGGGGTAAAGAGGGAGGGAAGAGAGAACAAAGTTAATTAATGCAGAGTTAATAAATGTTTGCCTGCAGAATGTTTAAACATTCACAAAGAGTATTTCAAAGCACCTCAGGTAAAACCCTATGCACCTGTGAGATCACTAATAGATGCAGAAGTGCATTTGTATAGAATTCGGCTGGTAGGCTATGGTGATAAAAAGGTCACAGACGTTATATGAGCTGTGACTAACCTGTCACGCTGCCCAACAGAGGAGTCCATAAAGCTGAACTAGTTTTTCATACTTCTAACCCAGATCACATATACCATCATTTTCAGTTGACACTGTCTTTATATAGGGGTTGGCAGTCAGTGTCCAGGGACAGTTGATCGCTTTGGAACAGTATTGTGACAACAACAGTTTGTCAATAAATTGAGCCACAAAAAGAATTAATGTACAAAAGTCAGATTAATCTAGCTAGTGGCAAAAGGTGATATATTAAATTTGGTCACCAGCATAGAAATTCTAATTCTGGTATCAACAGTGAGTGGTAATAAACCCTGGAGGCCTTTCAAGTGAAGGTGTCAAGGACTGGACCCCAAAAACGTCTGTTGATTCATGTTCTTGATTACCTGAGGAAAGGATGACTCCTTCAAGTAGCCCTGGTTCTACACTGCCCAGAACAGTGCATGTGAAAGGCATGTATCTCCTTTAAAGACACCCATTTATGATAAATAATACACAAAGGGGAAAAACCTCTTTGGCAATTTTGTAACTTTTGACTGCAGTTGGAATGTAGTACTAGAGAAAGCAATAATGCATCAAACTCTTTCTGACATCAGGAAGAAGAAATTGGCAAATAAAATAATCCAGGCGTACAAATCTACAAAAATGTCAATTTTTTTTAAAAACAGACAAAAAAAGTAACAAGTGGCCATGAAAACAACTCTCAATAAGGGTGTGAATGTGTTGTGACACATTCAGTGCTTGGAAAAACTTTCTCATTTACGGTATTAACAGGAACTGACATCACAGGTAAGAACCTTTTCCTATCTTGGGTTATTAGAAATATCTTAACATTCTATTGGTAACCCATCATATTGAAGTAGATTATGTGGACTGATTATACCCCCTTCTGGAAAACATAGGCCCTCATTTTGACTTCAGCGGATGTAAAAGCCCGTCCGCCGAAGTCCCGCGGTCAGGTCACTGCCAGTGCGGTAACCTTCCTGCGGCCCCTATTACTCGTTTCCCGCTGTGAAACTGAGTTTTTGCCTGCTGGCCCAGCGGGAAACAGCCTATAACATTGGTGCCAGCTCATAATTGAGACAGCGGCAATGTTGCGTGCGTAGGGTGCACCAGCACCTGTTTGCCTTTTCAGTGTCTACAATTCAGACAGTGAAAAGCATGATGGGGAGGCCCGATGGGACCCCCTGCACCCCGTCTCTGCCAGAATTTTCATGGCAGTGCAACCACCATGTAAACGCCAGCAGAGAGAGGGGTCGTAATCCCCAGTGCTGCCCTGGCGGATTGAGACCACCAGCACTGCCAGGCCTTTGGCCGGTAGAAATATGGCGGTGCCAGCGGTCCAATCGTGGCGCGTTCGCCAAAGTTGTAATGTGGAGGCATGACCACCACATTGGCGGTGGTCCAACCGCCACCACGACCTCGGGCAGTATCATGACCGCCAGGGTCCTAATTAGGGCCATGGTGTTCATGGGGTAAACGTAATAGAAAGCCGAGTTTGACATAACGCGATTAGTGCTTCATTTTGCTGTGTCACTTTTGCCATCCATGCCTGTTACTCAAACTAGCTTGTGAAGCACCCCTATGGGTACTTGTTCAGCAGTACTCCAATAGCAGCATCTCAGAATACACAGCCTATCAATGAGATCTGCACTCCTTCATCTTCTGCCTTTGCCATGCCTCTGGTAAATTCTCAGCTCAGTTCACAGAACAGTTACAACAGAGAGCTTGGTTGCTAAATGCAATTTTTCACAGCACCTTAAGAGTTCATCCACACGTCTTGTACAGGTGTACAAGATGAGGACTTAAAGTCTCTGCTCTTGGGAAGACAGGCAGCCATACGTGCTTACCAATCTGCTGTGCGAGACATACTTCTTTACTGAAAACTACTAGTGTCAATTTAGTAATCAGTTGTCATTTGACTCAATGGAGCCTCTGCATTGCAATTATCAGGTATTTCCATTCAGGACACAAGGCAGCAAATGTATGGCGAGAGAGAAAAGGATTATAATTCTCCATGGAGTGCCCCTTATGATGCCCATTGAGGGTTGGATCCAAGCATGTCGCACATGGTTTCGCTGGAGGTGTGGTTCCTGAGTCAAAGACTCACTCTTTGGTGAATAATTGATTCTAGCATCTGCTTACAGTTAAATGGCTTAATTTCACTCCCATGCTTCAATTTTTACTTTTGTGATGGGGCTGCTTTGCAGTGCCCACCCAACTTTGTTGCATGCCAGCTGGGTTGCTTACAAGAAGCCTTTCCCTTATTTCTTCCTCTCAGGGTTGGGACCGTGTTTTCCCATGCAAAGATTTATTTAGCACCTTTTTTTTGTACATTTGCTGGTTGCTTAAAGCAGCATTTGCAGGCTATACTTAATGTAATTTCCGTTCTCTGTTCCGTTGACTGCTTCCTTGTGTTTTATTTTCTAATGTTATACTTCACAACTCCTCAGCTCTTTTGCAGTTAGTGGTTCAGTTGCAGAAGCAATTGGGATATCCTAAGTATGAATGTGGTGTTGCTGCAGAATGCACTGTTCGTTTTAGGTCTCGCCTACACTGTAATGAAAGACATTTTGTTTATAATTCAGTGGGCTTACAACCCAGGATATACCATTAGTTGTTATCACTGTCGCTTTCATTTGCATTCTTTCAATTGCTTAGCTCTAACTCAACGCCACTCAATTCTACTCTACTCTACACCACCCACTCTGTACCACTCTATGCCATGCATTCCACTCCACTCTACGCCACTCTGCCAGTCTATCTATGCTATTCCATGCCACTCTACACCACTTCACTCTGTCACTCTAGGCCACTCCACTTTACATTACTCTGTTCCTCTCTGATACTTTAGCCAACTTCACTCAATGCTACTCAACTCTACGCCACTCCTCTGCGCTACTCCAGTCTCCTTTATTCCACTGTCCTCTATTGCATGCCACTAACTTTTAGACATGCTGAACAGCAGCCACACTACCCTACAACATTGCTTAAAGACATTGGCAAAGAAAATAGCTCTCAGATAGGCAAGACTTATTGGCTTTGCCAATGCTGGTCCCAGATAACTTTTTTCTCAAGAGATAGGCCTAACATCAATTGTTATGCATTTTATGTTGGTGTTTTTAAATGCATGTTTATTTGGACATTTTTGAGTCAAACATTTGACAAAATTACACACTATCATCCCTAAAAGAATACGACTCCTATTTTATCTTTTGGGTTGCCCTCGGTCATTAGTTGCATTTCTTTGTGTTGAGTTGGTGGCAGTTGTTCCCCCTGCTTATTTAAAAATACTTTGTTTTAACTTGATTTTCATTTGATTTCTTCCAATTTATCAGTAGCTTTGCAGCTCCCTAGTAGAGGTAACCTCTGTGTTAGCTGTTGACGTCCTGCACAACCAACACTTGTGCAATACACAGTAACCATTCATTTTCTTGTGTTGATCTTTAAACTGTAGGGTACAAACTATACTGTAAGCCTTCCAATGTTACTGTTTAATGTGGCTGTTGATTATTCTAGTTTCTCACTTTGTGTCTGCATTGCCTGTCATTACTTATTTCCTTCTTAGAAGAAACAAGTTACTTACCTGTAACAATGGTTTTGCAGCCTGAATCTCTTTTAGATTCACATGCTGTGCATATTCTGACATCTAGTGGTTGGAGCCAGAAAGTACTAATTGTTTTTTATCTTTTTCTCTTTCTCTCCTCTTGGAGGTGAGTGTGTGTGCTGAAACTAGATCCCTTGAGAGTAAGCTATAACCCCCTCCCCCATTTTATGGCCAAGCTTTCAGATTATTTTTTTACTGCATGCAATAGTGTATGACATAGTTATAGCTCTATTGTATTCCTTCTGTAAGTTTGTCTGTATAGCAAGGTGCCTGAGGGAGTGTGAAATGCTGAAGCAGTGTTTTTGGACGCTGAGGTGATTTGGCATATTATACTTTAAGTCAATTGCAAGCAGTTGTCATGAAGTACTGAAATTTGTAGCTCCAACAACATCCCATCATGAGTCATTGTTGCTTTTACTATGTAGATATCGATTTTGCAACTTATTTATTAAATATTATCTTTGCCATAGTTTATGTGTAACTGTGTGCACTCAAACCCCCTACTGCCATTGGATCTCTTTGGCAGTAAGTGCTCTGCCACATCCTCTCACTGATCTAAGACCATAGTATGCAGAGAGATAGTCTGCATTTCAGTTAGGCAGTAGAGTATGAGTGAAATTATGGGCCTCATTATGAGTATGGTGGTCCTGGGACCGCCAGACTCGCCATGCTGGTTGGACTGCCACCAAAGCAGCGGTCTTGCCTCCATAGTGGAGGAGCCGCCACGGTCTGACTGCCGCCAGTCTGGCGGTGCCGGCGGTCTTAATCGTCCAGGGCAGCGCTGCAAGCAGTGCTGCCTTGGGTATTACGAGTACCCTCACCACTGGCTTTTGCATGGCAGTCCCACCGCCATACAAAGGCTGGTGGAGATGGGGTGCTGGGGGCCCCTGCACTGCCCATGCACTTGACAGGGGCAGTGCAGGGGTCCCCATGGACAGCCCCGTTGAGCTTTTCCTGCCCGAATTTCTGCACCTGACGCACCGCAACATTATGAACACTGTTTCCGCCCGCTGACCCAGCAGAAAACTCATAATTGGGCCGGCGGGTGGAAAACCGGAGTTGCAGTTTTCCGTCCGAAAGAGTTTGGTGGGCAGCCTCTTCCGCCCACCAAACTCAAAATGAGGTCCTATATCTTTATATGTTGTAACAGAGTGAGTTTGATCTTGTGCATTGGTACACCTTAGTTTTAACACAAATACATGGAATAGGGCTGCTTTCCATCAGGAATAAAATGATCAAATACATTTAACAAAGGAACCTTTGCTCAAGATTGGCACCTCGCCTCAAAACCCCACCATAAAAGAAAAAGAATATAGGTGGTGCATCTTTTTCTGTTTAAGCAGCCAAACTATGGAATTCATTACCCCCAAATATAAGATCCACGGATAACTATCTTATATTCAGAAGGCTACTCAAGAATTGGGTCTTTCCTACATAATCTCCATACTCAAACACTAATGTACAACGTATCTCTGTGTGTTTAAACATTTATAATTTGATTACATGTATATATAAAGATATGCATACTTCTTTGTACAAATGTGTATAATAACTATGTTTTTAAAAAAACATATAGATACTTTTTAGGTTTGCTTAACAAAGGTATAATTCACTTATGGTATTATTTTTATGGAAAATGTCACTTACAATGTGTACATCTGTTCATGGCATGTAGTGCTGCAGATTCACATGGTATGCATATCCCTTCCGACATCTAGTATTGGGCTCGGAGTGTTACAAGTTGTTTTTATTCAAAGAAGTATTTTCAGAGTCACGAGATTGAGTGACTTCTCCTCTCAGTTCCCTTGCGATTGGGCATCAACTCCATTGTTAGATCGTTTTCCCGCAGAGGGTGAAGAAAGGAATGATAGAGTATAGAAATATAAAGAGATGTCCATGCAAACGTAAATGTATATACATATGTACAAATGTTAGAAACTTAAACGACTACAGGCTTATGGGGAGGAGGGAGGATGCATGTGAATCTGCAGCACTACATGCCACGAACAGATGTACCCTGGATAAGTGACATTTTCCGTTCGATGGCATGTGTAGCTGCAGATACATATGCTATGCATAGACTACAAAGCAGTTAGTCCTCCCAAAAAGCGGTGGCTAGCCTGTAGGAGTTGAAGTTGTTTGGAATAAAGTCCTTAAGACAGCTTGGCCTACAGTGGCTTGTTGCTGTGAGAACACATCAACACAGTAGTGTTTTGTAAATGTATGCAGGGTTGACCATGTAGCTGCTTTAAATATGTCAACCATTGGTATGTTTCCTAAAAAAGCCATTGTTGCACCTTTCTTTCTAGTAGAATGTGCTTTTGGAGTGATCAAAAGTTGTCTCTTTGCTTTGATATAACATGTTTGTATACATCTAACAATCCATCTTGCTAAACCTTGTTTTGTATTGTATTGTATTGTATTGTATTCGTATTAATATAGCGCTTACTACCCCTGACGAGGCATCGAAGCGCTTTTCGATGAGTAGCACGCTACTCTGGAACCAAACAAGAATTAGTGATGGATTAGTATTGGGAAATAATGAGTACAGTTTTAGTATTATTATGAGTTAATTTGAGCCGAGAGAGTTTGTTAGTTAGATTGACTGGAGTAATGGAGGGGTGGAGGAGGAAAGAAATCCAGAAGTGTTAATTGGGAGTATATCCTTCATTTACTCAACCCAAAGGCTTGGGATGAGTAAAGGTGGGTGGAGGAGGGAAGAGTATGTGGAACGGTTAGGGAGAGCATAGTTGCAGGGTGAGATAAATGCGGGAGAATTTAATAGGGTTGTGTGGGAGGTCACAGTAGTAGAGTGAGGTTTGGTGAGTTAGAGGTGGAAGCGGAGGGAAGAGCTTAGGCAGAGTTATTTAGGAGATGAAAGTAGTAGAAGGGATTTCGGATGAGTCAGAGTGAGAATGGAGGATAGTTTGATAGAGACATGACATATGATGATGAGTAGATAAGTGTGATAAGATGAGAGCAGGAATTCATAGATATCTAGTATAACAACCCACCCAGGAGCCATGCAATGATCCACGAACATGCCAAGCACAGAAACAACATATACACATACATACATACATACATATATATATATATATATATATATACACACATCACACACACATATGCACATACAATACATAATTAGAACCATGGGTAAAAAAATACTTAGTCAAAAAGGTGTAAAGAGTGTGTGTGTATTTTATTGTTATGACATAGTAGCGATACATATTTTCTAGAGAAACTATAAATACATAAATAAAATGTTGATATAGGATTGCCTGTAAGTGGTTTTTGGAAAGCAATAAAAAGTTGCTTTGTTTTCCTAAAATCTTTAGTTCTGTATATGTAGTACATAAGAGCTCTTTTGAGATCTAGGGTATGAAGAGCTCTTTCTGCCACCTAACCTGGTTGTGGAAAGAAGACTGGCAATTCCACTGTTTGATTGATGTGAAAAGGAGATACTACTTTTGGTAGAAATTTTGGATTTGTTCTTAGTAGAACCTTATGTTTGTGCACTTGGAAAAAAGGTTCTTCAAGAGTGAATGCTTGTATTTCACTAACTCTTCTTAAAGAAGTAATAGCCACAAAGAAGGCGACCTTCCATGTTAAAAATTGAATTTGGCAAGATTGCATGGGTTCAAAAGGTGGTCCCATGAGTCTGGTAAGTACAATATTTAAATTCCATGATGGAACAGGTGGTGTTCTGGGTGGAATGATGCGTTTTAATCCTTCCTTGAAGGCTTTGATAACAGGAACTCCGAATAGAGAAGTATGTTGAATAGTTTGTAAGTATGCAGATATTGCAGTAAGGTGTATTTTAATGGATGAAAAAGCCAAATTTGATTTCTGTAAATGATGTAAATAGCATACAATACCTTGTATAGATGCTGTAAGTGGATCTATGGTTTTAGATTGACAATAGTAGACAAATCCTTTCCACTTGTTTGCGTAGCACTGTCTAATAGTAGGTTTCCGTGATGGAAGATTTAAATAACCATATTCTATGACTTCAGGAGCCAAATCGCTAGATTGAGAGCATTGGGGTTTGGATGCCTGATTTCACCTTTGTTTTGCGTTAACAAGTCTGGTCTGTTTGGTAGTTTGGAGTGAGGTACTATGGATAGGTCTAATAGTGTTGTGTACCAAGGCTGGCATGCCCACTTTGATGCAATAGTCTGACGTAATTTATTGACTAGAAATGGAAGGAGTGGGGGGGTGGAAGCATAAGCAAATATACCTAACCAATTGATCCATAGAGCATTGCTGTTGGATAAGGGATAGGGGATGTGGGTGTCTAGATGCAAAGTTTGGGCATTTTGCATTTTCGCTTGTTGCGAATAGATCTATGTCTGATGTTTCCCACCTTTGAAAGTACCTTTGAAGTACTTTGCGGTCCATCAACACTAGATCTTGAAGTTGACCGTGTGCTTGTGACCATTGTTGTGCAAGGCACTGTTGTAAGGGCCTCATGTTTAATCTTGCATGTGGATCTATTGCTATGCAAGATGCCATTATTTCTAGAATCTCCATGACAAATCTTACAGTGTATTGTTGATTTGGCTGTATGAGTGGTATTACATTTTGGAAAGATTATATCCTGTGTATATTTGGATACGCTAGAGCTAGTTGAGTATTTAGGTTAATGGTTGTACTTGCGCTGGTTGAAGGAAGGTGTGACTTTTGGTAGTTCATAGAAACCCCTAGTGTGTGCAGAGTTTCTATCACATAACAAGTATGTTTTTGGCATTGTGTAAGATTGCTTGATTTTACTAGCCAATCGTCTAGATATGGAAAGACATGGATGTGTGATGGTGTTGTCTTCTTAAGTATGCCGCTACTACTGCTAGACACTTTGTGAACACCCTTGGAGCTGTTGTTATGCCAAATGGCAACACCTTGAACTGGTAGTGTTTTCCCTGAATGACAAACCTGAGATATTTTCTGTGTGCAGGATGGATGGATATGTGGAACTATGCATCCTTGAGGTCTACAGGGAGTGCAGAATTATTAGGCAAGTTGTATTTTTGAGGATTAATTTTATTATTGAACAACAACCATGTTCTCAATGAACCCAAAAAACTCATTAATATCAAAGCTGAATATTTTTGGAAGTAGTTTGTTTTTAGTTTTAGCTATGTTAGAGTGTCCTTCTTTTATACCCTTTCTTGCCAGCCACGCTGTGGAGTACTTGGACGCGTGTGATGGAGCATTGTCCTGCATGAAAATCATGTTTTTCTTGAAGGATGCAGACTTCTTCCTGTACCACTGCTTGAAGAAGGTGTCTTCCAGGAACTGGCAGTAGGACTGGGAGTTGAGCTTGACTCCATCCTCAACCCGAAAAGGCCCCACAAGCTCATCTTTGATGATACCAGCCCAAACCAGTACTCCACCTCCACCTTGCTGGCGTCTTAGTCGGACTGGAGCTCTCTGCCCTTTACCAATCCAGCCACGGGCCCATCCATCTGGCCCATCAAGACTCACTCTCATTTCATCAGTCCATAAAACCTTAGAAAAATCAGTCTTGAGATATTTCTTGGCCCAGTCTTGACGTTTCAGCTTGTGTGTCTTGTTCAGTGGTGGTCGTCTTTCAGCCTTTCTTACCTTGGCCATGTCTCTGAGTATTGCACACCTTGTGCTTTTGGGCACTCCAGTGATGTTGCAGCTCTGAAATATGGCCAAACTGGTGGCAAGTGGCATCGTGGCAGCTGCACGCTTGACTTTTCTCAGTTCATGGGCAGTTATTTTGCGCCTTGGTTTTTCCACACGCTTCTTGCGACCCTGTTGACTATTTTGAATGAAACGCTTGATTGTTCGATGATCACGCTTCAGAAGCTTTGCAATTTTAAGAGTGCTGCATCCCTCTGCAAGATATCTCACTATTTTTGACTTTTCTGAGCCTGTCAAGTCCTTCTTTTGACCCATTTTGCCAAAGGAAAGGAAGTTGCCTAATAATTATGCACACCTGATATAGGGTGTTGATGTCATTAGACCACACCCCTTCTCATTACAGAGATGCACATCACCTAATATGCTTAATTGGTAGTAGGCTTTCGAGCCTATACAGCTTGGAGTAAGACAACATGCATAAAGAGGATGATGTGGTCAAAATACTCATTTGCCTAATAATTCTGCACTCCCTGTAGAGCAGTCATAAAATCTTGTTTTTGTAATAGTGGGATGACATCCTGTAAAGTTACCATGTGAAAATGTTCTGACAGGATGTAAAGATTGAGGGCCCTGAAGCCTAATATTGGCCTGAGGGTGCCATCTTTTTTGGGAATTGATAGCACCCAATTGTCTGTGGTAATATTTTGCCAATTTGTGTGGAACTGTTGTAGTCTTCCCCCCACAGGAGAGGTGTGGAGCGGAAGGGAATGAAAGAAGTCACTGTTTTTGGTGCTGTGGAGGTTGCTTAGAGGCCTGAAATTTTCCTTTATTTCTGGGGTACTGTCCTCTATATGTGCCCCTAAAACCACCCCGTTGGCATTGCGGTTGGTAGGTTGGCTTCGCCTGTGAGGTGGATGCCTCAGCGTTCTGTGGTCTGAACCCACCTCGAAACTGAGGATTTCGAAAGGACCCCCTGTATGGTGTAGAGTGCGCCTATTGCTTTTGCTGTGTCAGAGTCCTTTCTCAATTTTTCTATTGCTGTGTCTACTTCTGGCCCAAAGAGATGTTTTTTTATTGAACGGCATATTTAATACAGCCTGCTGGATTTCTGGTTTGAATCCAGAAGATCTGAGCCATGCATGCCTGCGTATAGTGACCGCAGTATTGACACTTCTAGCAGTGGTATCTGCTGCATCTAGGGCAGATCGTATTTAATTGTTAGTAATGGCTTGCCCTTCCTCCACTACTTGTTGTGCCCTTTTCTGGTGTTCTTTGGGGAGATGCTGGATTATGTCTTGAATCTCATCCCAATGGGCTCTGTCATAGCGAGCTAATAACGCTTGGGAGTTGGCTATTCTCCAATGATTTGCTGCCTGGGATGCAACTCTTTTCCCCTCAGCATCAAATTTCCTGCTCTGTTTATCAGAAGGGGATGCATCTCCTGATGACTGACTATTTGCCCTCTTCCTGGCAGCTCTAACTACTACAGAATCGGGAGGTACCGGATGGGTGATGTAATCAGGGTCAGAGGGTGCAGGTTTATATTTTTTTCAATTCTAGGTGTTATGATACGTGCTTTAACAGGTTCACTAAATATCTGATCCGCATGTTTAACCATGCCTGGGAGCATAGGGAGGCATGATATTTGAAATGTGTTGAGGATAAGGTGTTTAATAAGAAATCCTCTTCAAGAGGCTCTGTATGCATGGTGACACCATGATATGCTGCAGCCCAAGCTATAACTTGGTTATAGACATTACTGTCCTCAGGTAGTGATGGTTTGGAGGGATAACTGTCTGGATCGATACTAGGAATGGGATCTGGGTCATAAAGGTCCCATGGATCCACATGGTCTACTTCGCGTGGCACCGAGGACAGAATCGGAATGGAGTCTGATCCATGAGGCTTCCACGCGGTCGGCCTGAATAGGCCCAAGTTGGGTGCACGCGCCCCGAAGGGCGAACACAGTTGTTTTCCCGATGGTACTGCTGTGTCGATTGAAGGATATTAACCCGATCGATACCATACCGACAAAAAGAATCAAAATCTCAGAGTGAGAGGAAACACGTCCGAACCCGATGGCGGAAAGAAAACAATCTAACAATGGAGTCGATGCCCATGCGCAATGGAACCGAAGAGGAGGAGTCACTCGATCCCGTGACTCATAAACACTTCTTCGAAGAAAAACGACTTGTAACACTCCGAACCCAACACTAGATGGCAGGATAATGCACAGCATGTGCATCTGCCGCTACACATGCCATCGAACACATATATATATATACACACTAGTGTGCTGCTCCTTCACCAAATGAAGCAAATGGGACGTGCTCACAGTGGTTTCTCTTATGGAGTGCTTTTATTGAATCGCTCCTGAGGCAAAAAAAAATGCACTGCGTTTCGGTCTCGCGACCTTGATCACAGGACGCATTATTCACGATGCTACCATCTATTTATATGTCAATAGTCTTTTTTCCTTTTCTCAAAGACGTGTGACCAGTCCTGTGCTATTTCCCCAAGCTCCCACACATATTCCCTCATGCTAGACATTGAATCTAAAGTGCAACTTGAGGTTTGTTAACCATTTTCAAAATCAGTGCACTATGTTTTAGCTTAAAAGGTGCAGGTCAGGTAGTTTGCTGTACCGTATTTTACTCTTGTTGTTACAGTGCATTTCTCATGCAATTGTGCTTTGCTTTAAAGTCTGTATTTGTTCACTCGATGTTCCAGGTGAGGCACCACTCCAAAATTACCTTGCCATCCGGATTCACATTTTAAATTCTACGCAGCAACACCAATTATCTAAATCTCACATGAGCGGCTCTAATCCGTCCTGCTCAACTCGTATACTAAGATGTGCATTTTAACACTATTCCAATGCTCCCACTATCATTATCTTCACTAAAGGTATACACCGCATTTAACACTGCCTCCCCTGCCCGGAGACGCCGGTTTTCTTTCTTTTTTGGATACGATCCTGCATCTGAGAATGATTAGTTTTTTCGTTGTGATATTATTGTTTTGAACTAGCTGAATAGTGAAAGTGGGTGCGTAATGATGAGTTCTTCTTTGTGTGGAATATATATAAAAGAATGTTTCCCCTTTTTCACCGTGAATAATGGTCGTGTTAGACTATAGATGTGGTGTATGTCAGGTTATCTAATGTTAGGATGGGACTATAAGGTATCTAGATGATACCATTTGGTAGCTAAATGTTAAAAAAAAATTCTCTCTTTTCTTTGTTATTAGATGTTGATTTCTATTTGATATAGGATACAGTGTGAGAACAGATCCATTTGGTTGATTATTATTACGGTTTGACATTGAATCTTTGCAGATAGATAAGGTATCTATTTATTTTGGTACATGTGTTTCTAAATGATTTTGGGGTGACACTATAAATGTAGTGGTTTCTGTGCACTTTGGTTTGCATGCGTTTTTCTTAAAGGTTAATTTTGGTTGTGTTTTGTCACTAACCTATTGAGCATGTTGTAGGTTTTGGTTTGCTTATTTACAATATGTTTGGTACTGTTTAAACACAGAATTTGATGCGAAAAGTATAGACTTTGTGTGTTCACTGGTGGTTGTCAGGTGTAATGTGGTAATTTAGTATTTACACTCATTTACTTTCCTCTCACACATTTCTGATTTTGGATTAGTAGTTCTTGTCTGGGTTTTTACACAAAAAATTTAAACTTGATGTTTGAGCATTTTGATCTTAACTCGTATAATATGCTTATAATTTCTAGCCCTGAAGAAGTCGTATGGGATGTAATATCTCCCAAGACGAAACACGTGTTGGCTGGAATAGAAATTTTCTTTGGATCAATGACAACTTGATGTGAAGATTCATTTCAAATAAATTACTGGATTCACCGGATGGTTTTGGAATTTTGTCTATTGTGACATGAACTGATAATTTTTCTATTATACTTTTATACCAAATTTTCAGATGTCAATAAGTGGGGGGCCTCATTGTGTGTTTTTTTACAGCTGCGAAAGTACTTTGACGATCATCACTGTGATATTGTGGCCTTGCAGGAAACGCACCTTAAGAGGGGAGAAGGTCATTGCCTACACGACAAACAGTACCCACAGGTATACACTGCTTCAGCGCCAACAAAGCATTGTGGGGTTGCCCTGCTATTCCACAGGTCTAATTGCTTCCAGATTTTGGGGTCAAAACAAGATAAGGAGGGTAGATTTCTAATGGTCAAGGGTAGCCTGGGGGGAGGGTTTGCACAGCGGCCACTCTCTATACTTCCAACAGTGGACAAACCCAGTTTCTCTTGAGCTTTCTGGAAGGGTTGGAGGGATTTGCAGAGGGAGAGATAATGATACTGGGTGACTTTAATTTGATCTGGGATGCCGCCCAGGAAACAACCCATCACCAGAGAATGCCTGCAAGTGCTTTTGCAAAATCAGTTAAGTCAGCCCTCCACAGGTTAGGGCTCTTTGATTCTTGGCGTACCCTTAAGCCCACGGAGAAGGACTATACTTTTTTCTCCCATTCTCACAGATCCCACTCAAGGATAGACTATATATTTTTGAGTCGACCCCTTCGTCAGACTCTCCAATCGGCAACCATTCATCAGATTATTATATCTGACCAAGCTCCGGTGGAGGTGGGTCTGGATTGGTCCATTGCGCGCTCGAAGGCCAGGCAGTGGTACTTCCCAAACATTTTCTGATCTCTGACTCAGCAACCCGCGATGACTTGCGGAGAGCTATCAGAGAATTGTTCCAACAATAAAGCAGGAGACACTACCCCCCACCCAATTCTCTGGGATGTGTTCAAGGCTGTCATTGGAGGCACCGCATCTCCTTAGCGTCCGCGCTTTATCAGTTAAAATCTGAAGAACAACAGGTCTTAGAAAATGAACTGAAGGTAGCCGAACAGGCCCATAAGCTCTCCCCTACCTGGCAGGCCCAGAGGAAGGTGACTGCCATTAAAGGCAAACAATCCATATATACGAATAGAGGAGAAATGGCACTGTTGAGACTTCAGAAAACACACTACGAAAAGGATAATAAAATAGGCACACCTCTGGCTAGGCAACTACGTGCTAAACAAGCCAAGGACTATAGAGCGCAGGTGAATGATGAGACAGGGAAACATTATTCCAATGATGAGAAGGCGCAAGCTTTTAGGGAGTTCTATGCACATCTATATCAATCGGTTAAGTCTAATGCCCTCGCTCAAGAGAGCTACCTGCAACACACCCACCTTCCGCAGATCTCCCGGGAGGCTAATGACGTTCTAGCGGCCCCATTCACCACTTCCTAAAGCACCCAGTCCCTATGGGTATGGTGCACATTTTTATAAATCCTTTATTGCGGAGCTAACAGCGCATCTTACCGAACTATTCAATTATGTAAGAACGGAGGGTGCACTGTCCTCCACTATGGGAGAAGCCCTGATCACACTTATTCCCAAGGCGGGGAAGCACCCTCAACTCTGTGCCGCTTATAGGCCTTTTGCCCTACTCAACCTCAATGCAAAATTATATTCCAAAATTCTAGCGCGGAGACTTGAGGAGGTGCTACCGGATTTAATTCATCCTGGTCAATCTGGCTTTTTCAAGGGCCGATAAACCCATGACAATTTGAGACTAGTAATCCACCTGATGGACAAAGTAAGAAAGAAACAGGTACCCGCACTAATGCTGGCGCTCGACGCTGAAAAAGCTTTCGATAGGGTGGAGTGGCCCTTTCTGGTGGCGACTCTGCGGCGTTTTGGGTTCGGGGAACAATTCATTGCAATGGTGATGAGCAACTGCTCATGTCCCCGGTCCCGAGTACTGGTAAACGGGATGATATCTGATTTTTTTGACTTGTCACGGGGAACAAGACAGGGGTGTCCTCTTTCTCTGTTGCTTTTTGCACTTAGTGTGGAACCTCTGGCGGCACAGTTTAGGGCATGTCCGGACTTTCAGGGCATGAAGTTTGGCCCCGACCACCATAAAATGTCCCTGTTTGCCGACAACATTTTGCTGTTTGTTACTGAACACCGCACGTCCCTTTTGATAATCCAGGAGGAGCTGGCTCTTTATGAGCAAGTGGCAGGTTTTAAAGTAAATAAGGGGAAATCATACATTCTTAATTTGACCATACCCACAGCTGAAATGGGACAGATAGCATCCACGTCTCCATTTATTTGTGCTAAAAAAGAAATTACATACCTGGGAGTCAAGCTCGTTCCTAGGGTTGCCGACCTGTTTATGGCCAACTATTCATCCCTACTTAGGACCCTGCAAGCGGATTTCAAAAGATGGTCGTCACTCTGGCTTATATGGCTGGGTTGTATTAATATCATCAAGATGACAGTGCTCCCCGCTACCTATATCTGTTCCAGAGCCTGCCTATTCACATTCCTACAGACTTTTTTTTACGGAGACTCGTATGTTTTTCACAAGGTTTATATGGCAGGGCACCATGGCCAGGCTGTCCAACAAAGTGCTTATGTGCACCAGAGAAGGTGACGGTTTAGCACTCCCGACCGCCTCAAGTATTACAGAGTGTCACAACTCTGCGTCATTGCTGAGTGGTCCCTACGAGAGTCGGACAGGTTGTGGCTCCATATGGACAGGGCAGTGACGGGACGGACATTATGGGACGTCCTTTGGAAGCCCAAAGGGGCACAACCAAATAATGCATACTGTAGTGCCCCCACCGCTAATACCCTTAAGGTGTGGAATACGGTGACAAGAGCTAATGAGATTACAACTTTTCCCTCACTGCATACCCCCATCCATTTTAATACGGCCTTTCCTCCGGGGAATTCTCTGGGCCCTTTGATAGGTGGAGGGAGGGAGGCTGTCTGCGGAATGCAGATCTGTTTCATTGGGTTACGCAGCCTCACATGTGAGAGGCGGCCACCAGTGACCTACTCCCTGTTGAGAGATTTGTTCAGCAGGGAGGAGTAGCGAGGGGTAGTGTATCCACACTGTACAAAGTATTGGTTTCGGCGCAGCTTGCGCATACCCCCGACACATCCCTTTTTGGGAGCAGGTGCTGGGTTTTTCAGTGGAGGAGGGTCTCTGGCATCACCTATTTCAGGATATAACCAAATACAACCGCTCAATGGGAACCAGGGAGGAACACTATAAGCTACTTTACAACTGGTACCTCTGCGCCACGGAACTGAAACATCAAACGCGAGGAGATCGCTCCATAATGTGGCTGGCGTTGGGGGCTGCGAAGATGGCTTTAGCATCATATTGAAAAAAAGTGGACCCACCTTCAATAGCTCTGTGGTATGCGAGGCTGTGGCGCGGCCTCGCCATGGAGCGTTTAGCAGATAAAATGGATGACTCGCGAAGAAGCTTTGACTATATTTGGGACACCCTGGTTCTGTTCCTCTCAAAGGGCCTGCCTCTCACAGCTTGTAGCCCACGCCTTCGGGCTCTGCATCTTTTCCATGTGTTGGGGCTGGATCAGGAAGGGGTGATGAGTGTGTCGAAGGGTGAAGTATCTGGGCTTAGTGAGGGGACCCACAGGTTGAAGTCCTTTCAATCCTCGTCTGTTGTGCTGAGAGGGACATTTGTTGTTTTGTTAAGTTTTGTTCTTACTATGTTTAATGTTTTACAAACTTAGTGAACTACTACGCCAACTGCTGCGTGCGTCGTGCGTAATGAGGTGTGTACTTTTCTCCTAATTGTTATGTTAAGACCTGGTCAGGGAGGGACGGGGTGAATCCGCAGCATATTGTGAGTGGCTTGACGCCTTCTGCAACCTGGCTTGCATACTTTGATATATAAAAAATCCTAATAAAAACAGTTTAACAAAAATTGATTTATGTAATTAGATATTGGTGCAAACAGGGATCCTTTCGCTGATACTATCTGTCTCCCTGGTGGATTTCTAAAGCTCTTATGTACCTTTGGTAACAAAGTAAATCGTGGGATTCTTTGGATGTTCCACTACTATGTGCTTAATTTTATCTGGATTTAAAAAACTGGACTTCACACTCTCTTCTAGTAACTGTATCAGTTAATCCCTGTGTGATTGAATGAGGTTGCCGTCTAATTTCTTATAAGAGGCATTCAATAACTGTCTCATTGCTTCCTTCTCATAATCACTTTTATTCAAAATCACTATGTTCCCACCTTCGTCAGCAGGTTTAATTTTCACTGATTCATCTGACTGTCATGCACTTAGTGCTGCTCGTTTTTGCTATGTTAAGTTGTCCTTTGTTTTCACCAATCTTAGTTTGTAAAGATCATTGATAACTCTTTCATTGTATTGATCCACTTTATTTCCAGGCGGAAGAACTGGACAGAAATAAAATGTAGGTTTCAACTTGCTCAAGCCTGATCCTAATGCAAGTAAATCCTCCAGGTCATGTGTTTTCAATTGCTTCTTCATCCAGAGTTGATAGTGTTATCAGATTTTCTCTATCTTCTCCTGCTAGCTCAGTTCTCGGTTCCACTTTTTTAATTGTGCTTTCTTTGTCTGCAAACCCCTTCTTCAGTTTTAATTTCCTGATGAACTTATAAATGTCAGTTTGAGTCTGTGAGATATCAAAATGCTTTGTGGGACAAAAGTTCAATCCTTTCTTCAGGACCCCTCTTCTATTGTTGACAGCTCCCCGTTGGAGAGATTTATAATGTTCATTTCTTGTTTGAGAACATTGTCCTGACTCCAGATCTGTCTCTTCCTTCTATTCCTCTTGCCTCTCCTTAAACATCTCCCCTTGCTGCCGACACCCTGCCTCTGCCTACTCTCCCTGGGGTAGGTTGTTCTCTTTCCCATTGCTGCTGTTTTTTTTCTCTTTCCCGTTAATGCTGTTGTTGGAGGGCAAGGCACTATTTGCTTTCCAAAGTCATCTTTCCCCATTTTTTTGAATGACCACTGCCTTCTGCCAAATCAGTGTCTGTGGTTAGGGATTCACAACTTGATTGTCTCATTGCTCTCACATCAGTCAGCTCCCTTTGACATAATTCATTTAATCTGTTAGCAAATGTGAATATCCTCTCTTCAAAATCTGATTTATCTCGAGCAAGTTTAGTTTTTCCTCAGTTTCACCACCTCTGTGTGATTTTCAATCTTTCTGTTAATTTCCTCAGTGAATCTTATCTGCTCTTCTGTTAATTGCAATTTCTCCAAATTTTCTACCACCAATTTAATTCCTGTTGTGTTTTCTCTAAAGCTTTTTCACTATGTTTTATCAGGATTGGAATCAGCCCCAAAGACACATTCAATAAATACTCCACTCTTCTCGGGGCAGTTCCCCAGTAGCATCATGATGGTTTGGCATGTTGACCTCCAAATACTTCTTCAGTGATTTGACATCCCACCATTTATTAATTTCTCTCTTGGACAGCTTTTCCCAACTACGTATTAAACTCTTCACATCTTTGGATACATTTGAAGACTGTGCTTCCCTCACGTTTCCAACTTGTCTCTGAACAGTGTCCTTAAAAACTGCCTCTGCTGTTGCACGCCGTTTTGCTTCTCTAACACTAAACGCAGTCAGTCACAATTCACCTCTTTATCCTTCAGCGTCTACACCTCTGTACCCGCCTAGCATTTACTAGTTGCGAGTCCAGCATTGCACTGCCCTGCGTTTTCCTTCCCTGAGCTGTTACTCCTCCGGCCCATGTGGGCGCTATAAGGATCTTCGTGAGTGAGGTTTGTCTCAATTTGCGAACTAGAGATGGAATGATTGGAAGAGGTGGAAAAGTATAAGCAAATATCCCTGACCAAATCATCCATAGAGCATTGCCCTTGGACTGAAGGTGTGAGTATCTCGCCGCAAAGTTTTGGCATTTTGTATTTTATGCGGTTGAAAAGAGGTCTAGGTGTTACCCACTTTTGAAAGTACTGGTAAAGCCCATTCATGGACTTGTTGCTGCATCCTGTTGAGGAGGTCTGCAAATTGGTTGTCCATGTCTGGGAGATCCTCTGCGATTAAATGATTGTGGTGGTGAATTGCCCATTTCCATATTGTCTGACCAAGATGGGACAATTGAGAAGAACGTGTCACCCTCACCCCTATTTCTGCAGATAATACGTGGTTGTCATGTTGTCTGTAGGAACTAGAACCACTATGTGGGAGATTTTTGGGAGAAAAGCCTTCATTGCTAGAAAAACTGCTTGCAGCTCCAAGTAATTGCTACGTAATGCTTGTTGAATGGGATCCTATAGACCTTGTATTTGAGGGGAGTGAGATCCCCAACCTGTCTGTGATGAGTCTGTAGTCAGAGTGATCTGAGGCACAGGGACCTGAAAGGGCTGCCCCTTGGAGAGGTTGGTGGGATTAAACCATTGCAGACAATGAGCAGGTGAGCCTGGAAGTCCGACAACACTAGATCCTGAAGATGACCCTGTGCCCGAGACCACTGATGAGACAGAAATTGCTGTAGGGGACACGTGTAGTCTGGCATGAGGGACTAAGACAATGTAAGACGTCATCATTCCTAATAGTTTTATGATTATCCTCACTATGTAAGTATGGTTTTCCTGTAACTGAGAAATCAAAGTCTGAAAAGTTTGAATTCAGGTTGGACTTGGATATGCTAACCCTATCTGAGCATTGAGAATTGCTGCTAGGTAAGGTTATATCTGCAAAAGTTGGAGATGGGATTTGAGAAAGTTGATTGTGAATCTCAGAGTGTGAAGGGGGTTTACTGTGCTCCGGGTGTGATGCTGACAGTGTTGGAACGTACTGGCGTTGATGAGCCAATCATCCAAATAAGGGAAGACATGCATGTGTTGACGCCTGAGGTATTCTGCAACTACTGCTAGACATTTTGTGAAGACCCTGGGTGTGGTTGTTACCCTGAATGGTAAAACCTTGAAATGATAATGTTTCCCTGCAATAACAAATCTGACGTATTTGCGGTGTGCGGGATGAATGGGAATATGAAAGTATGCATCCTTTAGATCTAAAATTGGCCTGATTGACCCGTCCTTTGGTATAAGGAAGTATAGGGAGTGAACTCCTGACCCTTGCTGTGAGAAGGGGACTGATTCTACAGTCCCTTTGAGAAGAAGGCATTGCACCTCTTTTTTTGAGAAGAGTAAGATATTCGTGTGAGTTTGTAAGTGCGAGGGGGAATGTTTGGTGGAGTGGAAGTGAGCTCCAGACAGTAACCATGTTGGATAATTGAGAGAACTCACTGGTCTATGGTGATATTAGACCATTGTGGGTAAACATTTTTGAGTCTTTCCCCTACTGGAGAGGTGTGAGGGAGGGTGGAAGATGCAAGTAATCACTGGCATACAGGGGAGGCAGATCCTTTGGAGGTAAATGGCTGTGCTCTGCCTTTGTTATTTGCACCTCTGTAGGATCCTCTAAAGAAACCTCTCTCGTACAAATGGGAGCCTTTTTGTTTTGAGAGGTGGAAGGCTCGGTACAAGATGGTTTGAAACCTCCCCTAAATTGTGGGTGACGAACATTTCCACATTGTGTGGCATTGAGTAATGCGCCCATAGCCTTTGCTGTCTCTGAGTCTTTTTAAAAAGTTTTTCTATGGTGTTGTTTACTTCTTGGCCAAATAAGTGTTCCCTATCAAATGGCATGTTGAGGACTGCCTGCTGTATTTTGGGCTTGTATCCTGGACACCTAAGCCTAGTGTGCCTATATATAATGATACTAGTGTTAATACTGCATGCTGCAGCATCAGCTGCACACCTAATAGGATTATTAGAGATGGTTTGACCCTCTGAAACTATCTCTTGGGCCCTTTTACGGTGTTCCTCTGGGAGGTACTGGAGGATATCCTCCATTTTGTTCCAGTGGGCCATGATGTATCTTGTCAAAAGTGCCTGCAAATTGGCAATACACCAATGATTGGCAGCCACTCTTTTTCCTGCTGCATCTAGTTTTTTACTTTCCTTATCAGGAAAGGGCATATCTCCTGTGGATTGACTATTGGCACCTTTTCATGCTGTACTGATGACCATGGAGTCGGAGGGATTTGAGCCTGTATAGAGGGTCTGTAAGTGCAGCCTTGCATTTCTTATCCACCCTTGGGTTGATAACCCAAGACTTTACGGGCTCTTTAAAAATATAATTGGCATGCCTACGCATGCCTGGCAACATGGGTAAAAATTAACTATCTTTACGTGTGGTAGTCAGGGTGTCAAAGAGGAAATCCTCTTCAATAGGCTCAGTGTGTAGGCTGGGCATTGTGGTATGATACAATATTGTGTGTTCAGGTGGTGATGGCCGTGCTGGATATAAGTCAGGGTAATTTGGCAAAATGATGTCTGGATCGTATGGGTCTATGTCCTATGGCATGTCACCCAAATCATCTCATTAGGTGGTGATGAAAGCTGTGGTTCAATAAGTGGTGTAGGAGATTGGGGAGGTGGTGGAGAGGTAGAAGGAAGCACTGGTTAGTGTGGTGGAGAAGGCGGAGGTCAAACTGGAGCTTTGTCCTTGGAGGCCTGTTTAGGGGAAGTAGCAGTGTCCAAGGCTTCCTCAAAGGTGAGCTTCTTTTTGATTGGAACAGGGGGGAGCAATTATTCTCCCTGTTCCTTTTTGATTATGTAGTTGGCACTGACGAGCGTCCATTATTTCTAACATGGGCTCCACTGGTGAAGCTGCTTTGGAGGAATGACTGGAATCTCTAGAAGACACAGTCTTATGTTCTGGAATTGTCAGAGCCAAAGTCTTGCTTCGAGTCGAAGCTGTCGGCTCCAAAGTGGTTGCAGAGGGTTTTTTGCCTGGTGCCGATGTGCTCAGTTTGATGGAACTGCTCGATCCCGAGGCTGCCTGGGATGTTGCAGTGCCTAAGGTTGCTGCAGAAGACGTCTTGGTCTTTGCTGTTTTCGGTGCTGAGCCGGAGAGCGGGTATCCGAAGGTGATTTGCAGATCCAACCATGGCACGGAGGCAGTGGTAGTCCGGCAGCCTGTTTCTGGGACTTCTTTAAAGTCTTTGTATGGGAAGTAGGGGCTGTTATACTGACAGGTTGCGCAGAGGTGACTGGCTGGCTCTTGATGTCTGATTGGACGTCCAACTCTGAATCTTTGATAGAGAAGGCCTCCTCCTGTTCTGGCTCCTCCTTTCGCGTGCTCTTGCCCGAGGATATTAGGAGTGTCGCTTGGTATTTTGGATACTATCTCCAACCTACGAGCTCTTTGGTCCCGGAGTGTCTTCTTGGATCGAAAGGAATGGCAGGCGTTGTAGGTTTGTTTGTTGTAGTGCAGTGAGAGATACAAATTGCACACCAGATGTTGATCAGTGTGGAGAAATTTCGAGTGGCATTGAGGGCAAAAACTAAATGGAGTACGTCCCATCAGCTCTGCATAGTCCGACACCACACGGAAGATTAGGCCTGTGACAGGCGTGGATGCCCCGAAGGGCAGTAAGCCAGCTCCTGGTGCAGACATTCGGACAGACTGCTAAATACATAGGTAACTTGATCAAATGACAATACTGTCGCTTAAAGAAAGATGGAAGAGAACAGTTCAGAATAAACTGAGCCGAGGAAATACTAGAGCGAGAGGAACACACGTCTGAATTTGACGACTGAGAGAAAACAATCTAATAAAGAATTAGAAGCCCATGCGCAGTATCACAGAGGGGAGTAGTCACTCAATCTTGTGACTCGAAAGCATTCTTCAAACAAAAACAACTTGTAACACTCTGGACCCAACAGTTATGCAAAGCATGTGTATCTACAGTCCCACATGCCATTGAACACTTAGGGGGTCATTCTGACCCCGGCGGTCTAAGACCACCGGGGCCAGGGTCGGCGGGAGCACCGCCGACAGGCCGGCGGTGCTCCCAAGGGCATTCCGACCGCGGCGGTAAAGCCGCGGTCGGACCGGCAACACTGGCGGTCTCCCGCCAGTGTACCGCCGCCCTTTGGAATCCTCCAAGGCGGCGCAGCTAGCTGCGCCGCCGAGGGGATTCCGACCCCCCCTACCGCCATCCAGTTCCCGGCGGTCCGCCCGCCGGGAACCGGATGGCGGTAGGGGGGGTCACGGGGCCCCTGGGGGCCCCTGGCCCCCGTAAGAGGGCCCCTACAAGTATTTCACTGTCTGCTTGGCAGACAGTGAAATACGCGACGGGTGCAACAGCACCCGTCGCACCTTCCCACTCCGCCGGCTCGATTACGAGCCGGCATCCTCGTGGGAAGGGAGTTTTTCCCTGGGCTGGCGGGCGGTCTTTTGGCGACCGCCCGCCAGCCCAGGGAAAAACTTAGAATACCCTCCGCGGTCTACTGACCGCGGTGCGGTATTTTGGAGGGGGGAACTCTGGCGGGCGGCCTCCGCCGCCCGCCAGAGTTAGAATGACCCCCTTAGTTTGCAAAGGGCAGAAACCAGTATTAATTGTTGCTTCAGGGCTGCCAAGAGCATTGTCTGAGTGCAATTAAAAACTATTTATGGCAGGCTTAAAGTGACTCCACATCCCGAACACTCAAAACCAGGATGTTCCTCTCCAGCAACATTTATTCCTACCACCCATATTAATGTTTATTTCTGGGGTCTTCTTCCCTTTGCCCTTTTCTGCAGCATAGCAGGCACTTCCGAGCTCCATGGTGGGGATAAAATAATCTCAATACTTGGCCACACAAAGGGGGTTTAATATCCTACTCTCAAGGGATCTAGTTTCATCAGACACACACATCTCCAAGAAAAGAGAAAGATTTTAAAAAAAGGATAAAACAAGTAGGACTTTCCAGCTCCAACCACCTGATAGCGGATTATGCACAGCATGTGAATCTAGAAAAGATTTCATGCTGCAAAAGTGACTTTCTGCTAGCTGCCATGCTGTCCTGTGAATCTTGCATGCTTAATAGTAATCTTTCTTACTGAAAAGTATGATTCTGTACCTGGTACTCATTTCACATTCAACAATATGCAGCTTATACATTGTAATCAATTTCTATTAGACAATTTCTATTATATTTTTATCCAGCCATCACATGGAAATCGTATCTCATGATACACTGGGAATCCACAACATAACAATCATCACTCATTGGGCACGATGATCACCACCTTGGAATTATGTCGTACTGGACCCTTTGAAGCTAACGCATGGTTTATTGTTTATGGTTAGACACCATATGTAAGGAAATGCCTCCTTGGCATGGTTACCCCCTGACTTTTTGCCTTTGCTGATGCTATGTTTTGAATTGAAAGTGTGCTGAGGCCTGCTAACCAGGCCCCAGCACCAGTGTTCTTTCCCTAACCTGTACTTTTGATTCCACAATTGGCACACCCTGGCATCCAGGTAAGTCCCTTGTAACTGGTACCCCTGGTACCAAGGGCCCTGATGCCAGGGAAGGTCTCTTAGGGCTGCAGCATATCTTATGCCACCCTAGGGACCCCTCACTCAGCACAGACACACTGCTTGTCAGCTTGTGGGTGCTGGTGAGAACAAAAACGAGTAAGTCGACATGGCACTCCCCTCAGGGTGCCATGCCAACCTCACACTGCCTATGCAGTATAGATAAGTCACCCCTCTAGTAGGCCTTACAGCCCTAAGGCAGGGTGCACTATACCATAGGTGAGGGCACCAGTACATGAGTACTGTGCCCCTACAGTGTCTAAGCCAAACCTTAGACATTGTAAGTGCAGGGTAGCCATAAGAGTATATGGTCTGGGAGTCTGTCAAACACGGACTCCACAGCACCATAATGGCTACACTGAAAACTGGGAAGTTTGGTATCAAACTTCTCAGCACAATAAATGCACACTGATGCCAGTGTACATTTGTAAGGAAATGCCTCCTTGGCATGGTTGCCCCCTGACTTTTTGCCTTTGCTGATGCTATGTTTACAATTGAAAGTGTGCTGAGGCCTGCTAACCAGGCCCCAGCACCAGTGTTCTTTCCCTAACCTGTACTTTTGTATCCACAATTGGCAGACCCTGGCATCCAGATAAGTCCCTTGTAACTGGTACTTCTAGTACCAAGGGCCCTGATGCCAAGGAAGGTCTCTAAGGGCTGCAGCATGTCTTATGCCACCCTGGAGACCTCTCACTCAGCACAGACACACTGCTTACCAGCTTGTGTGTGCTAGTGAGGACAAAACGAGTAAGTCGACATGGCACTCCCCTCAGGGTGCCATGCCAGCCTCTCACTGCCTATGCAGTATAGGTAAGACACCCCTCTAGCAGGCCTTACAGCCCTAAGGCAGGGTGCACTATACCATAGGTGAGGGTACCAGTGCATGAGCATGGTACCCCTACAGTGTCTAAACAAAACCTTAGACATTGTAAGTGCAGGGTAGCCATAAGAGTATATGGTCTGGGAGTTTGTCAAACACGAACTCAACAGCACCATAATGGCTACACTGAAAACTGGGAAGTTTGGTATCAAACTTCTCAGCACAATAAATGCACACTGATGCCAGTGTACATTTTATTGTAAAATACACCACAGAGGGCACCTTAGAGGTGCCCCCTGAAACTTAACCGACTATCTGTGTAGGCTGACTAGTTTTAGCAGCCTGCCACAAACCGAGACATGTTGCTGGCCCCATGGGGAGAGTGCCTTTGTCACTCTGAGGCCAGTAACAAAGCCTGCACTGGGTGGAGATGCTAACACCTCCCCCAGGCAGGAATTGTCACACCTGGCGGTGAGCCTCAAAGGCTCACCTCCTTTGTGCCAACCCAGCAGGACACTCCAGCTAGTGGAGTTGCCCGCCCCCTCCGGCCAGGCCCCACTTTTGGCGGCAAGGTCAGAGAAGATAATGAGAAAAACAAGGAGGAGTCACTGACCAGTCAGGACAGCCCCTAAGGTGTCCTGCGCTGAAGTGACTCTAACTTTTAGAAATCCTCCATCTTGCAGATGGAGGATTCCCCCAATAGGGTTAGGATTGTGACCCCCTCCCCTTGGGAGGAGGCACAAAGAGGGTGTACCCACCCCCAGGGCTAGTAGCCATTGGCTACTAACCCCCCAGACCTAAACACGCCCTTAAATTTAGTATTTAAGGGCTACCCTGAACCCTAGAAAATTAGATTCCTGCAACTACAAGAAGAAGGACTGCCCAGCTGAAAACCCCTGCAGCGGAAGACCAGAAGACGACAACTGCCTTGGCTCCAGAAACTCACCGGCCTGTCTCCTGCCTTCCAAAGATCCTGCTCCAGCGACGCCTTCCAAAGGGACCAGCGACCTCGACATCCTCTGAGGACTGCCCCTGCTTCGAAAAGACAAGAAACTCCCGAGGACAGCAGACCTGCTCCAAGAAAAGCTGCAACTTTGTTTCCAGCAGCTTTAAAGAACCCTGCAAGCTCCCCGCAAGAAGCGTGAGACTTGCAACACTGCACCCGGCGACCCCGACTCGGCTGGTGGCGATCCAACACCTCAGGAGGGACCCCAGGACTACTCTGATACTGTGAGTACCAAAACCTGTCCCCCCTGAGCCCCCACAGCGCCGCCTGCAGAGGGAATCCCGAGGCTTCCCCTGACCGCGACTCTTTGAACCTAAAGTCCCGACGCCTGGGAGAGACCCTGCACCCGCAGCCCCCAGGACCTGAAGGACCGGACTTTCACTGGAGAAGTGACCCCCAGGAGTCCCTCTCCCTTGCCCAAGTGGAGGTTTCCCCGAGGAACCCCCCCCTTGCCTGCCTGCAGCGCTGAAGAGATCCCGAGATCTCTCATAGACTAACATTGCGAACCCGACGCTTGTTTCTACACCGCACCCGGCCGCCCCCGCGCCGCTGAGGGTGAAATTTCTGTGTGGACTTGTGTCCCCCCCCGGTGCCCTACAAAACCCCCCTGGTCTGCCCTCCGAAGACGCGGGTACTTACCTGCAAGCAGACCGGAACCGGGGCACCCCCTTCTCTCCATTCTAGCCTATGCGTTTTGGGCACCACTTTGAACTCTGCACCTGACCGGCCCTGAGCTGCTGGTGTGGTGACTTTGGGGTTGCTCTGAACCCCCAACGGTGGGCTACCTTGGACCAAGAACTAAGCCCTGTAAGTGTCTTACTTACCTGGTTAACCTAACAAATACTTACCTCCCCTAGGAACTGTGAAAATTGCACTGTGTCCACTTTTAAAACAGCTATTTGTGAATAACTTGAAAAGTATACATGCAATTTTGATGATTTGAAGTTCCTAAAGTACTTACCTGCAATACCTTTCGAATGAGATATTACATGTAGAATTTGAACCTGTGGTTCTTAAAATAAACTAAGAAAAGATATTTTTCTATATAAAAACCTATTGGCTGGATTTGTCTCTGAGTGTGTGTACCTCATTTATTGTCTATGTGTATGTACAACAAATGCTTAACACTACTCCTTGGATAAGCCTACTGCTCGACCACACTACCACAAAATAGAGCATTAGTATTATCTATTTTTACCACTATTTTACCTCTAAGGGGAACCCTTGGACTCTGTGCATGCTATTCCTTACTTTGAAATAGCACATACAGAGCCAACTTCCTACATTGGTGGATCAGCGGTGGGGTACAAGACTTTGCATTTGCTGGACTACTCAGCCAATACCTGATCACACGACAAATTCCAAAATTGTCATTAGAAATTCATTTTTGCAATTTGAAATTTTTCTAAATTCTTAAAAGTCCTGCTAGGGCCTTGTGTGTTAAGTCCCTGTTTAGCATTGTCTTTTAGAGTTAAAAGTTTGTTAAAAGTTTGAAATTAGATTCTAGAAACAGTTTTAGATTCTTTAAAAAGTCTTCCAACTCTTAGCAAAACAATGTCTGATACAGAGATGAATGTGGTGGAACTCGACACCACACCTTACCTCCATCTTAAGATGAGGGAGCTAAGGTCTCTCTGTAATATCAAAAAAATAACCATTGGCTCCAGACCTACCAAAATTCAGCTCCAGGAGCTGTTGGCAGAGTTTGAAAAAGCCAACCCCTCTGATGATGACATCACAGAGGAAGAAATTAGTGACTTGGAGGCCAATGTCCCTCCTCCACTCCTAAATAGGGAGAACAGGACCCCTCAAGTCCTGTCTCCAACTGTGTTAGTCAGAAATAGTGAGTCCCTCACAGGAGGGTCCCACATTTCTGAAATCACTGAGGATGCTCTCAGTGAAGATGACCTCCTGTTAGCCAGGATGGCCAAAAGATTGGCTTTAGAGAGACAGCTCCTAGCCATAGAAAGGGAAAGACAAGAGATGGGCCTAGGACCCATCAATGGTGGCAGCAATATAAATAGGGTCAGAGATTCTCCTGACATGTTAAAAATCCCCAAAGGGATTGTGACAAAATTTGAAGATGGTGATGACATCACCAAGTGGTTCACAGCTTTTGAGAGGGCTTGTGTAACCAGAAAAGTGAACAGATCTCACTGGGGTGCTCTCCTTTGGGAAATGTTCACTGGAAAGTGTAGGGATAGACTCCTCACACTCTCTGGAAAAGATGCAGAATCTTATGACCTCATGAAGGGTACCCTGATTGAGGGCTTTGGATTCTCCACTGAGGAGTACAGGATTAGGTTCAGGGGGGCTCAAAAATCCTCAAGCCAGACCTGGGTTGACTTTGTTGACTACTCAGTGAAAACACTAGATGGTTGGATTCAAGGCAGTGGTGTAAGTAATTATGATGGGCTGTACAATTTATTTGTGAAAGAACACCTGTTAAGTAATTGTTTCAATGATAAACTGCATCAGCATCTGGTAGACCTAGGACCAATTTCTCCCCAAGAATTGGGAAAGAAGGCGGACCATTGGGTCAAGACAAGGGTGTCCAAGACTTCAACAGGGGGTGACCAAAAGAAAGGGGTCACAAAGACTCCCCAGGGGAAGGGTGATGAGACAACCAAAACTAAAAATAGTAAAGAGTCGTCTACAGGCCCCCAAAAACCTGCACAGGAGGGTGGGCCCAGAGCCTCTTCACAAAACAATGGGTACAAGGGTAAAAACTTTGATCCCAAAAAGGCCTGGTGTCATAGCTGTAAACAGCATGGACACCAAACTGGAGACAAGGCCTGTCCCAAGAAAGGTTCCACTCCAAACTCCCATCCAGGTAACACTGGTATGGCTAGTCTCCAAGTGGGATCAACAGTGTGCCCAGAGCAAATCAGGGTCCACACTGAAGCTACTCTAGTTTCTGAGGGTGGGGTGGATTTAGCCACACTAGCTGTCTGGCCGCCTAACATGCAAAAATACAGACAGCAACTCTTAATTAATGGGACTAGAATAGAGGGCCTGAGGGATACAGGTGCCAGTGTCACCATGGTGACAGAGAAACTGGTTTCCCCTGGCCAATACCTGACTGGAAAAACTTACACAGTCACCAACGCTGACAATCAGAAAAAAGTACATCCCATGGCAATGGTTACTTTAGAATGGGGAGGGGTCAATGGCCTGAAACAGGTGGTGGTCTCCTCAAATATCCCAGTGGACTGTCTGCTTGGAAATGACCTGGAGTCCTCAGCATGGGCTGAGGTAGAACTAAAAACCCATGCAGCAATGCTGGGTATCCCTGAACTGGTGTGTGTGAAAACAAGAGCACAATGCAAGGCACAGGGTGAAAAAGTAGAGCTGGAGTCTGGAAAAATGGCCCAGCCTACCAAGAGAACAGGAAAGTCAGTTGGGAAACCGACTGCAACACAGCAAAAGAAAGGGAACCTCTCTTCTCAGGAAGAAGTTCTGCCCTCTGAGGGAACTGAGCCTTTGGAGCTTGAACCTTATCAGGTTGAGCTCTTAGGCCCAGGGGGACCCTCCAGGGAGGAGCTGTGTAAGGGACAAGAAACCTGTCCCTCTCTTGAAGGCCTTAGGCAGCAAGCTGCTGAAGAGTCCAAAGGCAAGAAAACTGGAACCCATAGGGTCTATTGGGAAGATGGACTCCTGTACACTGAGGCCAGAGACCCCAAACCTGGTGCCACTAGGAGAGTGGTAGTGCCTCAGCTGTTCAGAGAGTTCATCCTAACATTGGCCCATGACATTCCCCTTGCTGGACATTTGGGACAAACCAAGACGTGGGAGAGGTTAGTCAACCACTTCTACTGGCCCAATATGTCCAACATGGTTAAGGAGTTTTGCCTCTCCTGCCCCACCTGTCAAGCCAGTGGTAAGACAGGTGGGCATCCAAAGGCCCCCCTCATTCCACTTCCAGTGGTGGGGGTTCCCTTTGAAAGAGTGGGTGTGGACATAGTTGGTCCACTAGAACCTCCCACAGCCTCAGGAAATATGTATATCCTGGTAGTAGTGGATCATGCTACCAGGTATCCTGAAGCTATTCCCCTTAGGTCGACTACTGCCCCTGCAGTAGCCAAGGCCCTCATTGGTATCTTTACCAGAGTGGGTTTCCCTAAGGAGGTGGTGTCTGACAGAGGTACCAACTTAATGTCAGCATACCTAAAGCACATGTGGAATGAGTGTGGAGTGACTTATAAATTCACTACACCATACCATCCACAAACTAATGGCTTGGTTGAGAGATTCAACAAGACATTAAAAGGCATGATCATGGGGCTCCCAGAAAAACTCAAAAGGAGATGGGATGTCCTCTTGCCATGTCTGCTTTTCGCTTACAGAGAGGTGCCACAGAAGGGAGTAGGATTCTCACCCTTTGAACTTCTGTTTGGTCATCCTGTAAGGGGACCACTTGCCCTTGTTAAAGAAGGCTGGGAGAGACCTCTCCATGAGCCTAAACAGGACATAGTGGACTATGTACTTGGCCTTCGCTCTAGAATGGCAGAGTACATGGAAAAGGCAACCAAAAACCTTGAGGCCAGCCAACAGCTCCAGAAGTTTTAGTATGACCAAAAGGCTGCACTGGTTGAGTTCCAACCAGGGCAGAAAGTCTGGGTTCTGGAGCCTGTGGCTCCCAGGGCACTCCAGGACAAATGGAGTGGCCCTTACCCAGTACTAGAAAGGAAGAGTCAGGTCACCTACCTGGTGGACCTGGGCACAAGCAGGAGCCCCAAGAGGGTGATCCATGTGAACCGCCTTAAGCTCTTCCACGACAGGGCTGATGTCAATCTGTTGATGGTAACAGATGAGGATCAGGAGGCAGAGAGTGAACCTCTCCCTGATCTTCTGTCATCAGACCCAAAAGATGGCACAGTAGATGGAGTGATCTACTCAGACACCCTCTCTGGCCAACAGCAAGCTGATTGTAGGAGAGTCCTACAACAGTTTCCTGAACTCTTCTCCTTAACCCCTGGTCAGACACACCTGTGTACCCATGATGTGGACACAGGAGACAGCATGCCTGTCAAGAACAAAATCTTTAGACAATCTGACCATGTTAAGGAAAGCATCAAGGTGGAAGTCCACAAGATGCTGGAATTAGAAGTAATTGAGCGCTCTGACAGCCCCTGGGCTAGCCCAGTGGTCTTAGTCCCCAAACCTCACACCAAAGATGGAAAGAAAGAGATGAGGTTTTGTGTGGACTACAGAGGGCTCAATTCTGTCACCAAGACAGATGCCCATCCAATTCCAAGAGCTGATGAGCTCATTGATAAATTAGGTGCTGCCAAATTTCTAAGTACCTTTGACTTGACAGCAGGGTACTGGCAAATAAAAATGGCACCTGGAGCCAAAGAAAAGACAGCATTCTCCACACCTGATGGGCATTATCAGTTTACTGTTATGCCCTTTGGTTTAAAGAATGCCCCTGCCACCTTCCAAAGGTTGGTGAATCAAGTCCTTGCTGGCTTGGAGTCCTTTAGCACAGCTTATCTTGATGATATTGCTGTCTTTAGCTCCACCTGGCAGGATCACCTGGTCCACCTGAGGAAGGTTTTGAAGGCTCTGCAATCTGCAGGCCTCTCTATCAAGGCATCCAAATGCCAGATAGGGCAGGGAACTGTGGTTTACTTGGGACACCTTGTAGGTGGAGGCCAAGTTCAGCCACTCCAACCCAAGATCCAGACTATTCTGGACTGGGTAGCTCCAAAAACCCAGACTCAAGTCAGGGCATTCCTTGGCTTGACTGGGTATTACAGGAGGTTTGTGAAGGGATATGGATCAATAGTGACAGCCCTCACTGAACTCACCTCCAAGAAAATGCCCAAGAAAGTGAACTGGACTGTAGAATGCCAACAGGCATTTGACACCCTGAAACAAGCAATGGGCTCAGCACCAGTTCTAAAAGCTCCAGATTATTCTAAGCAGTTCATTGTGCAGACTGATGCCTCTGAACATGGGATAGGGGCAGTTTTGTCCCAAACAAATGATGATGGCCTTGACCAGCCTGTTGCTTTCATTAGCAGGAGGTTACTCCCCAGGGAGCAGCGTTGGAGTGCCATTGAGAGGGAGGCCTTTGCTGTGGTTTGGTCCCTGAAGAAGCTGAGACCATACCTCTTTGGGACTCACTTCCTAGTTCAAACTGACCACAGACCTCTCAAATGGCTGATGCAAATGAAAGGTGAAAATCCTAAACTGTTGAGGTGGTCCATCTCCCTACAGGGAATGGACTTTATAGTGGAACACAGACCTGGGACTGCCCATGCCAATGCAGATGGCCTTTCCAGGTTCTTCCACTTAGAAAATGAAGACTCTCTTGGGAAAGGTTAGTCTCATCCTCTTTCGTTTGGGGGGGGGGTTGTGTAAGGAAATGCCTCCTTGGCATGGTTGCCCCCTGACTTTTTGCCTTTGCTGATGCTATGTTTACAATTGAAAGTGTGCTGAGGCCTGCTAACCAGGCCCCAGCACCAGTGTTCTTTCCCTAACCTGTACTTTTGTATCCACAATTGGCAGACCCTGGCATCCAGATAAGTCCCTTGTAACTGGTACTTCTAGTACCAAGGGCCCTGATGCCAAGGAAGGTCTCTAAGGGCTGCAGCATGTCTTATGCCACCCTGGAGACCTCTCACTCAGCACAGACACACTGCTTACCAGCTTGTGTGTGCTAGTGAGGACAAAACGAGTAAGTCGACATGGCACTCCCCTCAGGGTGCCATGCCAGCCTCTCACTGCCTATGCAGTATAGGTAAGACACCCCTCTAGCAGGCCTTACAGCCCTAAGGCAGGGTGCACTATACCATAGGTGAGGGTACCAGTGCATGAGCATGGTACCCCTACAGTGTCTAAACAAAACCTTAGACATTGTAAGTGCAGGGTAGCCATAAGAGTATATGGTCTGGGAGTTTGTCAAACACGAACTCCACAGCACCATAATGGCTACACTGAAAACTGGGAAGTTTGGTATCAAACTTCTCAGCACAATAAATGCACACTGATGCCAGTGTACATTTTATTGTAAAATACACCACAGAGGGCACCTTAGAGGTGCCCCCTGAAACTTAACCGACTATCTGTGTAGGCTGACTAGTTTTAGCAGCCTGCCACAAACCGAGACATGTTGCTGGCCCCATGGGGAGAGTGCCTTTGTCACTCTGAGGCCAGTAACAAAGCCTGCACTGGGTGGAGATGCTAACACCTCCCCCAGGCAGGAATTGTCACACCTGGCGGTGAGCCTCAAAGGCTCACCTCCTTTGTGCCAACCCAGCAGGACACTCCAGCTAGTGGAGTTGCCCGCCCCCTCCGGCCAGGCCCCACTTTTGGCGGCAAGGTCGGAGAAGATAATGAGAAAAACAAGGAGGAGTCACTGACCAGTCAGGACAGCCCCTAAGGTGTCCTGCGCTGAAGTGACTCTAACTTTTAGAAATCCTCCATCTTGCAGATGGAGGATTCCCCCAATAGGGTTAGGATTGTGACCCCCTCCCCTTGGGAGGAGGCACAAAGAGGGTGTACCCACCCCCAGGGCTAGTAGCCATTGGCTACTAACCCCCCAGACCTAAACACGCCCTTAAATTTAGTATTTAAGGGCTACCCTGAACCCTAGAAAATTAGATTCCTGCAACTACAAGAAGAAGGACTGCCCAGCTGAAAACCCCTGCAGCGGAAGACCAGAAGACGACAACTGCCTTGGCTCCAGAAACTCACCGGCCTGTCTCCTGCCTTCCAAAGATCCTGCTCCAGCGACGCCTTCCAAAGGGACCAGCGACCTCGACATCCTCTGAGGACTGCCCCTGCTTCGAAAAGACAAGAAACTCCCGAGGACAGCGGACCTGCTCCAAGAAAAGCTGCAACTTTGTTTCCAGCAGCTTTAAAGAACCCTGCAAGCTCCCCGCAAGAAGCGTGAGACTTGCAACACTGCACCCGGCGACCCCGACTCGGCTGGTGGCGATCCAACACCTCAGGAGGGACCCCAGGACTACTCTGATACTGTGAGTACCAAAACCTCTCCCCCCTGAGCCCCCACAGCACCGCCTGCAGAGGGAATCCCGAGGCTTCCCCTGACCGCGACTCTTTGAACCTAAAGTCCCGACGCCTGGGAGAGACCCTGCACCCGCAGCCCCCAGGACCTGAAGGACCGGACTTTCACTGGAGAAGTGACCCCCAGGAGTCCCTCTCCCTTGCCCAAGTGGAGGTTTCCCCGAGGAACCCCCCCCTTGCCTGCCTGCAGCGCTGAAGAGATCCCGAGATCTCTCATAGACTAACATTGCGAACCCGACGCTTGTTTCTACACCGCACCCGGCCGCCCCCGCGCCGCTGAGGGTGAAATTTCTGTGTGGACTTGTGTCCCCCCCCGGTGCCCTACAAAACCCCCCTGGTCTGCCCTCCGAAGACGCGGGTACTTACCTGCAAGCAGACCGGAACCGGGGCACCCCCTTCTCTCCATTCTAGCCTATGCGTTTTGGGCACCACTTTGAACTCTGCACCTGACCGGCCCTGAGCTGCTGGTGTGGTGACTTTGGGGTTGCTCTGAACCCCCAACGGTGGGCTACCTTGGACCAAGAACTAAGCCCTGTAAGTGTCTTACTTACCTGGTTAACCTAACAAATACTTACCTCCCCTAGGAACTGTGAAAATTGCACTAAGTGTCCACTTTTAAAACAGCTATTTGTGAATAACTTGAAAAGTATACATGCAATTTTGATGATTTGAAGTTCCTAAAGTACTTACCTGCAATACCTTTCGAATGAGATATTACATGTAGAATTTGAACCTGTGGTTCTTAAAATAAACTAAGAAAAGATATTTTTCTATATAAAAACCTATTGGCTGGATTTGTCTCTGAGTGTGTGTACCTCATTTATTGTCTATGTGTATGTACAACAAATGCTTAACACTACTCCTTGGATAAGCCTACTGCTCGACCACACTACCACAAAATAGAGCATTAGTATTATCTATTTTTACCACTATTTTACCTCTAAGGGGAACCCTTGGACTCTGTGCATGCTATTCCTTACTTTGAAATAGCACATACAGAGCCAACTTCCTACAACATTTTATTGTGAAATACACCCCAGAGGGCACCTTAGAGGTGCCCCCTGAAACCTTAACCGACTATCTGTGTAGGCTGACTGGTTCCAGCAGTCTGCCACAACCGAGACATGTTGCTGGCCCCATGGGGAGAGTGCCTTCGTCACTCTGAGGCCAGTAACAAAGCCTGCACTGGGTGGAGATGCTAACACCTCCCCCAGGCAGGAGCTGTCACACCTGGCGGTGAGCCTCAAAGGCTCACCCCTTTGTGCCAGCACCGCAGGACACTCCAGCTAGTGGAGTCGCCCGCCCCCTCCGGCCACGGCCCCCACTTTTTGGCGGCAAGGCCGGAGGAAATAATGAGAATAACAAGGAGGAGCCACTGGCCAGTCAGGACAGCCCCTAAGGTGTCCTGAGCTGAAGTGACTCTAACTTTTAGAAATCCTCCATCTTGCAGATGGCGGATTCCCCAATAGGATTAGGGATGCGACCCCCTCCCCTTGGGAGGAGGCACAAAGAGGGTGTACCCACCCTCAGGGCTAGTAGCCATTGGCTACTAACCCCCAGACCTAAACACGCCCTTAAATTTAGTATTTAAGGGCTTCCCTGAACCTAAGAATTTAGATTCCTGAAACTACAAGAAGAAGAAGACTGCCGAGCTGAAAAACCCCTGCAGAGGAAGAACAGAAGACACCAACTGCTTTGGCCCCAGTCCTACCGGCCTGTCTCCTGCCTTCCAAAGAAACCTGCTCCAGCGACGCTTTCCAAGGGACCAGCGACCTCTGAATCCTGCCCTGCTTCAAGAAAGACAAGAAACTCGCGAGGACAGCGGCACTGCTCCAAAAGAACTGCAACTTTGTTTCAAGGAGCAGATTTAAAGACCCCTGCAACTTCCCGCAAGAAGCTTGAGACTTGCAACACTGCACCCGGCGACCCGACTGGTGGAGAACCAACACCTCAGGGAGGACCCTCCGGCGACTCCGAGACCGTGAGTAACCAAAGTTGTCCCCCCTGAGCCCCCACAGCGACGCCTGCAGAGGGAACTCCCCTCTGACCGCGACAGCCTGAAACTCCATTTCCCGACGGCTGGAAAAGACCCTGCACCCGCAGCCCCCAGCACCTAAAGGAACGGAACTCCTGTGCAGGAGTGACCCCCAGGAGGTCCTCTCCCTTGCCCAGGTGGTGGCTACCCCGAGGAGCCCCCCCCTTGCCTGCCTGCGACGCTGAAGAGATCCCTTGATCTCTCATTGAAAATCATTGAAAACCCGACGCGTGTTTGCACACTGCACCCGGCCGCCCCCGCGCTGCTGAGGGTGTACTTTTTGTGCTGACTTGTGTCCCCCCCGGTGCCCTACAAAACCCCCCTGGTCTGCCCTCCGAAGACTCGGGTACTTACCTGCTGGCAGACCGGAACCGGGGCACCCCCTTCTCTCCATTGAAGCCTATGCGTTTTGGGCACCTCTTTGACCTCTGCACCTGACCGGCCCTGAGCTGCTGGTGTGGTAACTTTGGGGTTGCTCTGAACCCCCAACGGTGGGCTACCTTGGACCCAAACCTGAGACTTGTAAGTGATTTACTTACCTGACAAAACTAACAAAAACTTACCTCCCCCAGGAACTGTGAAAATTGCACTGTGTCCACTTTTAAAACAGCTTATTGTGTTTTATGTGAAAAGTATACATGCTAATGTAATGATTCAAAGTTCCTAAAGTACTTACCTGCAATACCTTTCAAATGAGATATTACATGTAGAATTTGAACCTGTGGTTCTTAAAATAAACTAAGAAAATATATTTTTCTATAACAAAACCTATTGGCTGGATTTGTCTCTGAGTGTGTGTTCCTCATTTATTGCCTGTGTGTTTGTACAACAAATGCTTAACACTACTCCTTGGATAAGCCTACTGCTCGACCACACTACCACAAAATAGAGCATTAGTATTATCTCTTTTTGCCACTATCTTACCTCTAAGGGGAACCCTTGGACTCTGTGCATACTATTCCTTACTTTGAAATAGTGCATACAGAGCCAACTTCCTACATTGGTGGATCAGCGCTGGGGTACAAGACTTTGCATTTGCTGGACTACTCAGCCAATACCTGATCACACGACAAATTCCAAAAATTGTCATTAGAACTTGATTTTTGCAATTTGAAATTTTTCTAAATTCTTAAAAGTCCTGCTAGGGCCTTGTGTTAGTCCCTGTTAGCATTTCCTTTTAGAGTTTAAAAGTTTGGTAAAAGTTTGAATTAGAACCTAGAACTAGTTGTAGATTCTTAAAAAGTATTCCAACTTTTAGAAGCATAATGTCTAGTGCAGAGATGAATGTGGTGGAACTCGACACCACACCTTACCTCCATCTTAAGATGAGGGAGCTAAGGTCACTCTGTACACTAAAGAAAATAGTAATGGGCCCCAGACCTTCCAAACTACAGCTCCAGGAGCTTTTGGCAGAGTTTGAAAGAGCCAACCCCTCTGAGGATGGCAACACAGAGGATGATGATAGTGACTTGGAGGGTGATTCCCCCCTACCAGTCCTATCTAGGGAAGACAGGGCCTCTCAAGCCCTGACTCCACAAATCATAGTCAGAGATGCTGGTTCCCTCACAGGAGGGACCAACCTCTCTGAAATCACTGAGGATAACTCCAGTGAAGAGGACATCCAGTTAGCCAGGATGGCCAAAAGATTGGCTTTGGAAAGACAGATCCTAGCCATAGAAAGGGAAAGACAAGAGATGGGCTTAGGACCCATCAATGGTGGCAGCAACATAAATAGGGTCAGAGATTCTCCTGACATGTTGAAAATCCCTAAAGGGATTGTAACTAAATATGAAGATGGTGATGACATCACCAAATGGTTCACAGCTTTTGAGAGGGCTTGTGTAACCAGAAAAGTGAACAAATCTCACTGGGGTGCTCTCCTTTGGGAAATGTTCACAGGAAAGTGTAGGGATAGACTCCTCACACTCTCTGGAAAAGATGCAGAATCTTATGACCTCATAAAGGGTACCCTGATTGAGGGCTTTGGATTCTCCACTGAGGAGTATAGGATTAGATTCAGGGGGGCTCAAAAATCCTCGAGCCAGACCTGGGTTGACTTTGTAGACTACTCAGTAAAAACACTAGATGGTTGGATTCAAGGCAGTGGTGTAAGTAATTATGATGGGCTGTACAATTTATTTGTGAAAGAACACCTATTAAGTAATTGTTTCAATGATAAACTGCATCAGCATCTGGTAGACCTAGGACCAATTTCTCCCCAAGAATTGGGAAAGAAGGCGGACCATTGGGTCAAGACTAGGGTGTCCAAAACTTCCACAGGGGGTGACCAAAAGAAAGGGGTCACAAAACCTCCCCAGGGGAAAGGTGGTGAGACAGCCAAAAACAAAAATAGTAAAGAGTCTTCTACAGGCCCCCAAAAACCTGCACAGAAGGGTGGGCCCAGAGCCTCTTCACAAAACAATTATTGGTACAAGGGTTATAACTTTGATCCCAAAAAGGCCTGGTGTCGTAGCTGTAGTCAGTCTGGACACCAAACTGGAGACAAGGCCTGTCCCAAGAAAGATACCACTTCTAACTCCACTACAGCTAAAACTGGAATGGCCAGTCTCCAAGTGGGATCAACAGTGTGCCCAGAGCAAATCAGGTGTCACACTGAAGCTACATTAGTCTCTGAGGGTGGGGTGGATTTAGCCACACTGGCTGCCTGGCCCCCTAACATGCAAAAATACAGGCAGCAGCTCTCAATTAATGGGACAAGTGTAGAGGGCCTGAGGGATACAGGTGCCAGTGTCACTATGGTGACAGAGAAACTGGTTTCCCCTGGCCAATACCTGACTGGACAAACCTATCCAGTCACCAATGCTGACAATCAAACTAAAGTACATCCCATGGCAATGGTAACTTTAGAGTGGGGAGGGGTCAATGGCCTGAAACAGGTGGTGGTCTCCTCAAATATCCCAGTAGACTGTTTGCTTGGAAATGACCTGGAGTCCTCAGCATGGGCTGAGGTAGAACTGAAAACCCATGCAGCCATGCTGGGTATCCCTGAACTGGTGTGTGTCAAGACGAGGGCACAATGCAAGGCACAGGGTGAAAAAGTAGAGCTGGAGTCTGGAAGAAAGGCCCAGCCTACCAAGAGAAAAGGAAAGTCAGCTGGGAAACCAGCTGCAACACAACCAGAAAAAGAGAGCCTCTCTTCTCAGGAAGAAGTTCTGCCCTCTGAGGGAACTGAGCCTATGGAGCTGGAACCTTATCAGGTTGAGCTCTTGGGCCCAGGGGGACCCTCAAGGGAAGAGTTGTGTAAGGGACAAGAAACCTGTCCCTCTCTTGAAGGCCTTAGGCAGCAAGCTGCTGAAGAGTCCAAAGGCAAGAAAAATGGAACACATAGGGTCTATTGGGAAGATGGACTCCTGTACACTGAGGCAAGAGATCCCAAACCTGGTGCCACTAGGACAGTGGTAGTGCCTCAGGGGTTCAGAGAGTTTATTCTGACCTTAGCCCATGATATTCCCCTTGCTGGGTGTAGGAAGTTGGCTCTGTATGTGCTATTTCAAAGTAAGGAATAGCATGCACAGAGTCCAAGGGTTCCCCTTAGAGGTAAAATAGTGGTAAAAAGAGATAATACTAATGCTCTATTTTGTGGTAGTGTGGTCGAGCAGTAGACTTATCCAAGGAGTAGTGTTAAGCATTTGTTGTACATACACATAGACAATAAATGAGGTACACACACTCAGAGACAAATCCAGCCAATAGGTTTTTGTATAGAAAAATATCTTTTCTTAGTTTATTTTAAGAACCACAGGTTCAAATTCTACATGTAATATCTCATTCGAAAGGTATTGCAGGTAAGTACTTTAGGAACTTCAAATCATCAAAATTGCATGTATACTTTTCAAGTTATTGACAAATAGCTATTTCGAAAGTGGACACTTAGTGCAATTTTCACAGTTCCTGGGGGAGGTAAGTTTTTGTTAGGTTAACCAGGTAAGTAAGACACTTACAGGGCTTAGTTCTTGGTCCAAGGTAGCCCACCGTTGGGGGTTCAGAGCAACCCCAAAGTCACCACACCAGCAGCTCAGGGCCGGTCAGGTGCAGAGTTCAAAGTGGTGCCCAAAACACATAGGCTAGAATGGAGAGAAGGGGGTGCCCCGGTTCCGGTCTGCTTGCAGGTAAGTACCCGCGTCTTCGGAGGGCAGACCAGGGGGGTTTTGTAGGGCACCGGGGGGGACACAAGCCCACACAGAAATTTCACCCTCAGCAGCGCGGGGGCGGCCGGGTGCAGTGTAGAAACAAGCGTCGGGTTCGCAATGTTAGTCTATGAGAGATCTCGGGATCTCTTCAGCGCTGCAGGCAGGCAAGGGGGGGGTTCCTCGGGGAAACCTCCACTTGATCAAGGGAGAGGGACTCCTGGGGGTCACTCCTCCAGTGAAAGTCCGGTCCTTCAGGTCCTGGGGGCTGCGGGTGCAGGGTCTCTCCCAGGTGTCGGGACTTAGGATTCAAAGAGTCGCGGTCAGGGGAAGCCTCGGGATTCCCTCTGCAGGCGGCGCTGTGGGGGCTCAGGGGGGACAGGTTTTTGTACTCACAGTCTTAGAGTAGTCCTGGGGTCCCGCCTGAGGTGTCGGATCTCCACCAGCCGAGTCGGGGTCGCCGGGTGCAGTGTTGCAAGTCTCACGCTTCTTGCGGGGAGCTTGCAGGGTTCTTTAAAGCTGCTGGAAACAAAGTTGCAGCTTTTCTTGGAGCAGGTCCGCTGTCCTCGGGAGTTTCTTGTCTTTTCGAAGCAGGGGCAGTCCTCAGAGGATGTCGAGGTCGCTGGTCCCTTTGGAAGGCGTCGCTGAAGCAGGATCTTTGGAAGGCAGGAGACAGGCCGGTGAGTTTCTGGAGCCAAGGCAGTTGTCGTCTTCTGGTCTTCCGCTGCAGGGGTTTTCAGCTGGGCAGTCCTTCTTCTTGTAGTTGCAGGAATCTAATTTTCTAGGGTTCAGGGTAGCCCTTAAATACTAAATTTAAGGGCGTGTTTAGGTCTGGGGGGTTAGTAGCCAATGGCTACTAGCCCTGAGGGTGGGTACACCCTCTTTGTGCCTCCTCCCAAGGGGAGGGGGTCACAATCCTAACCCTATTGGGGGAATCCTCCATCTGCAAGATGGAGGATTTCTAAAAGTCAGAGTCACCTCAGCTCAGGACACCTTAGGGGCTGTCCTGACTGGCTAGTGACTCCTCCTTGTTGCTTTCTTTGTTCCCTCCAGCCTTGCCGCCAAAAGTGGGGGCCGTGGCCGGAGGGGGCGGGCAACTCCACTAAGCTGGAGTGCCCTGCTGGGCTGTGACAAAGGGGTGAGCCTTTGAGGCTCACCGCCAGGTGTCACAGTTCCTGCCTGGGGGAGGTGTTAGCATCTCCACCCAGTGCAGGCTTTGTTACTGGCCTCAGAGTGACAAAGGCACTCTCCCCATGGGGCCAGCAACATGTCTCTGGTGTGGCAGGCTGCTGGAACTAGTCAGCCTACACAGACAGTCGGTTAAGTTTCAGGGGGCACCTCTAAGGTACCCTCTGGGGTGTGTTTTGCAATAAAATGTACACTGGCATCCGTGTGCATTTATTGTGCTGAGAAGTTTGATACCAAACTTCCCAGTTTTCAGTGTAGCCATTATGGTGCTGTGGAGTTCGTGTTTGACAGACTCCCAGACCATATACTCTTATGGCTACCCTGCACTTACAATGTCTAAGGTTTTGTTTAGACACTGTAGGGGTACCATGCTCATGCACTGGTACCCTCACCTATGGTATAGTGCACCCTGCCTTAGGGCTGTAAGGCCTGCTAGAGGGGTGTCTTACCTATACTGCATAGGCAGTGAGAGGCTGGCATGGCACCCTGAGGGGAGTGCCATGTCGACTTACTCGTTTTGTCCTCACTAGCACACACAAGCTGGCAAGCAGTGTGTCTGTGCTGAATGAGAGGTCTCCAGGGTGGCATAAGACATGCTGCAGCCCTTAGAGACCTTCCTTGGCATCAGGGCCCTTGGTACTAGAAGTACCAGTTACAAGGGACTTATCTGGATGCCAGGGTCTGCCAATTGTGGATACAATGGTACATTTTAGGTGAAGGAACACTGGTGCTGGGGCCTGGTTAGCAGGGTCCCAGCACACTTCTCAGTCAAGTCAGCATCAGTATCAGGCAAAAAGTGGGGGGTAACTGCAACAGGGAGCCATTTCTTTACACTGGGCATTTGGGACAAACCAAGACGTGGGAGAGGTTAGTCAACCACTTCTACTGGCCCAACATGTCCCAGAAGGTTAAGGAGTTTTGCACCTCCTGTCCCACCTGTCAAGCCAGTGGTAAGACAGGTGGACATCCAAAGGCCCCCCTCATTCCACTTCCAGTGGTGGGGGTCCCCTTTGAAAGAGTGGGTGTGGACATAGTGGGTCCACTGGAACCTCCCACAGCCTCAGGAAATATGTACATCCTAGTAGTAGTGGATCATGCTACTAGGTATCCTGAAGCTATTCCCCTTAGGTCGACTACTGCCCCTGCAGTAGCCAAGGCCCTCATTGGTATCTTTACCAGAGTGGGCTTCCCTAAGGAGGTGGTGTCTGACAGAGGTACCAACTTCATGTCAGCATACCTAAAACACATGTGGAATGAGTGTGGAGTGACTTATAAATTCACTACACCATATCATCCACAAACTAATGGCCTTGTTGAGAGATTCAACAAGACATTAAAGGGCATGAGCATGGGGCTCCCAGAAAAACTCAAAAGGAGATGGGATGTCCTCCTGCCATGTCTGCTTTTCGCTTACAGAGAGGTGCCTCAGAAGGGAGTAGGGTTCTCACCCTTTGAACTTCTGTTTGGCCACCCTGTAAGGGGACCACTAGCTCTTGTGAAAGAAGGCTGGGAGAGACCTCTTCATGAGCCTAAACAAGACATAGTGGACTATGTACTTGGCCTTCGCTCAAGGATGGCAGAGTACATGGAAAAGGCAAACAAAAACCTTGAGGCCAGCCAACAGCTCCAGAAGTGTTGGTATGACCAAAAGGCTGCACTGGTTGAATTTCAACCAGGGCAGAAAGTCTGGGTTTTGGAGCCTGTGGCTCCCAGGGCACTTCAGGACAAATGGAGTGGCCCTTACCCAGTGCTAGAGAGGAAGAGTCAGGTCACCGATCTGGTAGACCTGGGCACAAGCAGGAGCCCCAAGAGGGTGATCCATGTGAACCGCCCTAAGCTCTTCCATGACAGGGCTGATGTAAATCTGTTAATGGTAACAGATGAGGATAAGGAAAGCTGAGAGCGAGCCTCTCCCTGATCTTCTGTCATCAGACCCTAAAGATGGCTCAGTAGATGGAGTGATCTATTCAGACACCCTCTCTGGCCAACAGCAAGCTGGCTGTAGGAAGGTCCTGCAACAGTTTGCTGAGCTCTTTTCCCTAACCCCTGGTCAGACACACCTGTGTACCCATGATTTGGACACAGGAGACAGCATGCCTGTCAAAAACAAAATATTCTGACAGTCTGATCAAGTTAAGGAAAGCATCAAGGTGGAAGTCCACAAGATGCTGGAATTGGGAGTAATTGAGTACTCCGACAGCCCCTGGGCTAGCCCCTGGGCTAGCCCAGTGGTCTTAGTCCCCAAACCTCACACCAAAGAAGGAAAGAGAGAGATGAGGTTTTGTGTGGACTACAGAGGACTTAACTCTGTCACCAAGACAGATGTCCATCCCATTCCTAGAGCTGATTGATAAATTAGGGGCTGCCAAATTCTTAAGTACCTTTGACTTAACAGCAGGGTACTGGCAAATCAAAATGGCCCCTGGAGCAAAAGAAAAGACAGCATTCTCCACACCTCATGGGCATTATCAGTTCACTGTTATGCCCTTTGGTTTAAAGAATGCCCCTGCCACCTTCCAAAGGTTGGTGAATCAAGTCCTTGCTGGCTTGGAGTCCTTCAGTGCAGCTTATCTTGACGATATTGCTGTCTTTAGCTCCAACTGGCAGGATCACCTGGTCCACCTGAAGAAGGTTTTGAAGGCTCTGCAATCTGCAGGCCTCTCTATCAAGGCTGTCTTTAGCTCCAACTGGCAGGATCACCTGGTCCACCTGAAGAAGGTTTTGAAGGCTCTGCAATCTGCAGGCCTCTCTATCAAGGCATCCAAATGCCAGATAGGGCAGGGAACTGTGGTTTACTTGGGACACCTTGTAGGTGGAGGCCAAGTTCAGCCACTCCAGCCTAAGATCCAGACTATTCTGGACTGGGCAGCTCCAAAAACCCAGACTCAAGTCAGGGCATTCCTTGGCTTGACTGGGTACTATAGGAGGTTTGTGAAGGGATATGGATCCATTGTGACAGCCCTCACAGAACTCACCTCCAAGAAAATGCCCAAGAAAGTAAACTGGACTGTAGAATGCCAACAGGCCTTTGACACCCTGAAACAAGCTATGTGCACAGCACCAGTTCTAAAAGCTCCAGATTACTCCAAGCAGTTCATTGTGCAGACACATGCCTCTGAACATGGGATAGGGGCAGTTTTGTCCCAAACAAATGATGATGGCCTTGACCAGTCTGTTGCTTTCATTAGCAGGAGGTTACTCCCCAGGGAGCAGCATTGGAGTGCCATTGAAAGGGAGGCCTTTGCTGTGGTTTGGTCCCTGAAGAAGTTGAGACCATACCTCTTTGGTACTCACTTCCTAGTTCAGACTGACCACAGACCTCTCAGATGGCTGATGCAAATGAAAGGTGAAAATCCAAAACTGTTGAGGTGGTCCATCTCCCTACAGGGAATGGACTTTATAGTGGAACACAGACCTGGGACTGCCCATGCCAATGCAGATGGCCTTTCCAGGTTCTTCCACTTAGAAAATGAAGACTCTCTTGGGAAAGGTTAGTCTCATCCTCTTTCGTTTGGGGGGGGGGGGGGGGGGTTGTGTAAGGAAATGTCTCCTTGGCATGGTTACCCCCTGACTTTTTGCCTTTGCTGATGCTATGTTTTGAATTGAAAGTGTGCTGAGGCCTGCTAACCAGGCCCCAGCACCAGTGTTCTTTCCCTAACCTGTACTTTTGATTCCACAATTGGCACACCCTGGCATCCAGGTAAGTCCCTTGTAACTGGTACCCCTGGTACCAAGGGCCCTGATGCCAGGGAAGGTCTCTTAGGGCTGCAGCATATCTTATGCCACCCTGGGGACCCCTCACTCAGCACAGACACACTGCTTGTCAGCTTGTGTGTGCTGGTGAGAACAAAAACGAGTAGGTCGACATGGCACTCCCCTCAGGGTGCCATGCCAACCTCACACTGCCTATGCAGTATAGATAAGTCACCCCTCTAGTAGGCCTTACAGCCCTAAGGCAGGGTGCACTATACCATAGGTGAGGGCACCAGTACATGAGTACTGTGCCCCTACAGTGTCTAAGCCAAACCTTAGACATTGTAAGTGCAGGGTAGCCATAAGAGTATATGGTCTGGGAGTCTGTCAAACACGGACTCCACAGCACCATAATGGCTACACTGAAAACTGGGAAGTTTGGTATCAAACTTCTCAGCACAATAAATGCACACTGATGCCAGTGTACATTTTATTGTGAAATACACCCCAGAGGGCACCTTAGAGGTGCCCCCTGAAACCTTAACCGACTATCTGTGTAGGCTGACTGGTTCCAGCAGCCTGCCACAACCGAGACATGTTGCTGGCCCCATGGGGAGAGTGCCTTTGTCACTCTGAGGCCAGTAACAAAGCCTGCACTGGGTGGAGATGCTAACACCTCCCCCAGGCAGGAGCTGTCACACCTGGCGGTGAGCCTCAAAGGCTCACCCCTTTGTGCCAGCACCGCAGGACACTCCAGCTAGTGGAGTCGCCCGCCCCCTCCGGCCACGGCCCCCACTTTTTGGCGGCAAGGCCGGAGGAAATAATGAGAATAACAAGGAGGAGCCACTGGCCAGTCAGGACAGCCCCTAAGGTGTCCTGAGCTGAAGTGACTAACTTTTAGAAATCCTCCATCTTGCAGATGGAGGATTCCCCAATAGGATTAGGGATGTGACCCCCTCCCCTTGGGAGGAGGCACAAAGAGGGTGTACCCACCCTCAGGGCTAGTAGCCATTGGCTACTAACCCCCCAGACCTAAACACGCCCTTAAATTTAGTATTTAAGGGCTTCCCTGAACCTAAGAATTTAGATTCCTGAAACTACAAGAAGAAGAAGACTGCCGAGCTGAAAAACCCCTGCAGAGGAAGAACAGAAGACACCAACTGCTTTGGCCCCAGTCCTACCGGCCTGTCTCCTGCCTTCCAAAGAAACCTGCTCCAGCGACGCTTTCCAAGGGACCAGCGACCTCTGAATCCTCTGAGGACTGCCCTGCTTCAAGAAAGACAAGAAACTCGCGAGGACAGCGGCACTGCTCCAAAAGAACTGCAACTTTGTTTCAAGGAGCAGATTTAAAGACCCCTGCAACTCCCCGCAAGAAGCGTGAGACTTGCAACACTGCACCCGGCGACCCGACTCGACTGGTGGAGAACCAACACCTCAGGGAGGACCCTCCGGCGACTCCGAGACCGTGAGTAACCAAAGTTGTCCCCCCTGAGCCCCCACAGCGACGCCTGCAGAGGGAATCCCGAGGCTCCCCCCTGACCGCGACAGCCTGAAACTCCATTTCCCGACGGCTGGAAAAGACCCTGCACCCGCAGCCCCCAGCACCTAAAGGAACGGAACTCCTGTGCAGGAGTGACCCCCAGGAGGTCCTCTCCCTTGCCCAGGTGGTGGCTACCCCGAGGAGCCCCCCCCTTGCCTGCCTGCGACGCTGAAGAGATCCCTTGATCTCTCATTGAAAACCATTGAAAACCCGACGCGTGTTTGCACACTGCACCCGGCCGCCCCCGCGCTGCTGAGGGTGTACTTTTTGTGCTGACTTGTGTCCCCCCCGGTGCCCTACAAAACCCCCCTGGTCTGCCCTCCGAAGACGCGGGTACTTACCTGCTGGCAGACCGGAACCGGGGCACCCCCTTCTCTCCATTGAAGCCTATGCGTTTTGGGCACCTCTTTGACCTCTGCACCTGACCGGCCCTGAGCTGCTGGTGTGGTAACTTTGGGGTTGCTCTGAACCCCCAACGGTGGGCTACCTTGGACCCAAACCTGAGACTTGTAAGTGATTTACTTACCTGACAAAACTAACAAAAACTTACCTCCCCCAGGAACTGTGAAAATTGCACTGTGTCCACTTTTAAAACAGCTTATTGTGTTTTATGTGAAAAGTATACATGCTAATGTAATGATTCAAAGTTCCTAAAGTACTTACCTGCAATACCTTTCAAATGAGATATTACATGTAGAATTTGAACCTGTGGTTCTTAAAATAAACTAAGAAAATATATTTTTCTATAACAAAACCTATTGGCTGGATTTGTCTCTGAGTGTGTGTTCCTCATTTATTGCCTGTGTGTTTGTACAACAAATGCTTAACACTACTCCTTGGATAAGCCTACTGCTCGACCACACTACCACAAAATAGAGCATTAGTATTATCTCTTTTTGCCACTATCTTACCTCTAAGGGGAACCCTTGGACTCTGTGCATACTATTCCTTACTTTGAAATAGTGCATACAGAGCCAACTTCCTACACCATACAACCGGCACCTAATCAACTTTATTTGCGCACAGTGTAGCCAGGTCATAACTGTTGAGCAGCACTATGACACTACTATATGGTAATCATGTCTTAATGGAACTGCAGCGAACCCTAAGAAATCACTTCGCATTGGACACCACACAGCTAACACATGGCAATCACTTCTCATTGAATACCTGGCCCCTTCCACATGGTAACTGTTACTCATTGGGCACAGTAAGGCACCTGCTCCTAATAACGAATAATTACACTACATAAAATAGTTCCCCTCAGAACTTGGTCTGTGTGGTCTGATTAATTATGTTTATCACCATGCCGAATCATTTGAAGGTAAGTTGGTTGACAGTCTCTTTTGGACTGCTTAGACAAGAGAACAGGTATGCTACATCCCCCACGTATCTTTCAAAATGGGATATTCAATTTTCACCACAAACTCTGCCCAACCTACATCGGGACCAGTGACTAGAATGATAACACTGTCACATCTGTATAAAGCAAGAGTAGCTATTGAACTTTGTGTCGACTATATATACCTGAAGTTTCATCTTATCTAATATCCTTCACTTAGCCTTTCAGGTTAGCTCATATCATTATCATCCTTTATTTTATACTTCAATCTCTTGCTCCACGGGCCGTGGGTGTTTTTGGCAACCTTCTAGTAGGGTGGTTTCTGTGTTAGGATCTCAGAAAAAAAAGTATTGCCTACCATTATAGGAAATGTTTAAATGTTTATAGGAACTCCCACCTGTACGCACATTTTCCAGAATGTCTACCTAACGTGTTCCATGTCTTTCTTCTCCACTCAGTCACTTGCCTCAACTATTCAAATAAGAGGACCCACTGCGAGTTGCAGAGCACCTTGTTATTCCATCATGCTTTTCTCAAGATTTTCTTTCTTGCTGGCCCACCTCTCATAAACACCATGATTGTCTTCTATGCCCACAACTCTTCTTTTCATGCAGCGACAGTTCGCAACCCCCAATCCCAACACCTCATGTACAAAGTTCAGTTGATTTTCAAGCCAGCACTATCAAACAGTTCCAAGTCATCTCACTTTGCCTGCCCTGGGAGACCAATTATCTGCATTCTTGCTGGTCTCATTTGCCTCCGTGCATGCTGCCAATGATTTATTCTCATTAATCAGCCTGGGTTGAAATCCTTTATTTCTTGTGCCTCCTTGTCCATTTTTATCTGGACGGAGCCTTTGAGAGCTCGTTTAGAATGGGAGACTGTCCTTAGGAAGCACAAGCTAGAAGTTGCTTCTCTTGAGTCTTCTCCTTGAAAGGCAAAAACCTTACCTTAGCCTTTCTCCACGTGGTCTTTTTCAGCCATTTGGCATCTCGAAAATTAAAAGAAAGCACTCAAAGCTGTTTGCGTAATTGGTTAGTTCGGGCACATTTATGGTTGCTTTTGAGCCTTCAGGAGATGCGGCAGTCTTGTATCTCCAACCAAACCACACTTGCTTGGATTTATTCTTGATGAAATGTCTTGTACTTTGTATGAAAAATATGAAGTTTACTAATGTAATATATTTGGACTGTATTGAGAATTTTAGGTTGCACCTTCCTAACATTGCTCTCCCAGTGGTAAACTTAAGAGTCTGGGCTTCTGTGATGGTTGGCTCTCCATGAATACTCAAGAAGTAGCACTTGCAAACTAGTTATGTTTTACAACTGTGTACCCATTTCATAAACATGGGAAAGATACTTGAAAAATAAGAAGTTGCAATTTTGATGCAAACTCCGATGCTTGAGACAAATGCCGGATGTACATAAAAGAAGCAGGTCACTTGATTGTAGTATGAATAGGGTGCAATTACTTTGATATAACATGGCCTGTTTTTCTTCTGTTAATCTCACTTCTAGTCTGTATTAATTGCACTTTGGTCTGTTCTGAGTCTTGTTATGCAGTTAACTGCTTGGCTTGACATCCTGCATTTCGTAACTTTTTCACAACATTACATAACTATACATCTCCCTTTACTTTTGCTTACCATAGCCCCCCCCAGTAATGTTAATACCACCCCTTCCTGGAGGACCACACGTTGGTCATACGTACTCAGTTCTTGGAGGGTGTCGCCTAGGTCACCGTCAGAGCTCAGTTTCAGCCGGGGTACGGTCAGGTCCACAGTGATGGGTTGGAGTGCAGTGTCGATGTCGTGAACAAACTCTGAGGTCAGCCCCTCTTCAATGAGGGTTAGGTTCTGTGTTATATCAAGAGGCAGGAAGAACATGATGCTGACCCCGCCGGTCAGAGGCAGCTGGGCAATCTAAATGACACAGAAGAAGTCACTGCTTGTGGGGTGTAAACCTGAGCTGTACATACACAAAACTGTATTTGTACAGTCACTCTTCAGTCACAGTGTAAATACATAGCTTATGACAGACCTTATGTTTTTAGCAAGACTGTTCAATTTACCCAGGTGGAGTTCACAAAGGTCATCCTTCATGACCATATGGGAAAATGTTGTAATGACGTAGCACAGGCTCACAATGTAAATCCATGTTGGAATGCTCTAAAACTGATGCAAGAAGTTACAGAAAGTACCCTATGACATGAGAAGGGGAGTACTGAAAATAATGGCATGGGGTGTAGAGAGGAGTAAGTTGGTCTTTAAGGATCCATCGCTGATGGAAGTGGTCAGACATTGTACCATGGAACAGAAGGGTGAGATACACCTGCTTTTCAAGTATATCTCACCGCACATTCTTCATACTGCTATGCTACTTCCCTACGAGAACATTCCCTCTCAAGAAATATCACATTAGAGATGATATTTTAATCATAGAAATATTTAATTATAATACTTCGGTTACATATCAAATGTACTCTATTTTTAAATCACATCACAAACGTCAACACTCAGTTAAGAGATTATTTTTACAACAAACTTCCAATATGTTTATACTCCTTTATGTATTTTGGGTTCAATGTTTTGCATGAGAGGTCAGAGTCTATGGTGAATCCAAAACATTAATCAGTTACACTGATGTTCAATATAATTTGCTGCTCTTTCCTGTTGTATTGTGCTTGTGTCAGTCAGCCACATCCTCATCCATTTAGAAAAAAATATAGGTGTGTGCATCTTTTCTGCTTTCTTCTTATGTCTTTTCCCTGGTCATGTGATTAATATTTGTCTAGTTTGTAGCAAATCTTTAACTGTCATTGAATGAATGCTAACAATTATGTGTATAAAAGCATGTGAACCCCATCGATTCATTTAATCACTTTGGGTCCATTGTGTCCAGAAGTTCCATACAGTAAATTTCATACCTGAATAGACTTGCTTTGCCCTCTCCACATTCTGTGTTAGTTGGCAGTACGTCTAGAATATTAATATGGATTTGTGCTAGACTATTGCCCGTTTGTGCCAAAATACATGCAATTGAGAATTTTCGATTCTACAGACATACTTGAAATTTGTTCATTCCACCATTGTTTACATTTCTTTCTGTCACGCCAACATAATATTTAGCTCAAGGGCCTTTTAAGCCATAAATGCTTTGTTTAATTTCACAGGTTGCCTAATTTTTAGTTGCATTTTCGTTTCTTTTCAATGGGTGATGGACTAGGTATCTACTGCACTCCAGTGGAGGAGGCAGACACAGGGAGGCATGCTTTCTCTCTCCCTTTTGGGTCAACAAGACCAATCTCATACTAGGGACCATGAGCCAGAGTGAGGTTAAAACATTGGTGTAGCTACACACAGGACACCCAACCCTCACACTCTTATGGAGTGCTTAAACAAAAAGATAAAAGAAATTCTCTAAAACGTGAACAGTTAAAAGGACACAAGTAAGAAGGCTGTGCTCCAGGGGAGGGACAAATACATGATGGACAACATATGCCATCACATAAAAAGCAAGAAAGTGACAGTAAAGCCTACCAATCGTAAGCAAGGGTGGTCTTTAGACCCACTGTAGGCTCTTGGTATGCTGACAAAAGGTAGACAGATTGCGTGCAGTCTGGTAGGCCTGACCCTAAAAATCCTCAGGGGAAAGGGATACAAGTGCACAGGACCTACGTTTACAGCATGTGTTTGTTGTAGCTCACATGCTTTACACTATCCTGCCATTTTGTATCAGGTTCAGGATCTAACAACTTGTTTACTTCAAAGATTGCGTTTCGGTTTTGTGAATGAATCTTGATATCGTAGCTGAATCATACAATCCCAGAGTAGGCAGACTCAATATTAGATTATTGTGTTTTAGCCAACATCAGAGTAGATGTGTCTGCTTCTGCATGTGCAATATAAAACTTAAATTGCTTTGCTAAGCAGTCTTTCAAACCTTTTACTTTCTAACCACAGCAGAGGTGGGTGGCACGTGTGAACCTACAACACCAGATGTTTTTTTACAGGTTAATAACGTTTTCTGTTTACTTAAAAGCAGTGCCCCATTCCCTTAAGACTTAGATGGATGGAATGTAGAGGTTGTTTTATTGCATAATACTTTTTGAAACATTTCCCATACTTTGACTTCTCTGCTTGCACACGTCCACACAGTAATATTTTAAACACCCACAATCAATCACAAATCATCTTTCAGGTTATAGAATTACCACCTACATAGAAAGTGAAAACAAAGAAAGACTACTTGGGCAAGAAATTTGCTAGATAGAAAATCTAGATCTAATGAAATTGAAAGGATTAAATGAATCCTTAAACATGGCATGCTTTTTACACATTAATAATTGTTAACATCCATTTAAATGATAGCCAAAGATTTACTATAAACATGAAGAAAGACTAGTCACATGTTCGTGGAAATAACATAAAATGATAGCGGAAAAAAATGTACCAGCCTCCTTTCTTTTAAAATGAACACGTGTATGCAGCACTGATAAAAGAGAAAGGGAAGATGCCCTGAAAATCAAGATTGAAATAACTAAGCAATGACGATGAAATAGAAGTAATTCATATTAAATATCAGCATACTTGATTACTGGTAAGGTATTCGGATTTTTGCTGTAGAATTAAGTTTTGTTTACCTCCAGAGGAAGGGGTTCCTTGCAAAAGTCATATTGAACACAAACACATTGAGGTTTGCTCAAGAAATAATGTTTAAACGAATTGTAAACTGTGTAAATTGATTTAAAAAGATATACTCTTTTTAAATTAATTTGCATAGTCTAACAAACCATTTTATACATTATGTCTAGAGCAAATTTCCATCTGTAGTATTGCAAGTGAAAAACTAGAATTGGTTAACTATGACCTACAGTCTGGTGGTTCTAGAGAAAGGAAGTTCCTTTCTCAGAATGAAAGATGCATGATAGAATGGGCACTGAAAAGAAAACAGTCATTTTAATCTCTAGTGTTGGACCTGGCCCTTTTTGCAGGGTTATATCCAACTTTTTGCCTTCCTCCTCCTGTTTTTCGGTCCCTCTTTTTTGGCATTATGACTCTGGGCTCTTTACCACTGCTGATCAGTGCTAAAGTGCATGTGCGCTCTCCTTTAAATTTGGTATGATTAGCTTACACCCATTTGGTACATTTAATTTACCTATAAGTCCCTTGTAGAGTGGTATCCAATATACCCAGGGCCTGTAAATTAAATGCTACTAGTGGCCTGCAGTGAAGCTTGCAGCCACTCACAGAAGTAGCCTTTCAAACCTGTCTCAGGCTTGCCACTGAGGGCCTATGTGCACAGTTTCCTGCCAAGCCTGAAACTCCCCTTTTACTACATTTAGGTCATCCCTAAGATAGGCCCTAGGTAGTCCTATGGGCAGGGTGCTGTGTAAGTAAAAGGTAGGACACGTGCCTTCATTGTGTGGCATGTCTTAGTAGTGAGAAACAGCCTATTTGGTTTCTCACTGCTTCTCATAGGCTTTCATTGGGAATTCCCTTAAAGGTACTTAAGTGGTCATTTCTGATCTGTGAGGAGTAGCTTGGGCATGTTTGGAATGGTAGTGAGAACGCCTGCTTATTGGTGTAGGTGGAATTTTTAAATCACTATTGTGGAAATGCCACCTTTAGAAAGTGGGCATTTCACTGTGCGTATGACTATTGTGCTTTGCAGCGTGACTCCAATCCATGACTAGGTTAACGTGACAGGTGGGCTTTGTGCATACTTTACAGACAGCCATCACACAGAGAGGGTGGAGTTGTAACAGGATTACATCTGCATACTGAATGGTCTTCGTGGGCCGGGAGGGAGGTGGGCCACACTTATATTTGTATAGGCTGTGTCCTGCCCTCACACAAAGGGCTCATTTACCTCCTACTGATGTCTGGAGCCAGGGCTGGGGTTGAAATGGGGTGCTCGAAGGTTCTTTTGAAGTGTCGCATACATCAAAGACATTTTCAGTATAAGTACAGGGGCTTAAGCCCCATGTTTTGAGACACTGTGTAGGACTTGTAGCCAGATGCTGCTGGCTCTACGTGCTACACCTTGCCAGAGGACTGCCAGGAGGAACTGCCATTGGACTCTGTTGCTTTGTAGTGCTGACCTGCTGCCTGATAGGCTGTAAGAAGGACTGCCTCTCTTCTACTGGAGCCTGGTGTGCTCGCCTGCTTCCTACATCCCTGCTTGTGGGCCCCCAGTGTTCTCCCAATGTCTGTTGGCTTGGCCCCTGGTTGTTTGTGACACCAGGATCATTAAGAGGGGGTATTGATGCACCACTGCTAGGTGACTCTGGTGGTCTGTGAGTCTGGCAGAGGGGTGAACTACAGTGGGAACCGTGCTGGGGTGTTCCCGACGTGATTCTTACTGCCGGCGTGTGTTGAGCACAAATGGCCCACAGGGCCGTGTCCCTTCAGAGTAAGGGGACCTTCTGCCTGCCTTTTCCTTTCCCAGAGGATCAGAGCTGCTGAGCGTGGGAAAGTGCCCACCAGCCAGCCAAGTGCCGGAGTTGCCTCACCTTTGCGGCAAGCAGAGCCAGAGGAGACATCCCACGGCAGATCCTACCAGTGCCTGCGCTGCCTGGTAGTCACCGTGCTGGTTCAGCATGGAGGGGAGGACCCAGCAGAGGGCTCCTCCCTTGTGTTCCAATACCTTCCGTTGGAGGAGGAGATCGAGCCGCACAGTGAAGGCAGCTGCACTATGTGTTTGCGGGCAGCTACACTAGATTTCTTCCTAGGCAGGGGACCCAGCGAGAGAGAGAGAGTGTGTGTGTGTGTGTGTGTGTGTGTCTGTGTGTGTGTGTGTGTGTGTGTCTGTGTGTGTCTGTGTGTGTGTGTCTTATAGTTTACACATTGCCACCGAGATAAGCCTGACAGGTCTAGGGTGTCTAGCACCCTCATCCTGACTACAGTGGTGGGTTCTGCCTGGCGTAGGTGCCTACCATAGCCAACCAGAAACCTAATTTATAACATATAGAAATATGGCTTTGTGGACACTTTGTGGTAAGAGATATTTTTGCCTCATTTGCAAATTTGTTTAATCCCAGAAGCCATTTTAGTGTTGCTAGAAATAACTCTTCAAATAATAACAAGCGCATCACAAAAGTATCGTTGAAATCCCTCTTGAGAACCTGTTCTGTCTGACAGGAGTGTTTGGAGAGTGAAGTTAGTGTCATGTAAGTAAAGTGAGTCACTTGTGAGCAAAGTTAAAGTTAAATGACCGTAAAGATTAGTAAGTGCCTGGTGACTGTCTGGTGAATAAACATTTTGGTGGGTTAAGTGTTTTTTTCTTTTAACTCACTTTACAGTTGAAGTCGGAGTCCAATCCATATCTGACGACTCTGCTTTTAGCTGACATGACAGGAACCTTGACTGATGTTTGCTCATCCAGATGGAAGTTCCGTAGGGCAGTATCCTGTGGGTTAAATTTTGATCCCCACTGGCCTATAATAAACCAAAAATAAAAGTTGGATATATACACCGGTTGCATATGGCAGTGCGTTGATTAATATTAGTGCACCTTTTTTCTGCCCCTCTTCTGCTTGTCATCTCATCCTCACACCTTCCAAATTAACAATCCTACCCACTATCATAATTTCCAGTTCTCTTATACCCTACAATATCCTCATCCAATCTCAGATTCAACCTGCCTTTGTTTCGCTTACACATACTCCCCTCTCCCTACCCTCCTGCAAGAGCCAGATTAGCAACCAAATGCAGACCTAGAAGAGAATTGTACTACAATCAAGATGTTTCACTGAGCAAACCAAAATAGTAGGTGAGCCTCACCCTTGCAAAACAGTAGAATCACCTACGTTTAACAAGATGTGACAAAATGTTCCTTTTTGGCCAAATATGCCCTTGCCTTTTATATAAAATACATGGTTTTATTGGCTATTTGAAAGGGAACTCGTAAAATGATCTAATGAATCAGTGTCTGTAGGTTGTATACCTCTATAATAGAAATACACATGTATGCCGCTTAAAAATAAATGTCCTGTAAAAACACAGGCCTATATATTTATACTTTTTTAGCGCCACATTTGCGTCAAAAAATGACGCAAATGCGGCGCTAAAAAAGTATAAATATGGGCCACAGTGCCTACAGGACATGCAGGTTTGTTCTACATCCAACATGGGGTCTATTTAATACAGGGGGGTCCTAAAGTCACTCCTGCCCCATTGATAAGTTTTTTAACAGCAGCCACCATACTGTTATTTTCTCCACGTTAAAACCTGCTGCCTTACCCACAAAAACCCCATACAACCAGGTGCACCTGTCACTAGTATGAAAAGGAATGGCTTAGGGCTAAATGTACAAAGCATTTTTGCATTCACAAATGGCCCGATTCGCAGAATTGGTCTGTTTGCAACTGCAGAAATGCTTTTTCTGATGTACAAAACCTAAATTGCGATTCAGTAACTTGTTACCAAATCACAATTTTGGTTTTGCAGTTCAGTATTTGGAAGGGGCGTGTTGATGGTGTCTCTACCCAATACTGAATTGCAGTGTTGTGTACGGATGTTTTTGCGACCGAAATGCACTTGCAAAATATCTGCAATTTAAGGCCAACTTAAATTTAGTGGTAATTCATGTGCAATTGGGAAGAGGACCCCCTGCCTCTTTGAGAATGCTTGGAAACCTATTTTTAAGAGCAGGCAATGGTTCAAGAGAATTCTCTTCAAAAATGAAACTTAAACGTTTGATTTTTTTTTTCTTTCTTTTAAATGCATCCCTTTTCCCTTTAAGGAAGACAAGCTGCATTTAAAATATAAAAAAAATAAAAGGATTGCTTTATTTAAAAGCCATCACAGGCATGGTGGACTGCTGACCCCAGCAGGCCACCATCCCTTTGATAGCAGCGAATCCCAGTGGGTCACAAATTAATATTCATGAGGTAGGTCTATTTGTAATCCACCACGAATCACTAATGAAACTCAAAAGAGTTTCATACATTAGAAATAGCGATTTCATAATTGCGATTCACAAAAAAAATCGCAATTAGGTAATCACTATTTTTGTACATCTGGCTCTAATCCATTTTCATGTTACTGATGACTGTATTTATTTCCTGAGAACCCTCTAAAAACTGTTTGCTGCCTCCTAAATCCTGATGAGCATTTGACAATTCACTCAACCAAAACATAGTCAGCATCTTTATGAAGGTGAATTTGCTACTGTTTATCTTCAATACATTGACTTTTAACTGTCATCTATATACAACTACCGGTTGAACAAAGATTCTGTTCTGTAATCAGCTTGTGTGTGAGATCAGTGAATACATGTTATGGTCATAAGCGCCTGTTATGAGATAAGTCTATACTAAGTGCAAAATCAGTGCTGTTATTATTTCTTATGTATATCAACTTGTTGCCTCCTCCAAAAAATAGAAATACACAATATTATGTAAAAAAGTAATTTTCATGCTATACATGTGTAAACTGTATGTCGCAGGTACATTGAAAAAGTATGTTGTCGCTTAATTTTGATGTTTATGGTTGGTCATTTATGAATCCATCAAGATGACTTTCTCTTCAGTTTGTTTAATAATAATTAAAAAATTAAAATTAAAAAAAAGATCGTTTTGTCTTCTACTCTTTCTAATATTTAGCTCTGGTGTGGTTGATTCTTTTGACAAGTCTGCTTATAGCAGCTTGGCTCAATAGAATTAATTTGCTCTCCAAAAACACTGTGCTGCTACTGAAAATGTTTCACTTTAAAAAATCAATTATGTTGAGGGTCTGCCAAAATTAAGCCAGTTGTGCTGCTCAGTTATGGCACAGGTTTATTAAACGAAGAACAGAGATCTGCCAAATTATCTTTTTTGTGTTTTTGTACAGATTCTAACCACCCTTTGGTGGCCTCAGAGAGCTTTAGGTTCAAGAACATAGAAGAAGAGTGAGTTGCAACATGTAGATTTTCAGGACCTGGTGCTGAACAACCAGTAGATCATCCAGCAAAGATGGAGAATGCCGGAAAATACTAGCAATTTAATATGTCCCAAAAATGATAGTCTTGAAGAGTAAGAGGCTTTTGAAGTCTGGGTGAGAAGACCCATTTAGGTCCACTGCCTGCAAAATTAGTTTAGGGCTGTCCAGAAAGGACAAAGAACTATTCACTCAGACCAGTTGTGTGCTTTACTTTTCCTTTGAGCTGCCCAATTAGGCCAGGTGGAATGGCATTGTTGCCTTAACAAATTCAACCCTTTCTGCACCCTAATGGTTGGGTACCAACAACATGTCCTGAGGGATTTTGGCTATTTCATGGAGTGGAGGAGGAAGGAGGCTGAGGAGCCACCACATAGACTTTCCAGTTTGACTACAAGGGGAGAGAAGGAAACCAAACATCCCTTCCCTGTGTCCTGTCTCCTGTCTCCTATAGTAGAACCACCTCTACAGTATTATAATGCGGTTTCTATACCATAACTGTGGACTCAGCAGGAGCGGACTTTCTTCTTAGACCCACCACAGGCCTCAACGCTGAGTGTAGTACTTGTGAGTAGTGGTCAGTAGCTGTGCCTTTATGTAGGAACGCGAGCGAGTGGCTAGAATTCTCATATGTGGAGGGGGTGCTAGGTTGTGGACGGGCGTCATTCAAAGGGCGAGGACGGTTGCGAGGATTAGAGCAGCCATGCCCTGTCGCGCTCGAAGATATTGAGCTGATCAACGTTACTTTAAATAAAGCATATTAAAACCTACTGTGCTCCTCGCTTAATTATGAAGTAATTCTAGTCACTCGCTCGCGCTCCTACATAAAGGCACAGCTACTGACCACTACTCACGAGTACTACACAGAGCAGCCTCACAAAGAGCAGGCAGACAGAATGCCTGCTGTCTGTGAAGTACTGAAGACTGCTTCAGTCTTGTCCTCTGATGAAAATCTGAGTGGCTCAGTCAGCTGACCAAAGCCTCTGCTTACTCTGTACTCATACCTTCTATCCCTGCTTTCTCTCATCTCCTTGGTTGTTCATTACTTCCACACTTTGTTTTTATAGGTTCTTACCAATACCCCCCTTCAACCTGCAAAACGTTTACCTTTGAAGTATGCAGCTCCCAAGAGGAGGATGCTGAGTGTCTTGGGAATTTCCTGGAAGAACCTTGTCACTTTGCCCTCTGTTTTCTGCTGCACCCAGTTGTTGCCCTCCTGTAGGTCTACACGAGGGTTCCCAGTCAGAACCTTTGGCTTCGCCCCGTAGTACTTCTCTGCCTGGTTCACAACATCTAGTTTTAGCCGCAGCCCTGAGGACCAAAAACAACATCTGAAATTCCAGTTTCCTCGAACTAGATCCTCTTTCTTCATTATCACCAAACTTTTTAGACAGATGCCTTATATTGCATCCTGAAAACAGAACTCTAAAGATTGCTTTCGTAATCCATTTTTTGGAGCTGTTCATTTTTCCTCATTTCTCATAGTGCTGTAGTGTTAGAATTTACGCCTCTTTACTGTTGTTTCAGGTGACGGTGGAGGCCTTTTATGCCCTTGCATGGACATAGCTCCGAGTCCCTGTAATGTGCATCAACTATGGATGAATCCTCCACTTTGTTAGTTCATTAGACATCACCTCATATTCAGCAAGCCAAACCAAAGTACTCCTGGTCCCATGAGTGCCCCAAGGAACCCTGGATCTCCGGACCCCCTTAGGTATTCTGCCACCTATCTCTATGCCCTGAACCCTGTACGCAAGAACAACTTCTTCCTGGCATCACCCCGCAACACAGCAGAACCTTTCCGCTGTCGTCACTGCTGCCTCACTGCCACGCCAGCTCAAAACACCACCGCAGTACCCCTCTCCTCGATGCCAGCACCGACCAAAGCGGGCAAACTCAACTGCATCCTTCTCAGCACCAGATCCTTCTGCAGGCACGGCACCAAAATCTGCAACACCATCTTCTCTCTCACACCTGGTGTAACATTCATCACCGAAACCTGGATCACCCCAATGTCTGCTCCGGATGTAGCCAATGCAACAGCCTCTGGATACAAGATGAAACACAGGGACCGCCCCAATAAACACAAAGGCGGCATTGCTATTGTACACAAAGAGTCGATCAACTGCACCATAACCAACGAACAGACCACGACAATCATGGAACACATTAATTTCCAGCTCCACATCAACAATAACACCACCAAAGGTGCTTTGGTCTACAGACAGCCAGGCCCGCAGACCGGAATCAGCAACGCCATTGCACATTTCATCACTCCTCTCACCTTAGAATCCGAACACTACATCTTCCTGGGAGACCTCAACTTCCACCTGGAAGACCTCACCAACCTTTTGGAAAGACTGGACAACATTGGCCTTAAGAAGCTAGTCAGTGACCCCACGCACATACTTTCATCCAGCAACAGAATCAGATACACTCACTCCTCAGACCTCACCTGGACGGACCACTCCTTTGCATACTTCGCCATCCCCAACCACAGTTGGAGCAAGGTCACGCAACAATGGACCGACGCCCACTGCACCACTCACCCCAACTACCCCCCAAACCTGGACCAAGCAGTGCAGAATTTCAACGACTGGATTACTAACGCCACCGACCAAGTGGCTCCCACCAAACCGGCAAAAAAGCACAGACCAGCCAAACAAACCATCTGGTACACCCTGGAACGCAGAAGGTCAAAATGCAAATGCAAACAGCAGTAGAGAAGATGGCGCTCCAGCAGGAACGAAATCGACAGAGCCGAATTTAAGTCAGCCCTCAACCACTACCTCCGAAGGATCAAAACAGCAAAGAGGGAGGGCCTGACCGATTTGAGACTAGAACCAACCAAGCCAAGGAACTCTTCACCATTGTCAGACAGTTCACCAGCCCCACAGCCACCAAAAACTCAATCCCCACATCACAGAAGCTCTGTGATGCACTCGCCACCCAGTTCCACAACAAAATTGAAACCATATACAAAAACTTCGACGCCCTCCAGCATCTCCAGCCTACGAACTACAAAACTACCAACCCATCTCCTTGCTCCTGTTTCCTGCCAAAGTCCTGGAGAAGGCTGTCAACCACCAACTCACTGAACACCTGAAGAGACACAACTTACTAGACTCCTCCCAGTCTGGTTTCAGAACCAACCACAGCACCAAGACAGCGCTGATCACTGCTTTAGACGACATTCGCGCCATGATCGACAGAGGAGAATCCACCACCCTTATCCTCCTCGACCTGTCCACTGCCTTCAACACCACACACATATCCACTGCCTTCACGAGGTAGGAATAACCAGTGACGCGCTCACATTGATGGCATTTTTCATCACAGGACGCATCCAGAAGGTTTGCCTCCCCCTTCACATCACACATCAAGCATAACATCTGTGACATACCCTAGGGCTCATCCCTCAGCACCACACTCTTCAACATATACATGACGCCTCTCGCTGACATCACCAGATCGCACGAAATCAACATCACCTTCTACGCCAATGACACGCAGCTCGTTTTATCGCTCTCCGCTTGACCCAACTGCAACCAAGAAGGATTTCCACAACTGCATGAAAAGCATTGCAGCATGGATGAAGGACAACTGCTTAAAGTTGAACACAGATAAAACGGAAGTTCTCATCTTCAGCAAACACTAGCCCTCTGGAACGATTCCTGGTGGCTAGCGGATCTCAGACCCACCCCCATGCCAAAAGACCACGCCTACAACCTCAGCATCATCCTAGATGGCAAGCTGTCCATGAGACGTCAGGTCAACTCCGTCACCTCAGCCTGCTTCCACACGCTCCCCATGCTCAGAAAAATATTCAAGTGGCTCCCCATCAACACAAGAAAGCCAGCCGGCTTGTCTACGGCAACGCACTCTATGCTGGGACCTCCACCGAACTCATGCACCGGCTCCAAACAATACAGTACGCTGCAGTCAGACTGATTCTCGACCTGCCCAAGAGAGCCCACATATCCCAGCACCTGAAAGACCTCTAATGACTCCTGCTCCAGAAGCGGTGCCACTTCAAGCTCCCCACCCACACCTTCAAAGCCCTCCATGACCAAGGAACTGACTAACTGAACCAGTGCCTGCACTTCCACCCCCCCAGCAGGAACCTCCGCGCCGCACACCAGGCCCTTGCACAGATCCCTCACACCCATCGCTGCAGCACAGGAGGATGCTCCTATTTCCTCGCTGCCAAAGCCTGGAACTCCCTCCACCTCCTCATCACCCCGTCACTCAGACTTCAAGGAAGGGCTCAAAACCTGGCTTTTCGAATGAGACCATCCTCAGCTCCTGGATATCCTCACGGGTGACAAGTCACGCTCTACAAATATATGAGTGATTGATTGATTGATTGATCTCAGAAAAGAGATTGACTTGCTGATGGTAACAAAAACTAGATTTTGGAAATATCTCACTGGTAGAAGTCACCCTGACAGCCAGAGATCCACTCAGGATCAGCCAGGATCTAATTCCCAATATGCAGTCACATCCATAAAGCCACCCACTGCAGAAAAAGAAAAAAAAAAAAAAAAAAAAAAAAAAAACTCTCCCTACTGACCTGATTTAAGTACCATCTCCAGAGGCCCAAAAGGACTTAGAAGTAGAGGCTCATTGCTGCTAGACTAACCGATGCTTAAATCTATCTCTCATCAACAATTGTTAAGATGACTGATTGTTGCTCATGTATTCAAGTTACTCTATTCTTCAAGTTCAGTTATATGAATAACGTGAATAACCCCATCAAGGCATAGCTCTAGCATAATAATACCCATTAGGAGCTCCAGATCTCTTCAGCTCAGTCCTTCCCCAAGAGACTCAAACTGTCTCCAGTAGAACCCTCTCAGACATGGAACGCTGCCAGCTAAATAGTCCATGAACACCACAGTCAGAGATACAATGCACATCAGAGTTAAACATTCCATGAACACCACAGTCAGACATACCATGCACATGACAGTCAAACTTGCCATGCACACCACAAACATTCCATATACACCACAGTCACACATTCCATGAACACCACAGCTAAACATTCTGTGCACACCACAGTCAGACGTACCATGCACACCACAAACATTTAATGCTCACCACAGAATGACAGAAGTATACTCACTAAGCTCACAGTGCAATCACACAATACTCAAACTACAACAACAGTCCTTTCCTCAAGCAGCTGACGTTCTCTGGCACTCCGCCCTAAGAACGCTCAGCCAAGGGGCATAGTTGGCACCCGGGCCCAGAGTCCTGAAGGGCGCACTGAATTCTGCTGATTGATGTATTTCCTCTTTCAAAGAACAGCTGGAGGCCCCATAGCCTTCCTTGCACTAGGGCCCATAACTTACTTGCTATGCAGCTGGCTCAGCCCCTTCTTCACCTAAATCCTATCTATTTAGATAGTTTGTGAACTAAGTTAGCAGTACTTTGAGGATCACACGCAGAGTACCTCAGTCACCAGGAATTGAAAGGGCAAACTTGCTATTCTTATTATTACCCAGGCGCTGACAAAACTGTTATGCTGCTCTTATTATATACAACCACTTTTAATGTTGAAGCTGCATGTTTTTGTCTTCCCGTGACACATGTAGCAGGAAACTTTGCACAGTCTTACTTTTCTCCAGCACAATGCGAGATGCTGTCTTAAATCCATTCTTTGGGGAGTTAAGACCAGCAAGAAGCTCCTTGTAGGTGTTGTGAACATCTGAATCGCTGAGGAGATCATAGAACAGGGCCCGATGAATCACAGACTCGGTCCTCTTTCCAGCACCTGCAAACACAAGGTAAGCTTGAGAGTTAATCATTGCTGTGAGAGTCAAGCTGTATGAGGGAGGAGTAATATCTGACTTCATGATAAAAAGGGCAAGGTGAGAGTTGCATAGGAGGACAGGTGTCACCTAAATATGGCTGTAGAGGGCTGTGGCCATGCTGGAAAGAGGTAAAGACCTACCCAAAGATGCTCTATGGAGATCCATGCGCAATTTGACATTGCAGGTGGGTGTAGAACTTACATTTGTAAGGACAAAGTGGAGGGAGCATGGATTGCGCTCAAGTTGGGCATGAAGATGTGCTTGAGAGTATTAACGGCCTACTCAATGACATAATTGAGATGGCAGTGACTAGGTGAAGGTTCCTCAAATTTCAGTTCTTTAAAGTGGTGGCTCTCCATTCGAATTTTCAAGGAAGATATTACTAAATTGGTTGGGCGTAGTAACTTACCCCCCGATCGACAGGAGTATGTACATTGAAAACTGATTGGGACATGAAGATAGATCTGGTGAAGTGTTGAATTACCCACATACTGGCTGGAGAGGAAGGTGATGATTTGTGGAGCAGAAAAGAGTGTTAGCATGAAGATATTGGCCGGGTGAAGTGCTGATTTACCAAACAAATGGTAAGCTGGCGCGGGTAATAATGTGGGTTGGGTGAAGTGCTGATTTACCCAAGGGGGAGAAATGGAGAGAGTGAGGAGTGATGGTGTATAGTACATAAGCTCCTGAAGGCGTTATTGGGAATAGTTTTGACTTACCCACAAACAGGGGGGAGACAGAGGTGCAACACTGAATAGAACATGAAGGTAGAGTATGTTGAACTGATAACATACAGATGAACATGTTGAAAAGGATTATGGGAATTCTTAGGGAGGAGAGTCCTAAAGATGTTGGTGGAGTGGAGTTATCACTAACCCAGGGACATACTAGAAAGTGTGAGGACAACGTTGAGTTTGGCATGAAGGTAAAGCAGAATGCTGCTTAAGCAAAGGACAGTTTGGAGAAGGCCAAATGCAGGAAGGCATATGCTGGTTATAACCCTTAATTACCCAAAGACAGACTGACAGAGGTTGATGGTGATGTTCAGCTAAAAGATGAAGATGTGTGTTCTGCTTTTGACAACCGGGAGAGAGCAGTGACAATACTCAGGGGAGGTATCAAGACATTTGTCGGGCGAACTGTGGACTTACCTAAGGACAGCCAGGAGAGGGGCAGTGGTGCGACTCAGGGGAGATTTGAAGATGTGTGTTGGGCAAAGTGTGGACTTACCCAAGGAGAGACAGGAAAGGGCGGTGGTAATGCTCAGTGGGGACAAGATGACGTTGCCTGATGCCTTCTTAAGCGCTTGCTGTCGGTACAGATTATATCCAAAGTTGGAGGCAGCTGCTGCCAGTTTATTCTGTGGAGTCTTGTAGAATGGATCTTCTTCTTCCACTTCCCCTGCAGGAGGATCAGTCACCTCAGGCTCCTTTGGCGGTTGAAGTGTGTGGTGTGGAGATAGAAATGGGAGATCACACAGTAAAACACATTGGCATATTTCAAGGCAAATAGACCAATCAACTTCTTGTGCTCCCCATACACGCCTTTATTAGTTTTTTTTTTGTTTTGTTTTTCTTTATTCCTTTCTTATGACATTCAGTTAATGTTCTCTAGAAATAACTAAACTACACAATTGTGGGGAAAGTGGGAAGGAAAGTATTAGGGGAAATCCACTTTGAATTGAAGCTAGCAGTGGCTGATGAGGAGATTACCCATATCACTGTGTAGGAAATAACGAGATGTTGGAAACCAGTCAATTACAGTATCTCTTTTAACTGTTTCACTATATCTAGCTAACTGAAAACCATAGACTGTCTCTCACACCTCAACGTCCATCACACTAAGAGTTGCATCCCAGAAAACGATAACTACACCTCGATGGTCATCACGCATGACATGAACACTCTTCCCACATAGGTTCACAAAACAAACACGTCTTCCAACCACATTCCCTACATGGCGTAGCTTTCTGCCCACCTAGGCAAGTACCACAGTGCCCCACATTTGGGGTAGTAAATGTTATATAAAGGCTGCATTTCAATACCTCTGCCTCTTCCACGCCTTCTTTTCCCACTTTTTCACCTCCCTCCAGCCTCCACTTAACTTTGACAGTCTACATACCAATTCTCTTTGGTTCATTTAAATGCCCAACCAACTCTCGTCCTTCTTTCACCGTTTCTCCTTCTCATTCCTCCTCTGCCTCTCCTAACTGTAGCCTGATTCTCCACTCTCTCTCTCTCTCTCTCTCTCGATAGTATAAACTAACCACGTGGTATAGTCAATTACACTTTACAAAGGCATGGTAAACAACCATAGACATTTTACTTCTTCATTCACAATTGGACTTAATCCCCCACTCTCCAGGAAGGTCATAATGTTCCAGGGCCTGGGAGGACCCAGGGTAAGACTCACCTCCTGTCCTGCCGGGTCTTGTGAGCTGGTGGGTGAAAGAAGAATCCCCACAAACAAGAAGACGAGCAAGAGCTTCATTCTGAGACCTGCAACCACACAACAAGTGGCGACTAAAATGCGGTTAGATTGTTGCTTGTGTAACTGGTGCATCTGCTTCATTAACATGTTGTGCAGTTTCCTGCTCGTTCTTTTACACACATTATGAACATTATGGTTTTACTTTTTTTCCAAAAAAGCATACGTTTTTATATAAATACAACAAAAATTTCAGATTTCAGCAAAACGTATTAACAAAGGACTTGGTACCTCTTTGAAGTTCAAATTACTGCTGGGTTTGATTTAGAAATGTGCATTTTATTTGTTGGTTATATGGAGAGAAGATCAGAAGGGGGTATTTTTCCAGTGCAACAGGTCTCTCATTTGCTTGAGCTAGAACTATTGGTGTTGTATATTCATAACTGGACTTTTCTTGCCACATAAATTGGATAACCCAGTCTCATAATTTGGTCTTTTCCTCACACAATTCCAGTGGTCCTGCATATAAATAAAGCACTTCCATTACCTTCTTCCTCTATCTGCAACCAAAAATGAAAATGTTGCCATTTAGCATCCTAATTTAAATCTGCCATGCTAATTCCAATAGAGTACCACTTTCACAACCCCACAACCAGAATTGCTGGCTGGCTAACACAACTCCCCGAAAAAATACATAAGACAGCCATGGAGGAGTAACAAGAGAAATAAACTAGGAGAATCACCCAACCACATAAAGGGGATCATTCCGACTCCCGCCGGCGGCGGTAACTGCACGCCCGGCGGGAGCCGCCGAATGACCGCACCGCAGTCAAATGACCGCGGCGGCCATTCTGGCTTTCCCGCTGGGCTGGGGGGCGACCGCCAGAAGGCCGCCCGCCAGCCCAGCGGGAAAGCGCCTTCAACGAGGAAGCCGGCTCCGAATGGAGCCGGCAGAGTTGAAGGCGTGCGACGGGTGCAGTGGCACCCGTCGCGATTTTCAGTGTCTGCTTGGCAGACACTGAAAATCAATGTGGGGCCCTGTTCGGGGGCCCCTGCAGTGCCCATGCCATTGGCATGGGCACTGCAGGGGCCCCCACGACACCCATTACCGCCATCCTGTTCCTGGCGGTGAAAACCGCCAGGAACAGGATGGCGGTAAGGGGATCGGAATCCCCATGGCGGCGCTGCAAGCAGCGCCGCCGTGGAGGATTCCCTGGGGCACCGGGAAACCGGCGGGACACCGCCGGTTTCCCGTTTCTGACCGCGGCTGTACCACCGCGGTCAGAATGCCCATGGAAGCACCGCCAGCCTGTTGGCAGTGCTTCCGCGGTCGTTGGACCGCCAGGGTCAGAATGACCCCCAAAGTGTTCAACCAGTTATAGTTTTTCAGGATGAGGAAAAACATGTGTCCTCTACAGCCTTTTGGCCTCCCTCCTGCCAACAATCCAGATTGCTTCACTGCTCTTACCAAAGAGGAGAGCTGCTGCAAACGTGTCTTATCAGTATATATTTTTTTCACATAAACCAAGCAGTTCCTTTAGTAACTGTCTGGAAAACTGAGATTGCTCTAGTCGGCACTAAGACAACCTGAGAAAAATCAAGGAAAAGCATTTCCCTGAAAATAACGAATGGCTCTCTACACCATTCTCTTTCCATGGCTCGTCGTTTCTTATTAAGTCTCTGTACTTCAAAGTCTTTCTTGGTTCCCCATCAGTGTTCTCCGGGTTAGATTATGATTCCTTTGCTCTGAATTTGCCATTACTAGTTTGCAATCCTTCTACTCTACTCCATTGAAACTAATCTACTCTGACACTCCGGAAACGTTCATTTTTTATTGAATAAAAAAATATTGGGGTTAATTGTTTTGGAGTGGTGCAGATTGTTTTTTATTATAGTGGGGCAGATTAGACTGGGGTGGGTTGGAGTGGATTGGTGTGGGGTAATGTGGGTTGGATTGGGGTGTACTGCAGAATTATGTGTTAAAGCATTTCAGAGATTACACATAATAAAGAAACACTGTTGATTTGCAATATTTTGAACAAGTTAATTGTCATCTTTTGAGAAAAGCACTGAGCAAAAGCAAAAGAAAACATGAGTGGTAAGTGAAAAAAGATGACTTGCCCTCACATCTATTGGCGAAATTGCCCTGTTGAAAATGGGATTTTCCCATTACTATTATACTATTTCACCAACCGTCCTGTCATTCCCTTGCGGTCATACTTCACTGAACTTCCTCCTGTGTACACTTACCTGGGGCTCCAAGTGACGCCATGTTGCCCTCAAACAATTGCGACCAGCAGTAGGGCATGGCAGGCTCGGCCCCCCCTCTTTTTAGTCCTACTTTCAAGCTGCAGAGCTACAGTGGCTCTCACGCTGGACTGAAGGCCGAACATGGGTGAAACTAGAGATGTACGTAGTTTTGTCAGCTGCTACGGTGCATAATTTCCTCTTCCCTGGGGTGTTGCCCCCATCTCCTTGCCCCTTAGAGGGGTCTGTGGCACAAGCTTGCATGCTTTGAATCCCCTGCATGGCATGAGACAGACTGGCCTACACACACAAAACCATCTCCTGGTTGGCCTTCCAGATTTCCCATATTTTTTCCCCCAGCAGATTTGACCACCTGACACAGCTCTCATTACTTACAATCAGTGATCTCTTTAACGTCCGCCCCACTCCTTTACTTTGAACAGTTAATGACAGATCACGCGCTCCCCCCAGGTAAGTTTCTTACATACAAACAACTACAAAATACTTGCCATACTCTCTGCGATACTTTGGACACAGAACCAAACACAATTCCAATCCTACATTCTATACTCACAATGGGTGTGGATCGCCACCTCATCACCTGAATTTATAAGGTGATACGAGAACTTCTCAAAATCCCTCTCACTGTGCTAAGGAATGGATGGGAGGAAGACTGTGGGAGATTCTTACATGAGAACAGGCTCTGGAGCACTTACAGCAGGTATCGCGAAACTCCTACTTCAAAAATATCCAATTCTTGATACTACATAGAGCGCACCTCACCCCCGTCCAGCTAAACCGCTACTATCCAGATGCGCAGGCTAGCTTCCCCTGCTGTCACGACTCAGACGCTGATCTCAAAACATACGATAGCCACGCCTGTCAATTCGCAGCTATCGGCGTATTATACACACTACTCTGCAAGAGGTCATGTAACTTACAGACCTACACAACATGGGAAGCGTGTACCCTGGGTATTTTTAGGCAGCAAAAGAAACACATAGTGAGTACCTGTTTCGCAGCTCTAGCGCTCCTCCTCGCTAAACATGCACTCACACTTCACTGGTGCTCCCTAACATCCCCGCCAGTAGAGGCTTGGTATGGGGAAATGCGTAAGTGGGCAACTGCGGAGGAGGAAGCCCTCCAGTATGAGGAAGTCCAGCACCTTCGCAAGCATCCCCTCTCCGCCCAGTGGACCACTCTCTCACTGGAGTTCCAACAGAAGGTGGGAAATGATGACCTACCTCCCCGAGCTTCCCCCATCTGCTACTTCACTCGTGATGTCCATGCAGCTACTACCTCCCAAAACTCCATTGTCATGTTCCCCTTCACCCCACTTCCCACTATCCCCCTCCCCTTAGCCCTGGCCCTCAGGCACCCTGCCCGGACTGTGTAGTAGCAGATGGGGATGGCGGGTCAACACTTTTGCCGAGGCTGATTTTACTTTCCTGTCTGGCCCTGCCTGGACCCCTCCAATACAGGACACCTCTGTCCGCCCACCCCGCTACAGCACTCTGCAACAGTGACAAACTCAGGCCCCGAAAGGTCAGTTCTCTCCGTATATAGAGAGAGCACTATTTTGTACATGACGTTATTACTGTGGACGGGGCACCAGAACTGTGCACCTCCGCAGGCTAGTTCCCCATCATGACGTTCTCAATCTTGGTGCCGTACCACTGTTGATGACCCTTGATGGTGGTGTGTCCCCAGTGACATATGGTTAATAAATGCACAGCATACCCTGCAGCCCCCACTTGGTGCAAGAGGCGGGGTCCAATAGTGGTGTTAATATAAAACATACCTCTGGGTGGAGGAGGGAGTGGGGAGTTGATCACCATGTTGATCCTTAGCACCAAAGCACACGGAATAATATCTGACATTCAGTGGGATGGCTTTGATGTCGACCCTCAGCACCACCAGACCCACTAATCAGATAGTCGCTGTTTGCATAAGATTAGCAGAAGAAAAATAAACACAACATTGACAGAAACCATGCAGAGTCCAGATAATACCAACCAACCACAGCCCCTCGTTACTACTTCATAGAGCGACTGTGGGAAATCAATCTATCTTCATCTCTTGCCGCTATCGATTAGCGGTATATTTCTATAAAGACTGTACCCAACAGGCAGATTGATGGATGTAAGAGGACTGCTCTTGTAGAGGATACATGCCTATGTGATACTCTCTGTGAATGATATGCACATGCAGGGGCAGCTCCTCCATTGGGGTGGAGGAGCGTTGCCTCCCTCCCTCCCCCCCCGCCAGCAGCAGAAGCTGCAACACTTTCACCATGAATTAAAAATAAACCAGGTTTATTATTCCTCCGTGATGAAAGGGGCAGGGCATTGGGGATGACAGCCTTTGAGGGGAGTGCTCAGAGTGCATGTGTGTTTGGCCGGCCGTCTCGGGCTGGCCAAACACACATGCGCTGTAGGCTCTGTCAGCAACACGGTTGCTGGGCTGGAAAGAGCCTGCACAGGCTCCCAGTCAGCGCTCCCAGCCAATCCTGACGTTGCTCAGAGCAGCGTCAGGATTGGCGCAGGGCAGGCTGGGAGCCTGTGCTTGCAGCGAGACAGAGGAGAGGAGCGGCGCAGCGAGGAGCTAGGTAAGTTTTTATTGAATTTTATTTTTTATACCCGCTCCCGCACGCTGCTGCCCTACCCGCGCCGCCCCCTCCTCATTAACAGTGCCAGCTGCAACTGTGCACATGTAGCAACTGCCCCTGAAGAGTGTACTGTGGACAGCTATAGGATCGGCTGCTGGAGGAAGTAGAAGCCAATAGAAATGGTTTCTAGGGGGTATACACTCCACGAGTGCTGCTTCTATGGGGGATGTAAACCTAAACCAACTGTCCTAGTAGACAAGATACACCTATTGAGACTAACATTGTGAAAATATACATCTTTTACTATATCACCAACAGGCAAAGATTATAACCCTAGACTATCCATACAAGGAATATAGACGAAGCAAATATGTCTCTAGTGACCACCTCTATAGATACGCATATGGGCATAGAGATAGCCTTTGGAGAGGATATACACATGCAGACACTGCCTTTAACGGTGCTTAACTGCACAAACTGCACTTAAACACTATACACCCAAATAGAATCCCCCTAAAGATGATATGTATTTAAAGACATTTCATTCATAGGCACTGCACTTATGAAGACTGCCTGACAACCCCACACTTTACACCTACACAGCCTGTCCTAGTGTGGACATACACCTATGGACTTTGTAGGTACAGAAGTTATTGCTCCACAGAGCCCGCACAAAAGGAATAAGGGGAATGCACTTATGGAACTTCACTGTTGCATTAAAATAGGTTAGTGTTTTCATGAACACATTCACCTTAACTTATTTAACATGAAAATGTTGCATTTAGGAATAAATATTCACTCTTACATTTTATATGATCTGTATTCATGTTGAGAACCGGGCTTCATTTTCAATACATACAAACACGTAGTGGTAATATGAAATAAAGACAGACATTTCGAGCCGTCATTTACCATCTGAAATTAAGTTAAGTTGGGAAGGCTTTATGCTAGTGCCCGTTTCTCCGTTGGTGTCATTTATGACTGGTTTGTCTCTGATAAAGTCATTTAAGGCTCTGGGTTGACTGCTGCTGCCAGTTGATCTCTAGAGGTCTGGTAAGGCATGTTGGGCTTTCTGTGTCCTAGAACCCGCGCAAGAAGCTGGATCTCAAACAGCATTTGTTGGTCTCTGGCTCTATTTGGTCTGTGGCTATCTGTCAATCTTTGTCGGTCTCTGGGTGTCTAATAGCATCTCTTGACTTCTATGTGTGTGTTAGCCTTTTGCGGTCACATAATGTTATAGGTTTTTGAGTCACTAATAGTGTTTGTTGGACCCTGATGTTTTTCTTGTTTTATGGGCATGTGATAGTATTCTTCGATCTCTGTGCATGACAGTGGTTGTTGATTTCTGAATGTTTTGAAATATCTATTGGTGTGTGGGTATTAGATAATAACCACTGGTTTCACTTTCTCTACAAATGTTCCAGGGTCTCTGAAGGAGCTAGTGAAGTTTGTTGGTGACTGGGTGGCTGACAGTAATCATGGCTCTACAAGTGCAATTCAGTAATTAATTACTTAATACATTTAGACACCGCAAGCAAATCCGCATCCATAAAATAAATGACACCATATGTTTCCTATAAACACATCAATGCAATCCGATAAATTAAATGAATTAATATTTTGCATGTGCATAGCCACTGGAATGCAAAATTGGAATGTATCTATTGGTCTGCCCATCGATCTCAGGATCGTTACTGGTATATGTTGAACTGTGGCTTATGCTACCTTTGTTGGTCTGTAGATAGCTCATGGTCCTTACTGCTCTTTGTACAGCTAGCAGTGTGTATTTTTGTGGGATTTGTATGGTGGTTTGGTGGTCTCTGGGTGAGTGATATGCTTGAGCTTTAGACATCTGATCGTGTTTGGGCGTCTTATAGTATTTTTGATCTCTGGGTGTTGAGAAGTATCTGTTGGTCCGTGTGTACTGGCCTCATTGTGAAATTCGCTGGTCAATTATAAAACCAACTCAATATAAGGGACATGTCGTGCTATATGACAGCCAAAAATGAAAGGCTAACAGATAATGAAGTTGGCATAATAACCTGGACAGACCATTATGGAATAAGCAGAGAGACGATCTGTAACCAGCTGCCTGTATATATCAAACAACTAAGATCCCCCCCAACATTTAAAATAACTTTTGCTTGGTAATATCAAAGTGCTCCCTCAAAAAGTAAGATGAAGCCCACCCGGTGAATTTGGTCATATGGGGTGAGGACCTGATGATGAAGCATGTCACACGGAATCATGTGGATTAGACCCCCTTAAGTCAAAGAATGTATTTACCCACCCTGTAGGTTGGAAATTGAGGTATAGTATTCCTGGTTGGAGAGATAAGCATCCTCTATGATACAGATTACCAGACGCGGAACCCACCTTGAACAAATCCTTCTTCCTCCTCCGTTTTTTTTTTTTGATATATAAAGAAAATATCTAATGTTATTACATAAGCAAGCAACAACAATATCAATTAATTGTATTGACGCTTAGTTAAAACAAATGCAATTTTATCTAAGCTGTTATCTAATCTGATATACTAACCTCTATTATGAACTAGATAGAAACCATCAAAACAGTAAAAGCACTGTCAAAACTTGTCGAACAAAAATTGATATGACCCCAAGTCATGAAAATCACCCTCAGAAAAGCCACAAGCAGATGGCATAAACCAAAGATGACTGTAGGTATAAACAGTTTACCACAACAAGTGAGAACAGGAGGGTCCTGACTAGAGCAATAAAACGATATTTCAACACACACACAGACATAAATTCAAACGAACGATTTCACATATTGCAAGATGTAAAAAAATAAAACTGCATGGATAAGAAGAGGTCACCTCTAGTCAAGGGCTTTGGATTCTGTCCAAAGCATTTCACAGTTTACAGCTTTATTCTCCTCCATGAAGAAATATACTCCTAGTTAGAGCTTTATGTGCTTCAGTGAACATAAACCAGTAAAATTTTACACTCCGTTAGAAATCCATAGCCATGTTAACCATGTGAGATAATCGTGTGAAGAAATCAAACATGTTTGGGGAAAAATGACAAGAGCGCACTTGAATAAATGACATCATTTGTAGCAAATCACATCATTGGAGATTAAAGTTTCTAAGGGAGAGAAATAGATGTTGTTCTCCACCTCTAATTGTAGTGAATCTGGATGGTGACCAATCGGATATGGTGAATGGAGACACTATCATGTAAATCATATTAAAGTAAGGATAATAGATGATTATGTTAACTCCATATTCTCAAACTTTGAGAAACCTACAGAGGGCGCTTTAACTTGTAACAAAAAAACATAAAAGCACCAGGGCTTGAATGAAACCTACCCAGTGCCCAGGGGGTCTGTGCATCGCTTGAATCATTAAGTATTGTACTGTGCATGTTGCTTTTAATTGCTAAAGTAGGGCGCTGTTCTACTCTATGGTTGGTACCTGGTGACATAAAAAAATTAGCCCCTTTAATACAAGGACCTATAGCCTATCATAGGGTTCCAGCTAGCGTTCGCCAAATTAAGAGCTTCCAATTAAGAGCTTTCCCTTTTTTGCAACATAGTACAACAAATTGTTCCTGTAAGCCCTCTAGTCATAAGGCTCAGGTCCTGTAACTTTCTCCTTGGTGATGTCCACGAGTTTGCAGGTTTTTGTACCGGTTTTGCTTTGCATGTCACTGATGCAAGCTCAAATCCTACATGTAGTTTATATATGTAGTGGAACTTCCATTGCACAAAGTGATCTAGGAAATAATTGAGTATTGTACATAGCAAAAAGGGGTCGAGAATGATTCAGGACTGTGGACATAAAATAAGTGGGAGGCTAGTGGGAGGATGAAGGCAGGGACGGGAGCGTTCTCTTCGTAGTTTGGCCTGAGGAGTAAACAGGGACGTGTCTGCATCAGTGGTGTATTCTACGGTCCTTCCATTTAGGAGTTGTGAGCTCCTTTCAGAAGGAGAGGTCTGAAGAAGCACTCTGATGTCCTGTTGTCCAGGTTTTGTTTGTGTTACCTGAGAAGACTCTTTATCTGTATTACCTTCTTGATTCCAAGTCTGGTGATATCACAGCGGTGAGCGTTAAGTCTTCAGAGGTGGTGAGTTTGTCTGCCACTTAGGGCTTTATATTGGTTCTAACTGCCTTGTTGGTGATGCAGCAGGTCCTGCCCCTACAGCATTGGGCCTGTAGGGGCAGTCACTGTAGGGGCTGTCAGGGTAGCTGTAGTACTTTAGCCCTTTGATCAGTCGAGTATGTTTGGGCTGGTGCTTTCCAAGGGAGCAAAGGAAGAGTCAAGTTAACTGTGAGTAAAGTCTTACAACAGTCCAGGTGCGAAATGACCAGGGATCAACCTGTGGTTCTGAAATACAATACATGCAAGTATGTTTGTCTGTGTATAAGTGATAGCTGATGTCTGGATGCTGGAGTTTCTTGACCATCTGGGTTCTGAGGGAATTGCGACTGTGGTTTATGAATACGCAGAGTGTATCTGATGTGATTGCATCCAGCTTTGTGTTGGTGAACTAGTGCTGTTTTCAGTAGATGAATTTGGTATTTTCTGGGTTGAGTTTGATCTAGGCACTTGACATCCAGACTTGCGATAAGGATGCGGCATTTATTGAGCCGATGTATGTTCTCACTTACAGGCACTTTCAAATAGTGTATAATTAGCAGTACTTTATTTGAGCCAGTGGTGCAGGTGGGACCCAATGGCACTATTTTAGGGAACCGGCACTTATTTTTAATTATCAGATTTTGGCCCAGAACAAGAGAGATAAAGGCAACTGGGATGAAAAAGAACCTGCAAATGTGAGATAAAAGTATGTTGGTGGATGAAAGAGGCAGGAGGTAATATCAGATTGGACAATCTTGGCATTCGGCAAACACAGACAGGCAGTGTCAGCTGCGGGTTTCTAAGAAAACTTTGGGCCCTGGAACTTTTTATTTTACAAGTTAAGCACTGACTTGGCATAGAGACCAATCTTATATTTATGGTTATCAAGAACATTCTGAGAGGATCCATATCTAGAAAGGAAACTCTGGGAAAACAGATGAATCCCCTTGAGTCAAGGAGAGAATGGCTTTGCCAAAGCAGCCACCTCAGGAGAGGTGTTTATATATGGCGGTCTCAGCAACTTTAGGGGGCGGGGTGATCAGAGACACCGCGAGCCCTTTGACATGGCCAGTGTTGGCTGCATCATAGTGTGTTTTTTTTGGTGGGAGGTAGGAATTGGGGCAGGCGAGCAACGACGAGAGGATGGGTGGCAGACAATAACAATAGGATGGCAAACAAAAAAGACCAGAGGGGGCAAGGAGGGGAAGCAAGCAAGATGATGGGAAGGGTACAAACAATGATGGGTGGGAAAGCTACAGTGACTAGAGTGGGCAGAAGCACACAACGACAGGAAGTGGACGGGTACAAGCAACAACAGTTAAGCAATGAGGAAGCTAAAACGATGAGGAAAGCAAGGAAAAAAAGTACCTTAATCAGGGTGAGAGCAGAAGAAGGATAGTACTCAAGGAATTAATCAGTACATGGTCAATGCTCCATCAAAGCTAAAAGCACATGGTTAGAAAGTGAAACTGGCACGCAGTGACCAACAAGGAGCAAGGAAATGAGAGTGACAATGAAGCCAGCCAATGGCATGTAATGAGAAGATTCTAAACCCTCTTTAAGTTAACAAAAAATCTTGCAAGTGACAGAGCATGCGCTGTCTCAGGCAAGACGTAAAAAAGTAGAGAGTACCTAGCAACCCCGCCTCACCATTGCTCCAACTCTCTCTGGTAGTAGACTGACAGGTAAATTGTCAGCGAGAGATGCCAGAATAAAACGACTCCTGCTTTCCTAGGCTTTTTCTTGTTTTCTATAAACCCCTACAGCATTTTCCTAGAAGTTCTAAATGTCAGGCTCCACCTCAATGATTCGTTTAGACCTTGAATATTTCATCTGCTCCTTCCTTCTTCTGCTGAGTGTTTTGTTTTGTTGTCTTTGTGCCTCCATCCTGAGCATTTACAAAGCCTCATCCTTCTCTCTTATTCCCTCCTTTCCTTTCTTTTATCTGTCCTGTCCCCTTTCAGTGCTTTCATAGGTTTAAGGAATATATATAACACCAAACAAGAAACAACATAACCTAACCTGATATTACCAACATGTGAAGGGACCCTCATGGTACTCCGTTTATGCTGAATATTGTTTCAAATCAAGCCATGATTTGCTCATAGATTTCCCTGTGAAATCCTTGCACTCACACCAATGATACACTGGGGCATATTTTAAAAAAGTGGCCCTGCACCCAGTGTAGCGCCACTTTCCATGCACCCTCAGTGCACCACTACCACCACCACGTGTGCGCCATATTTGAAATACGGTGCGTCATGGAACAAGGTAGGGGACAATAGCGTCAATTTTTGAATTGACGCTATTGATGTACTGTTCAGGGTTAGCACCAAAATGTTGCCACTATCCCCGAACAGTACATAGGGGCCCATTGTAACCAAAGGTGTGCCCCCTTTTAACGCCTGCACTGAGCAGGCGTTAAAAAATGCCGGAAGAAAATACGCATTGTTTTGCCCCCCCAAATGGAGGAACGCCCCCCTTGCATACATTATGCCTGGCGCAGGCATAATGTTGTGCAAGGGGTTACAAAGTGGTCCAATGCATACATTGTGCCACTTTGTAAATATGACGAAGCGTTTTTGACCATCTAAGGCCACATTAGTGTCATAAAAATGATGCTAATGTGTCATTAGATGGCGCTAGGCCCTCTTAAATCTGGGCCACTGTTTTTTCATGTCAGGATATATGCTGGGTCTGATGGATTAGTAGATTAAGCATCCGCTCCAGTGATCTCCCCATGGCCATAGGTGATCTACTCAGCCTTTCGTTCTCTCAAGGCTAATAAAATCAGCACTTTTAAGTCAAGTAACAATAAACATCTGTTATTCAGAGCCAAGAAACCCATGGGTGAGTGTACCCTTTACAAATACACCTTATGATGGCAAATAGTCATCAAAAACCAAGCACTCAGTGGTGACTAAAGCCTGAATAAATCAGAACTGGTCAGCTTCAATCACATATGAGGGAATCGTTAGATATAGCTACAGCCTCACAACTCCGAATAGAATACATTAGGTTATTGGCAGTTGTGGAGCACTTGATCTGCACTGTTATGAGATTGCTTTGCGTTCAGTTGACTGGGAGTTTCTTTTCCAAATCGTTCTGAGTTTTCCGTCACAGTCAGGTGCCTGATTTGTCTTGTTGAGGTGTGTTATCAGAAGTATAAATGGGTTTGTTCCTATGTTAGGTCAACGTGCCAACTTAAATGAATTGTGAGTGAATAGTGCTTGTAGTTGATGAGTGAGGCTGCAACACTGTACAAAATTAATTTAGAAGTGCTTAGAAGACACTTGTGTAAATTCACATACATTATTTTGTGTGACACAATGCCAATAATGACATAAGGTATGTTGGCTATATGGTCAGGTGGTACAAATGCCACATTCAAGATCAATTCTGTACTGCACTCATTTAGAGGGATCACTAGTCTTCTAAATGTAAGCATTAACCAGGGACTGAAGGAAACAAGTACTGGCAAAGCCAGTAGGTCTGGCGCTGACTGCCCACCGTTTGACTTTGTCAAAGTGTGCTTGTTGTGTCATGTTTTTTTAAAAACTTTGATGTTGGGGAAGACGCCGGTCCGATAAAAAAAAAAAAAAAAAAAAAAAACGCCTAAAACCAAAAACGTTTTTGAGTTTCAGAATGCACCCTGTGCAATAGTAATCTTTGCCACTGAAAGGAACTACTTTTTTGAGGGGATGTGCTCCTTGTGAAAGGGTACCTTGTCACTCATTGTGGAGTTGCCTAATGACTGGATTCAACTGACCCATTCGCCCATGTGGTTTGCAGTAGTCGGTTGAAAAAAAAAAATGTGAATGACACAGTAGCAAGCCAATGGATGAAAAGGGATGCCAGAAAGTACTGGCTAACACCAAAATTAACATGCATTATCAAAGCCAACAGGTCTGGCGTTGGCTGCTGACATTTTGGCTTCGCCAATGCTTATTTTCTTTATGAATGCTTTTTGTATGAAGGCAACCATTGCATGACAACATATATTGTCTACAACCGAATATTTTTATAATTTTGATGTAAAACAACATATTGCTCCATGCTGTCGTGGGCGAAAACTAAATGTGAATTCCACTGTAACAGACCAGTCCGTGAAGAGGGCTGACTGGCAGCCTTTAAATGTGTGTATAATGTATATAATTCCAGACTTAAAAATGAAAAGATAAAAAAACACGGGGAATGCACAGCACAGAGTATCAGAGGGGAGGAACCTTGTCAAAGGAGGGCAAGTCCGGAATAAATGAAAGGTGGGGGGCTGGTCTTAGATAAAGGACAGGAGAGAGCAAATCTTGGTGCAAAGGACAGGTCAGATTAGAGGTCGCGGAGGTACACCTGGGGCTGATATGAAAAAGGACAGCTGGGGACATAGGGCAAGAGAGAAGTCAGCCTGGGGTCAAGACATCGGATAGGCTGGAACAAAGGAGCGCGTGTCACGGGGTGAGCTTGATGAGAAAGAGGACAGGAGAGAGGTCACTCTGGGACAATGCAAAGGGGAGAGCGAAGGTTAGAAGACACGTCGAGAGAGCAGGCGGGGACGGAAGAGAGAGGTGCGGGGGCAGCTTGAGGCGCAAGAGAGCGGAGATCAAAGATCAGTCTTGGACAATGAACCGGAGGGCGATCCAAATGGGATAAATGGAGAGGTGGGAGGGAAGGATAAAGAGGAAGGCAAAGGAATGTTAGACTGGGAGAGGAGAGGGGGTTCCTCTGGGTTGAACAAGAGTCCAGAATAGCCCTCAGGACATAAAACACGGTTGTGGTGAGAGGGAGGGAGGGAGTCAGTATAAAACAAAGGAGGCTCATGTAGAGCTGAGATGAGGAACCCAGAGTTTGGGGGGCGGGGGTGACTTTGGAAAAGAGCGAGCTTGATTGACAGGTGTTGCAGCATCTGGAGGCTCCTGCCCTGTAACTTCCAGCCAAGTTTCGGTCTGACGTAAGTCGGCAGGGGGTATCACCGGTATGTACTTCGTTTGCTTTAAAAATCAGAAAATGCATGGAAAAGCTACTTTTCTTTGGGCCTGTGGATTTTGGGCTCACAGATAACTACCTTCCCACCCCTTTCCCTGCAACCCTCTCAGCTTCCACGCATACACTATCACAAGCGCAACTTGAGAGCCCCGTAATAGGCACTTCTCTTGTCTCTTTTCTCACCGAAGCCTTTAGCGGAGGGGCCAAACACCGAAGGCGCCCCTTTAACCAGTCCAACCCAGCGGGAGGCACCGATGGCTAATGTGGGCAGTTAGTATACTCCTAAATATCTGACGACAATGTCGCCAGAAACCCCAGGTTCCAGCATTGGGGTTTAATTTAGAAGTCATTTTTCCAGTTGTGTTAGGCTAGGTGGATCAATTGAAATTAACCAAACAGACAACTCCCAGGATGCATCAAGTTGATATCGAAAAAGCTAGGGTTCAAGCACCTAGTCATCTCGTATCTTTACATACCCCAGGCTCTGTGCTGCTCAGTCTAGCGCTACACTCGAGCCACAAAAATATAAACGTCCCTTCGTTTTGTTCCGAGTGCAGGATACGAGACAAATGCCCCTTTACTCACCTGTAAGTCAATGCCCTCCCTTGGGACCTAGCACCACTCTTGTTCGATATCTCTTCTAGGCGCAGGCTCCCTGGAGCCCCAGACCGTGTTCTTCTCCGAGTGCTGCTCTCGGTTTCCCGGGGCTGCCCACACTGACAGTCTCTCCTCCCTCGGGTGCTGCGGGTCCCCTTCACCTTTTTATTCCCCGCCCGTGGGGCTGGCTGACGTGGGAGCCCGGTCCGAACTGCCTCTGACAAGTTTCAGTCTGAGAGCAGGGATTAGCCAGGGGCCGCGAACAAGCCCGAGCAGGAGGGAGTGGAGAGAGCGAGGCACGCTGTGGGGCGGAGGGAGAAAGTGAGGGGGCAAGGGAAGGGGGAGGGAAAAGGGAGACAAAGGGTTAGAGAAAGGATGGATATCGTGAACGGCTCAGAAGTCAGCAAAGGCAAGAGAGGGAATGAAGGGGGGGGGGGGGGAGGAGCGAACGTAGATGGAGGAGAGGAGATTTCGAGTAAGGAGAGAGCAGATCACAAGGGGCAGAGAGAATGAGGGTGAAAAGGGTCAGAGGCGAATTCAATCTCATATGTCGCTATTTAACGATATGCCTAACTTAGTGCCTCATCCTGTGCGCAGCAAAGGAAACATTTTCAGAAAGGAGGGAGAAGCATGCCAGAAGGAGGTATAAAGGGCTCGCCTATTATTGAGGCAGAAAGATATGGGGGCACCGGAGGGAGTGGCTGAACAGATGTGGGGAGAGGGAGGGGAGTGGCGGAGAGGAAGAGAGCACGAGGGGCGCGTTACCTCACGTCCCCTCCCTTTTATTCCTGAACGCACCCTAGAATTTATGTAAGAAAGCTGAAGAACAGTTTTTAACCCCTCCCCCACTACCTCCCAATAACCACCCCTACTCCGAAAGATACAATCTCCCATCACACGTGAAAGATGATCCGTATCTTCTCGATTCTTTCAGAGGCCACGTATAAGGAACCCCGGGACCACACGTGTGCGCGTGATGCGAGTTATGTGACAGCCCCCTGTCAGGCGCTGACTCGGTGCTTTCCGAGCAGCTGTGAAGACAGAGGACTGACGAAGACAGGAAAGTGCGAAACTCTGAGAGAGCTGAAGGCGTGAGCAGAAGACGGGTTATTAGTTGTGCAGGAGGTGACTGACTCCTGCAACTAATAGGTCCACCATTGTCTCCTTCCTGAGTACACCCTTGTAGCACTTGAGTCTCTCAGGGTAGCAAAACAGAGCAGGCTAAGGCCTGTTCAGAGGAGGTGTAAGCTGGTAATCTCCATGCACTGGCCCACAACACTCAATACACTATTGTCGATTCGGTGCTTTTTCTTTGGAAAGGAAAAGTACATTACTTGCACACCCACTACTAAGTACTGTACAGTAATGTACAAATAAATACATCAGGCAGATGGAAATTCCTTTGCTGACACCCTTGTATCTCATTTGACCACTAGTGGGTCATAAACTCCATAATCTCAATACCCCCACCAATTTCAGAAGCAACATCACAATACAAGGAGCTGTCATTTTAAATCAAGCTGGCCTATGGGCTTTGTCAAGGTGGCACCTCATCAATATATAAAGCAAGCTTATTGGCTTTGTCAGGGTTACTACACATTTTATTATCACAATTAACACCAATACATTCAACAACAAGTGAATTCCTATGTTCAAGCATTTTAAGTAAAGCATTACATTCAAGAAACATACAGGTGTCTGAGTATTTCTTTTACTCTGCTCAAGCCATGTAATATAGCCATAACACCAACCACTGAGTCCCTGAACTCCAGAGCACAAGAACAAAAGTTTAGCTTAAGGAGTGCTTTTGAAAAGAATATAAGATGGCTTTGCTGGTAAGGTCATACTATTCCAGTCCCCAGAAACTTAGTGCAATTTTATAAAAGCAGTGTGAGGGTCCTGTGCCTCCTGCAGCTCACTCACAACACATGGCAAAACATTGGTGGTGCCCATGCCCCTCCCAGGGCCACCATAAAGCACATAGGATATTGAAATTAGCCCCTGCAGGGCATTTGGGGTACATATTACATGTGCATATTTAATCAGCGGGTCTCCCATGCTCATTTCTTTAAGCCTCAGGCCACACAGGCCTTTTCTTTTTTTTAAACCCAGATGCCCTTGCCCACCTGGGCACCTCGGGGAGCCCACTCCTGGCTGCATCCAGAGCAGCAATGTGTGGTGTCTGGTTCCCGCCAGGAATGACACAGGAAGTGGGGAGGCCGCCCACCAGTACCTTCCTCAGGCCATTTTGCTGGGTCTTGGGGTCCTGATATCCTCCATGACTGTGCAGCCCTCATCCTGCTTTGTGCACTTGTGAGTGGGGTCCCTGGAGCTAAAGTGAGTATAGGGTTGGAAGGTACACCCACACCCCTTCTCCCATAAATTTCCACAACACAGTTGTACCAATCCTGTAGGGGTGTCTCCTTGCATTGGGTATCGTGGAAGGGGTCCCCTAGTTGGGAGAATGCAATGATTAAACAAGCGCCGACCCCGGGGGAATTTCTGAGAAACACAGGGAAGCCACACATGCTCCTTTCTCAAAAGGTTAAGTCTTTGCAGGCCAAAACTGTGAGTTATCGGGCCGATTTCCTTGCTCTGTGGCTCATTTTGCTTCTGCTACCTCCAGGCTCATGGTTTTATTGGCTCCTTATGACAGTCTTTTCCTATCCTGGCTCCTGGTGCTGCTCCCCTGTTGGCGGGGGTCTCTTGTGCTTCCCCTTTGCTACCAGCCAGCAGTGCACCCTACTGCTCACACTCCCAAGGCCCAGAGCCTCCTGGCACTCGGGGTGGTAGTGGAGTTCAGATCTTCCTTCAACTGGTCCTCATGGGGTACAAGGGGACCAGAAAGTCTGTCCGACTCGCAATTTCCGAGTCGCAATCCCGGATGCAGAACGGTGTCTCAGACACCGTCTGCAACTCGCTATGGGGTCGCACAGACCCACCTCATCAATATTCATGAGGTGGGTCGCATTTTGCGACCCCATAGCGAGTCCCTGCACTCACAGGGATGGTGGCCTGCTGAAGTCAGCAGACCTCCATGTCTGTGACTGCTTTTTAAATAAAGCAGTTTTTTTTCTTCATTTTGCAGCCCGTTTTCCTTAAAGGAAAACGAGTAGCAAAATGAAAAAAATACCGAAACCATTTGACCACTGCCTGCTCTGAAAAAATATTTTTGTCGACATTCACAAAGGGGAAGAGGTCCCATGGGGACCCCTTCCCTTTTGCGAATGAGTTACCACCAGTGTGACACTGGTGGTAACTGCGAGTTGCTTTGCGACCGCATTCGCGGTCACAAAGCAATTCTGAATTGCGATGCGAGTCGCAAATAGGAAGGGAACACCCATTTCCTATTTGCGAGTCGCATTCCCAAATTGCGAGTCGGTACCGACTCGCAATTTGGGAATGAGCATCACGTTAGGCCAGAGGTCTTCAAACTGGGGGGCAGGCCCCCCTAGGGGGGCCTCAAGTGATCCCAGGGGGGGCTCCAGACTCTGGCCAAAATAAATATTATACAGATAACAGGCCTTTGTTTTAAGCTGAAGCATGTTATTGCAGTTTTAAAAAGGTAACAGTACTTAACTGCAATGTTTAAATAGTTTTAGACATATTTAAATATTGCCATGTTTATAAAATAATTATGAAAAATTCTGAGGGGGGGCCCAATGATTTTTATTTTTCAACTGGGGGGGCGTGGCATTAAAAAGTTTGGAGACCTCTGCGTTAGGCTGTTTGCATTGCACAAACTGCGATTTTCGCAGTTTGCATCATGCAAACGGCTACCTACATCTGGCCCAAAGTCCTTAGCAGGGCATCAGGACACTTCCAGTTGTTCATGGTTCTGTTGCCATCGCCTCTCAGGTCCACTTCTTGCTTGTGATCTCATCTCCACCCTCTGTGTAGCTCTCCCTTGCATGCTTCATATTCCTCCTGCCCACTCCCAGCAGCATTTCTCACTTGCTCCTCAGTTGCTCCTCAAGCCTACTGTCTTTTGTTTGTTTTCCTAAAATATTTTTTTTTATTTATTTTGTTTGGGGGTGGTGGGGTGCATGTGATGACAAATAGCTACTGGCCACTCTGCCCTTAAAAAGTACTTTTACACACTTCTTTTTCATTTTTTATTTAATAAATAGATTCCAAAAGTTGGCACCACTTCATTTTATAGGCAGGCACGGTAATGAAGTATGCACACTCACATGTCATTATGCACATGTGCACCAACAAAATGACATGGTCGCTGTGACCACCATGTCTTCCCACATTTATTTTCCTGTGTCCATGTCACCTTATGTATCCCCATCTCTGAGTGTTTGTGCGTCTGCACATGCTTGTGGTTTCTCATGTACATGACTCCATGCATCATGTCAATATCTCCTGAAGTGTCATAGTGGATGTCCATGTTCATGCCTCTTCATGTTTCTATCACTCCTATCAGTGTCTTTCTGGAGCCTCCATGTATCTCATGGTGTCCAAGCCCTCTTACTCCCCATTCTCTACTGTGTTGTTTCTCCTGTGTCCAGTTGACTCAATTATATGTAGAATGTCTATTTCTCTTCCCATGCTTCTATACTTTGGTAGGTGTGTGTTTTCCAGCCCTGTGAGCCTGTTCTGAGATTGTTAAGAGGAGATGACAGTGCATTCAGTGATATGGATTTATGTGGTGTGTTATGGTGAGGTTTTATATGAACTGAGATTGAGGTTGAGCTGGTCTATCCACAAGTCTGATATGCATATGGGTGGTTCCTGCCACAAGGTGGCATAGCGGGCAAAAATGATGGACTGGAATGTGGCCAGAGTCAATACATGTGGCTGTGATTAACTCAAGCATTCCACCTGTCACTTTTTTGTTTTATTAAGTGTATCTTTCTGGACACGTAGAGAGTAATGCAGATTATCATGATTTGGTATGGTGTGGTAAGACATGCATCAGTGTATTGTACTGATTGTGATGCAGAAGAAAAACAGACACTAGGAAACCTATCTGGAGAACCTTTCTCCAAAGGCATCTGTCTTTAAATTGCTTACCATAAATAGTTTTTCAAGGATGTTAAATCATGTCAGTGAATGCCATACATTTCCTTTCTCTCCGCTAATCTGCATCTTTCCCTCTCTCCTATTCTCTCAATTAAGTTTTTTTTCTTAAACCCACTCCTTTACCCCGTCTGTGCCCAACTCTATCCCTATCCTGCTTAGACTGTAGGACAGTGATCTTCAGACTTTTTAATGCTGTGTCCCCCACCCCCCCCCCCCCCCCCGGTCCAGTGAGAAAAAAAAATCATCAGCTTCCCCCCAAATTCTTCACAATTATTCTACTAAATTGGTGTAGGAAAGTACCACTATTGGCATGGTTACTCCCCCCACTTTTTGCCTAATGTTGATGTCAGCTCTGATTGAAAGTGTGCTGGGATCCTGATAACCAGGTCCCAGCACCAGTGTTCTTTCCCAAAATCTGTACATTTGTTTTCACAATTGGCACACCTATGGCACACAGTTAAGTCTCTTGTAAAAGGTACCCATGGAACCAATGGCCCTGTGGCCAGGGAAGGTTCCAAAGGGCTGAAGAGTGTATTATGCCACCCTTTGGGACCCCTCACCAAGCACATGTACACTGCCTTTGCAGCTTGTGTGTGCTGTGGGGAGAAAAAAAGTCAACATGGCACCCCTCTCATGGTGCCATGCCCACAAACCACTGCCTGTGGCATACGTAAGTCACTCCTCTAGCAGGCCTTACAAACCTAAGGCAGGGTGCACTATACTACAGGTGAGGGCATAGCTGCATGAGCAATATGTCCCTACAATGTCTAAGTCCATTCCCAGACATTGTAAGTGCAGCGTAGCCATACTGATTATATGGTCTTGGAGTTTGTCATTACAAACTCCACAGTTCCATAATGGCTTCCCTGAATACTGGAAAATTTGGTATAAAACTTTATTAGCACAATAAACCCACACTGATGCCAGTGTGGGATTTATTGAAAAATGCACGCAGAGGGCATCTTAGAGATGCCCCCTGTATGTTAGCCCACTTGCTAGTGCGGAACCGACTGGTCTGTGCCAGCCTGCCAATTTAGACAAGTTTCTGACCACATGGGATGAGAGCCTTTGTGCTCTCAGTTGTCAGAAACAAAGCCTGTCATGGGTGGAGGTATTTCACACCTCTCCCCTGCAAGAACTGTAACACCTGGCAGTGAGCCTCAAAGGCTCAAGCCTCGGGTTACAGTGCCCCAGGTAACTCCAGCTAGTGTAGTTGCCTGCCCCCCAGACAAAGCCCCACTTTCGGTGGCAAGTCCAGTGGGAAAATTAGGGAAAACAGGGACGAGTGACCACTCCAGCTAGGACCACCCCTAAGGTGTCCCGAGCTGAGGTGACCCCCTCCCTGCAGAATCCTCCATCTTGGTTTGGAGGACAGGGATCAATAGAGTTAGGTTTGTGCGCCCCCCCCCTCCCAAAAGGAAGTGGGCACAGGAAGCGTGTAGCCACCCTCCAGGACAGTAGCCATTGGCTACTGCCCTCTGACCCCTGTGGCACCCCTAAATCTGGTATTTAAGGGCTTCCCTGAACCCAGGTCACCAGATTCCTGGTGACTTAACAAGAAAGAAGGACTGCTAAGCTGAAACCCCAGCAGAGAAGAAGGAAGATGACAACTGACTTGACCCCAGCCTTACCGGCCTGTCTCCTCCTTCAGAGAACCTGCACAAGAACAGTGACACATCCAGCGGGACCAGTGACCTCTGTCAAGCTCCAGAGGACTGCCCTGCACTCAAAAGTACCAAGAACTCCCATGGACAGCGACCCTGTCCAAGAAGAAACAACATCTAAGAACTCCAGCCTGACTCCGAATGTGTGAGTCCTGACCACTCTGCACCCAATGCCCATGGCCACTGTCCAGGTGGCCCACCCAGCTAGAGAGGACCCCCAGACGATTTTGAGCAAGTGCCCACCCTGGGTTGAACTCTCCACCCCTCCAGACGATGCCTGCAGAGGGAATCCTGAGGACCCCCCTTACCGCGTAAGCTCTGGACGAAGATATCCGACTCCTAAACGACCACTGCTCCCGCAGCCCCCAGGCCTTGGAGAACATGACCTCTGGCACAGCAATGTTCAGCAGGCGGCCGTCTTTCCTTTTCATCCTGAGGTTTGCTCAAGACGACCTCCTGGATCTCGCCTGCAACCTTTGAGTGACCCCTGGGGTCCCCTCATAGAGAATCAATGGAGACCCAACGCCTTGTTTGCACCATACACCCGGCCTACCCAGTGCCACTGAGGGTGTATATTTGGTGCCTACTTGTGAGCCTCCCAGTGCTCCTCTAACCACCCCAGGTCTGCTCTCCGAAGACGCGGGTACTTACCTGCCTGAAGATTTGAAATTGAGTGGGATGAGCCCATGTTAATTTTGCCTCAACTTTGACCTCTGCACCCCACCAGCCCCGTGTTGCTGGTGGTGGGTGTTTAGGGTTAACTTGAACCCGGACCTTTGGACGTCCTAACCCCTGGAAACTAGAACTGTAAGTGTTGTACTTACCTGCAAATCGATCTAACTTTTCATCCCCCATGGAACTGTGTCTGAAAATTGCACTGCCAAATTTTAAAACAGATAATTGCCAATATTTCAAAAACACTATAACCTATTGTTTTCAAACAAGGTGCTATTGATACATGTGTGAAATACGAAACTATTGAAGTACTTACCAGAAACTTGAATCTTGTGGTTCTAAAAAGACATTAAGAAAATATATTTTTGCTTCATAAAACCATTGGTCTGAGTTAAGTCATTGAGTATTTGCTTCTTCTATTGTTTGTGTGTATACAACAAATGCTTTGCACTACCCTCTGATACGTCTAACTGCTTGACCACACTACCACAAAAATAAGCATTAGCATTATCTACTCTAACCTCTGTTAAGCCTCTGGGGACCCCTTGGACTCTGTGCACACTATATCTCATTTGATATTGTATATACAGAGCTAGCTTCCTATAATTGGCAATGTTTAAATAGGTTTAGACTTATTTAAACATTGCAGTTAAGTTATGTTACTGTTTTAAAAATGCAATGAAATACACAATGCCAAACAGTATGTTAGTCAGGCAAGCCTTACTAACTTGTAAAAGTATTCACAGTGTGATTATTATAAGTGAGGGTGGGGTGGGGTATTTGAAGAGCATTTGGAGTCCCTTCCCTTTTGACACATACTCCTATATTGGATATAAAAGACAAAACATGTTAGTGATGGCCCATTACAGAGCAGTTTACTCGTGCTAATTTGTTTCAGCAAGTGTCTGTTTTCATCATATTGCTTCTCTTGGCCAGAGCCTGGTGCCCCTCCCCCCGGGAGCATTTGAGCCCCCCTTATAGGGGCTCGTACCCCAGTTTGAAGACCCCTGCCCTAGGATGCGTCCACTGGCTATACACTAGTGCTACAATTTATGCCCTAGTTCTTCTACCAACAACTATAGTCTATTACTTCAACCCCACCCTTTTCTAGGACTGTATTTCCTGTAGTCCTACCTAGCTATGACTGGGTACCTGTGTCACTGTCTAATATATTGTTCCTCTACTTATAATATTTCTGTTGGTACCTGTTACCTTGTGCCTTTATCCCTCCCTATACAGGCATATACTTCTAATAGCCTAATTATTCCTACCTATATCCTAGCACTTCAGCATGTACATATACCGTAGTATCCTTGCCTACTCCCTAATACATCTACTGTGGTCTAATCTTATGTACTTCTGCCTACACCTTAGTACTTATACTCTCATAGCCTTGCATCTCTACTCCTACCTACATCTTGGTACTTCTACTCCGACCTATGCCCTAGTGCTTCCAATCATACCAATACTCTATTATGTGTATCTCACATATATGTTCTTACCTCAACCCCCAACTTTACCCCTAGTATCCCTAAGGGCATCCTAGTCTCTTTACCCTTACCTATAAAATAGATATATACTAGTATCCCTACCTATACCCTAGTTCTTGTATGTCTGTCTGTAGCCGTCCACCTCTCCTCCTTCCTCTACCTTAAAGTCTGTATCCCTATTAATGCTCTGGTACCTCAACAGTTCTCTTTTCTCTTTCTCTGTTTATTTGTCCCCTCTCCTGATATTTTTATTTGTGCACTTTGCTCATAGTTTTGAAGAAATGTGTTATTTCTCACTTTGGAAATTCACCAATATGGTGTTTCATCAAACTGAGGTCCCCTGACTATAGCTTTCCAGTTTACTTTCTCTCTGAATTGAGGAAGAGTCATTGAATCATGGAATGTGGTTTGGTTTCATATATTGGCGTTATGCTGCTGATATGTGGTGTGATATGGGGCGTATGCTACAATACATTGGTGAGCTGTTATGGTGAGATGTAGTAAAGTATTGTGAATAGTAGTATGTGTTGTTGTAAGCTCTGTTGCGACGCTATGGGGGTATACTGTTTCCTGTGCTATATGGTGTATTGTGGTACTGAGTGGTAATGGATGGTGGAATGCAGTGTGAAGTACTGTTGGATAATGTGATGAGGTATGATATCTGCTGGGTTCTGGCATATGGGTGGATCATGTGATATTTTGTCTGTGGTGGCATGGCACGAAGTGGTGAGAATGGTGTTAAAGATCAAGTGTGGTTTGGTGTGATATGGTGAAGAATGGTGTGTGATAAGCACAATGTTTTATTTTGTGCTGCTGCATTGTGTGATGTTATTGTATTGGGATAGCACTTTTTACTTTCTGTATTGTTCTGTACCCGTTTGGAATGTGGGTGTTATATATGGTTTTAGGCACTCATTGGTCGGAGGCAAAGTCGTCTTTTGACCTATTATGAGTGCATTTGTAGGTATTCTTACAGCACAAACCTAGTTGTGAAGCAGGCGAGTGCTGTGCACTACATGAGGGTTGGGAGATGATTGTAGACCGCGTACATCAAGCGGTGATCACACACATACCGTTACACACAGTTAGGCACACAGAGATTAAGCGACTGGCCCAGACTCACACAATGTTGGGTCTAGCACTGAGGTCAGGTTCCAAAGGTGGCAGCTTGAGGCTAGGCCACAAGCTCCTCCTTACGGTGTGTTTCATATTGTTTAGTACTGAGTCATATGGGACAGCGGTCAACATGATACACTAGTGCATTGTTTAGTGATGGATTATATAGGATAGGAACTGTCTAGATAGACACTCTTAAGGAGCCATTACTAATGTGTGTGGAGCATTACCAGGAGGGAAGTGTATGGCGAAGGTCTGGTCTGGTGGGTGTATGCTGTCCATTGTTCAGCTACAAGTGGCTGTTAAGTTGCAAGGTGGCTTTGTCAATTAAGTGGCATTGAGTTCCATTCTATGTGTATGTGATTCTAGTAAGACAAAGTTTTTTTTTTTCCGGTTGGTTGATATAGGTACGTAACTTACACATCATCATAAATACCACTCTAATTCTGATTCTTTTGGTAAATAAAAAAATGTTCCTCTCACATAAAAATTCAAATTTACACTTCTTTCCCCAAAGAAAACTTCCAACTTAGGCACAGTGATGTTCGACTAAACTACGGCAATACTCTTTATTGTTTAGTTAATAAAAACCATAACAATCATCTTATAATACAACATATTTAAAGATAAAAAATCTCTAAAATTCTATAAAATTCCGTAAATTCCTTGGCCATGAAACCATGCGAGGATCTAAAATCAGTTTCTTAACTCTAAGGTGCAAAAAGTGCGTGAATAAGCATGCATCCCGGATAGCAGGTTTACGCCTTTGGTGTGTGCAGTCAAGAATTTGATAAATTTGCATATTGATTGTGCATCATTAGGATCAAACATTGACATCACCGCTGACCGACAGGAACGAGTCCCATTTCTCATAAAAAGCGGTTTTAATAGTTGTCTGCGGGCTTCCTTTAAGGCCAGACAAATACAAACCAGGTGAACCATATCTTCTTTTGGGCCTTTACATAGCCTGCAGGAAGTCTCTCCTCTATTCTTCCACGATGGTTGATCAGCTCTAGCGGGAGATGCTCCCAAACGCAGAGTCAAAAAGCGATGCTTGATGTGAAGTGCAATGGTTGCCGCCAGGTATTGTGATGGGGCCATGGTGGTATAAGTATGCATTACCATCCAGGCGTGTGAGCGTTGCGCAAGTTTAGCTTTATCATCTAGAAAAGATTGGATACTTATTTCCTTTTTTATCACTCGACACAAAAGGGAATACGACATGTTGGAATCCCATAGGTACTTTGTTTTCGTCTCTTGCAAGGAGTTGTTCAGGTACCTGTTGTATACTGAATTAGGATTGCCATTTACTGAATTCCATAGTGCCACTACTAGCGGGCTTACAGTGTTTTTACTTATTTTGTACCAGATCTTTATTGTGTGGGCCTTCCTGTCGAGCTGCTGTTGTATTAGACCAAATTCCAGCCTTATCTGTGCAGGGGAAGCAGAGCGAGGAAGATTGAAGACTTGCTTATAGATTTTTATTTGTTGTCTTTCCAGAAGGCTAGCATCTTTCCCGTATTGGGCAGCGCTTCCATATGTAATTGCTGGAAGGAATTTAGCCGACATAACCAACATTAGTGGTTTATATGATGGGCCCTTTAATCTTTTAGCAAGAGTGCAGAAAGCGAACGCCAAGGCTTTGCACAAAATTGATCTTATTGTCTACAGTAAATCCAAGATATTTGTAGCTGCAGATCGTATCAAGAGTGATACTGTTCCATTTTATTTTATTTGCAGGATTCAAAGAGCAGCCTGTTGACATTGTTTTTGTCTTTGAAGTGTTAACCCCTAGTTTGTTTGTCTTTGCAAATTCGCCCAAGGCACTAACCAGCCGTTGCAACCCTATTTTTGTGTGGCTTAACAGAACAATGTCATCAGCATATGATAGATGTGTTATAGCCAGACTTCCCATCCTTGGAGAATGTGAGTTGGTTGCGTCTAGTTTTGCAGAGAGATCTGCCATGAAGAGGTTAAAGAGGTGCGGGGCCAACACGCAGCCTTGCTTTAATCCTATATTTGTTGGTATTCTCCTGGAAACTTTTGAGCCGTCTGCTTCCTTGATTCGTACCCAAGTTTTATCATACAGCAATTCTATGCACCTCAAAATTCGTTCTTGCAAACCCCAACTCCGTAGTTTGTCCAGAGAATTGCTCTTTCCACACAATCAAAAGCACTTTTGAAATCCACAAAACATATGTGTAAATTTTTCTTTAAGCACTTTGCTCGGTTGGCTATATCTCCTAGCGCAAGAATGTTAGTCACTGTGCCGTAGCCCTTCCGGAAACCAGTTTGATTCATAGGGACCAGGTTATTTAGATTAGACCAGGTGAGCAGGTCTGCTAGGATTAAAGAGGCAAAGTATTTGGCCTCACTGTCAATTAGAGCTATCAGCCTATAGCTAGCTGGGTTTGCCCTGCTGCCTCCTTTGTATATAGGATTAATGATGGATCCTTTCCAACTATCAGGAATGGTACTGTTACGTTCGACTTCAGCATATAATATTGACAGAGTGGCTGACCAATAATCGAGATCCGCCTTAAATATGGCTTGGGGGAGACCGTTAGGGCCGGGAGCCCCGTCCCTACGGCTCCTTCTGATCACCTGGGCTACTTTATTGGCCCTGAATCTCATATCACTCTGACGAACGTCTCTAGGTTTTAGTGAAGCCTTCAGTTGCTGATTTTCTACAGGAGGGGTTGGCTTGAAAAAGATGTCTAACCGGTAACCCACCCATTTATCTTCTGAAATTGAAGTACAGTTTATTATTCTTGCCTTTTGGTCTATTTCATTCACTGACATCCAGAATTCTATAGTATTAGCCTTTCTTAAGTTGAAAAGTAATTTGATCCAGAAATCATCCTCCTTTTGGGTTCGTATTTGCCCTACCTGTTTCTTATAATTTTTCCGAAGGGTTTTTATTTGGGCACATAAAGATTCTGTAGGAGGTCTATCTTTTGTGGATCTGAGTTTGCGTCTCAGATCCTTTCTTAATTCTAAGATATTTGGTGGCATAGTTAGTGGCCTCCGGTTATGATTTGGAGCTTGACGCCTGGCCGAGCCAAGTGATGGTACTAACTATAGAAAGCTGGCCCACACCTCCCCAGCTGAGATCTTGGCGTGCTGTTGATTGAAGCAGGGTTTTTATATTTTTGCACAGCTGTGGTAGAGAGGACTCCGTCCAAAACAAGCGGTTTAGATTGACAGAGGTTATTGTTCCTAATTCATTTATGGCTGGAAGAAAACACGGAACGTTCTAAGCCAATTCTATATGCTGAAGCGAATGGTCACTGTGGAGAGTAGGTATGATTTTGAATTTTTTAACATGTGCCAGCAGGGGAAGAAAGACGGCAGTAGAGTCAATTGTAGTTGCAGATTTTGCACTATGATGAGTAAAGCTGGGCGGGACATCACCTTCCACCCGGCCGATTAGCACCCTCATACTCAGATGTTCTAAGGCCTCTACCAATTGGTTGCCCCTTATATCCAGTTTTGTCTGTATTGAGGGTAACTGTGGTAGCACTGACCAAATTGCGTTTTCTGCTGCCAATTGCTCGTCCGGTTCTGGAGTATATATCAGGTTGCTGTTAAAGTCGCCTGTTACTAAGATGTCCCATGCTGGATTAGCGCACCGTATCTCTTCTACCTTTTGCAGTAACTTCTCGAAGAGAAGTACTTTACGATGTTTCCGCGGATGGGCGTAGACATTAAAGATAATTAGTGGAGCGTGATGATTGAAACTAAAATTGATTTTTATTGCCTGTAAGTCCGTCGATGAGAAGGCCAGCTGTTCTGTTGTGACCTGAAGTGCCGTAGAGATGTATGTGGCTAGACCACCGCTTGCCCTGCCTGATTTGTTTGATTTTTCAGCTCCAATGTGGTGTAGAGAATAGCCTCCTAGTTCTATCGGGTCTACCAGCCATGTTTCTTGCAGCACTATTATCAAGTAGTTGCCACTGGACATTACTGTAAATCCTTCTGTAATAATTGCTTTTTCTCCCGCGATGTTCCAGGACATAATAGTAACGGTCGGCCTTTGATCTGTATCTAGTGCATTGCATATGGTGGGTCAATTACTTCTCCTTGAATTTAGGGTACGTGCCATCCATCTCCATTCATCTTGTACTCCATTCCCTACAATTAGGGGATCAATAGAGGTATTTGAATCTTTTTCCCCCCATTTGGATTGACGCTGTTCCGCTTCCCTGACGTCCGGGCCCCATCTGCGCTTGCGAGCCTGTGACTCCGTTTTTTTAATTAGTTCACTTTTCAGATTTAACAATAGGGGAAAATGATAACGTGGGCTGGTTGGTTGTGTAAGCCGTATACCCCAGTTTTCAAACTGTTGCTTAACTGCCATGATTAATGCAGCGATTTTGCTTGTTCTCCACATAGTCAGAGTTTGTTCCCGGTCATTCTGAGTGCTGTTGGAGAGGAATTTCAGTGATATTAAATCTGGGGACATAATTTTCTTAGTTGAAGGAAGCTCTGCTAAAAGCCTCAGAATGTTGCCCCTGTTCAGACTATCTTGTTGGCCGCGTGAGTCATAATCTGGGGTTAGAATGACCTGCCTTGATTCCCTATCATTTTCAATAACATGACTAGATTGTGATTGATGGGAATGCTCTATAATTCTGTGTGGCATAGGCCTGTTCCGTTGACCATCCTCCAACTTGTTTCTGGTTTGGGGCCCTTTTGGGCGTGGAGGATTGTTTGCTTAAAAGGGCTTTATTTTCAAGGTCTGTTGCGGCTATTTGAGTATTTTGAATCGTTACTTTTGTCTTTATTCATCCATCATGATGAGTAGTTGAGACCTGCCTAGAAGGATATTTGAGATTTAGGGTCGGTGACAAGTGTGTTTCTCTGGTGAGAGGATTGAGTCGTCTGCTAAAGGAGTAAATTTATTGTTCTTTGTGCCTGCGGAGATTACTATAACCTGCCCCACATTGACCTGGGCGGACGATCTTCGCCTGGAAGATGTTTTGAGACTCGACAAGATGCCCTGGGTCTTGTCCGGAAGGGTTATTGTAGATAGTGAGGAAGTGGCTTGTGCAACAGCTGCATAGGAGGGTGGCACTGGTGGAATCTTCACTGGTAATTGGGCATCTAAATGGATCTCAGATTTTTCCTTGTTGATGCAATTTCCTGCCCTTAGGTCTCCCTGACGAGGAGCCGCCAACCTCATGACCGATGCGTGCCCGTTCAATTGGTCTTGGGATGTTGGGTGTGGCATGTTATATTTGATCGACATTGGCAAGTCAGCAGGTAGATGTTCTCCAGTGAATTGTTGTTCTGGACTGGTGACTACCCCCTCCCTTATGGCTTTGGAGCTATTTTAAATTTGCATACTTCTTGCGGTTCCTGAAACCCAATTTTGCGGTTGCCGAAGCGTTGAAAATATGGGATACAGATTGTCATTAATAGCTTTGGCACGTGTTTGTTTCCTTGCCTTTCTTGCTCTCTTTTTTTGTCTCTTTGTTGGGGGTTTCAGTGCTGGAGCTGGCTGCTCAATTATACTCTCCAAATTGGTAGATGCTGTTTGTTCCGACTGTGAAGATACATCTGATTTGTCTATGACCATTGGGTTAATGCACTGAATGTTTGCATCTTTTTTTGCTGGGCTGCTTACCCCAAAGACTGGTGTCTTTTGAGATGTATCGGGGTTCCTGGGGATGGCCTCATTGGTTTCCCTTGTTTTAACTTCCTGCAGAATCTCTACTAAGACTCGTGGTAAAGTAAACAGTTTATCTATTATTGGGCCACAATTACAAGGAATTTGCTGGTGGTTGCAATTTTGTTCGATTGGGCGGATGGCCAGCGAGTCCAATTTGTGATTGATGTCAGCTATGTATGTGACCATTACCTTCATTAGATCCATTTGCAAGTCTAATTTATCTGATTGCATGTTAAGAACCGCCGTTGAAGTATGTAGAGAATTCAGCAATGAGGTGTGTAGTCGTGTTAGATCTCCCATCTCACAAGTAGGGTGGCCTGCGTGAGCGGGGTTTTTGAATAGAATTTTTTTCCCCTGTTAATGGACTCTGAGAGGGTATTATTGGAAGGCGAAGCAGTCGAGTTGCTTTTTACCATTAATTCCTCAAGTGATTGTATTTTGGTCATCTCGCTAGAAATTTCAATAATCAAGTTAAAAGTTCTTTCTTGTTGGTGCGTAGTAATGATGTTTTTAATGCTTCCCACCACCAGAGGATAGCTCGACTGCTGATCCTTAGGATTCACTAGATCAAAAGTTTTTAAGTCCAGCGCTTCTCCCAGGTCTTTGTTATTTGTTATAGAGAGCGACTGTAACCAGGAATCTTCCAACCCTGTAGTTACTTCGGAACCAATGTCCAGTCTCTCATTGTTCCCCTGGGTGTTGAAATTTTACCACAGTATTGGGGTCGATTGTTGGTGGGTTTTCACATACCCAGTGTCATTATGTACCTCTGTCGGATTACCCATAGAGATTGGAAGCTCGGAGTTACTTGTGTTGCCCGTTAAAACCTGTTGATGAGCACCTGGAGAAGTTTCCCACTCCTGAGCATGTACCTGAGCCATAGTCACGATTCTACCCACTTGCGAATTTTTGTGCGCTATTGGGCTACTAAAATAACTGAAGTTGATTTGTTGCCCTTGGACGAGGGGATCACTAAGCTCTTCAGGAGCTTGGTCCTTTGAAGTTTCCTGACAATGGAGGGCCACCCCTTATTGTTGTGTCAGGTTTGTTAACAGCCCGAGCCCCAGCTGCCCCGTGACCAGAGGTTGTGGAATCAGTGGGGTTGGAAGGCCCACGTCGGTGTCGGGATTTGAGAAGAAAGCCGCAGCTGGGTCTTTCAAAAAGTCAGCCTTGTTAGTGAGTCCTGTTTGATTGAAGTAGAACTGAAAAGGAGTGAGGGGCGCTACCAGCTGATCCGGTCTGCTACTTTGCAGACTTTGCGCTGAGCGCTTCGCTGAACACTTTCCCTTCCCTTGCGCCCTCCTTTGGGATTTTAAAGGTTTGACCTTGCCCTCTGCTAGAATCCTGAGTCGCCCCGATCTCATGGTGGCTATCTCTTAACCCAGATTGGTGAAAGAGAAGCGCAATTTGCTTTTTCCTGATGTTTAGGATTGCAGGATTACAGTGGCTTACAGTGGCTGGTGAGCGGGGCACCCGGGGGATTCACAAGCCGCACCCAACCTAGCGGGCCGCCTCCGTGTAACCCCGGTGCACTCTCTCTGCAGCAGTTTACTAAAACTGCTGCGCTCACTGCGACCTGTGGAGAATGGTGGGCCCTGGTAGGCCTGGAGCACTACACCTTCTGCTGAGGTAATGGTAGGTAAAGTTGTACACGCGGCGACGTACAGCAATGGACTGGGTGTCCGAGGGCTGAATGTTCGTAGGTTTCGTAAGTGAGGAGGTAGGTGAGGAGCGAGGTGCAGTTGCGAGGTGCGGTGGGTAAGTGGGGCACACAGGGCCCACAAGCTGCACCCAGACCTGGCTGGGACGCTTCCGTGTGGCCCTGGTGCACTCCCTCCGCTGCTGTGACTAACACAGCTGCGCTCACCCTGCCTGGGGGAACTCACAGAGGGGCTTGCTAGAATACGTTCTAGATTTGGCGGGGCATCAACAAAGGCAGACTAGCCTCCAATAACATTATGCTCTTTGCACACGTACTAGGAAAAAAGCTCCTCCTGGTTGAGGTGGGTGGTGCAGGTCGTCGTGGCTTCCTGCAATATTATTTGTTCATCGCATCAGCACTGCAGTGTTTCCACCAGGGAGGTTAGTTTGGTTTGCGTTTGTGCCAGGGGGATAGTTAGGGGTAGGGAAAGTGAGCAGGAGAGGGATGAAAGAAATAAAGAGTAGGAGAAGCTTTCAAGTGCACTCTGGTTTTCCCATCAGCAGTTTAGAGGTCTTCCCATCTGAATTTTAAATCCGCAGCGGGCAGACCGCTCTGTCTCAGCTGACAGCTGTGGTTATGGCTGCACCACCCTTCCTACCCCCCTCCTGCATCCAACAACAAAAAGAGGGGAGAGGGGGGCCTGCCTCCTGTCTCTGATAGGAGGGGACACATTCCTCTTAAGTGCTCAACCAGCCCCACCACCACACTTCCTCCAGCAGACGTCCTGATATCCTGGCGTCCTGTGTGGTCCGATGTTGAATCCCAGGGGGCCTTCAGACCGCCGTTAACCGCTCCTCTTCCTCCTGCCAGAGAGCTGCGGTAACACGGCTGTGGGGGTGGAGCATTTGTTCTCCGTTAGGCCTCTCCCTCACGCTCGCCTCTCTCAGTAGCCTTCACAGCAACGGCAGCGGCTGCGGCGATGCCCTCACCCGCGTCTGCAGCGGCGCCCTCGTCAGTGTGTCAGCTCCGTCTCACTCAGCGCGTCTCGTCAGTGCGTCAGTGGAAGCTCTCCCGTCAGTGGAAGCTCTCCCGTCAGACACTGAACTCTGTTTATCCTGTGGCTGCGGGTCCCAGAGCTGCAGGTGTCCCTCCCACACGGCAGTGGTGCTCGAGTGTCCTGTGCCGTGCACAAAGGAGGAAAGTCACGCAGTACGCGTCAGATACCATACAGAAATGTTCAATAACTTCACCTCCAAGTACTGTGTCCTAGACCAACACTACCCAGTACAGCTGAGCTGTTAACCCAGCTGTGCCTGGCCAAGAATTGCCCGTAGCTTCCCAGTATAGCAGTGCCTAGCTCAGCAGGCTCAGCGTCAAGCAGGGCTTAGTAAAACAGTGCCCAGCTCACTAGAGCAGTGTCCGTGCAGAATGCTTCTGATCCTGTTTATCCACTCTTAATCCCCTGCGCGTGTCTCCCGGCAGATATCAACCATCCGAAAGCCTGCTTCAGACCGGTGCGCTCAACTCCGCTTGGACCTCGGTTTGACGCTATTTCCTCGCGGGACTGGCAGAGGCTCCTTCCTCTCTCCTCTACGGCAACCTCCGTGCTGTGCTGTCTAGACTACGTAAATAGCTTATACCAAAGAGTACAAAATGGGCTGACAGATTTCTCTACTTTGACACACGGAATTCCATATCTCCAGGACTTTGGGGGTCATTACGACCCCGGCGGTTGGTGTAATAGTGGCGGTAGTACCACCAACAGGCTGGCGGTACTTACCACCACTATTATGACATTGGCCAAAGCCAAACTGGCAAGTTAACACACCGACCGCCACGGTGACTACAGTCTCCAGCCCGGCGGGCGTCACTAGGCTGTCCATGGCATTTTGACCCCACCCACCGCCATGGTTTTCGTGGTTTCTGTACCGCCATGAAGACCATGGTGGTAGGCACTAGGGTCTCCTCCGCCCCCATCCCTCTCCCCAGAGTCCTCCTCCTCCCGACCCCTCCGACATATACACACATACACACACATACATACACACCCATACACACACGCCTTCCCACATTCACCCACACATGCATACATTCATACACACTCACATTAACAATCACTAACATACATCCAGGCACACACGCAATCAGAAGACACAACATGCACGTACACACACCCATTCATGCACCCACGCATGCATGCATTCAAACATAGTCACACACACTCCCAAACACGCACACAACACCGCCCACCCCCCTCTTGTGTCGGAGAACCCGACTTACCTGCTTGCAGGGGGTCCTCCGGCAGGAGACGGGATGCGGCACTGCTGCCAGCTGCAGCGCCACCTTACCGCCTCCGCCGCCATGACCGTAGACAGAATTCCGCCAGCCTTCTGACGGAATTCTGGCTATGGTCATAATTTGGTGGATGGTTGGTAGACACGGCGACGGTATGTTGGCAGCTGACGCCGTGGCGGTAGGCAGCATTTGCCACCAATGTTATAATGAGGGCCTTTATGTTCCACATTGACTACACCACAAGGCCATAAACGTCCCTACAACCAAACTATCCAGTTACAAAACAATGCCCTTTTTAAGAAAGAAACTTTTCAGGATTACCGTTTCATTTTTCCACTCCAACGAAGCATGAGATGGAGGTAACACTTTTTCAATGGAAGCGACATAACTTTTGAATCACTTCCCAATGCTCAACAGCACAACCTACAATCCACACAACATGAAACAGCTTAAAACTTAGGTCCACATTCTATATTTTTCATGCAATGCAGCAAGACAACTTATTGCGCTGCGTGAAAGGGAGAGGACAGGAATGTGGCATATCTACCACAATATGGTGCATTCCTGCTCTTTGCCTGCGTTGGCGTGCAACAAGCACCCTTCCACCATGGGACAAGGGTGCCTGTGTTAGAGGCAGAATTGTTTTTGTGCAGGAAGGCATTCCTTCCTGCACAAAACAATCGTTTGAGGTTTTTTCCTCTTACTAAGTGTGCTGAAGATTGCAGCACACTTAGAAAGATGAAACAAGGAAAAATAACAGTAGTTCTCCTTGTTGTGCCTCTGTTGGGAAGGCATATCATTCTGATGCATTCCCAGGTCGACCAGTGTTGGTAAATCTGGGAATGCTTCAGAATACATGGATGGATGCGTGGAAACACCCACACTCCACCCATGTAACACCCCCACCACACAGAGTAATGCAAGACAGCAACTTGTGCTGCCTTCAGCGGTATAACAATAGCCCTTGCAGCCCAACTTTGCTGGGGGGCCTCTGAACTCCTGGTGGCCACCACCGGCACTGCGCACAGGCGACGGGCCCCTGGCCAGAGAGAGCCATCCATGTATTTTGCAGGGGGGCCTTATCAAGTTTTGTTACGCCACTGGCTGCCTTGCATTACTCCAGATTTACTAAGCCATAGAGGGCCACACAAGGTGGCCCTGTGTAGCTTGGTAAATCCCTTTCTAGGTTTTGCTTCACCCTGGGTTTTCTTGCGTGGTGCAAGGGCAACGCAAAAACGTAATAGAACTGGGCCCAAGGGCTTCACAAACAGAAATTCTCTGAGCAAGTTCAATCCTGCAAAAAAAAAATGCAGCACAACCACCCTTCACAACATCCCTATTAAACTCAATTAATCATCATGGCTACATCACCATCAACTGGAATACCCATTACACTAATCGAAATGAACCCTAAACAACTATCAATACAAAAAAAGATCATTTGAAATTAATCAAGAAAGCTATAATAATATATCCATAACAAACATGCAACTTTAGGGGAAAAATGGGAATGAGGACCAAATAAAACACCAACTCATCTGCATTTTCATCAAGTGATAGGGCCGGTAAAGCACCTTTTCTCTCACTCAATGAAATCTCTTAATTTAACTGACTGCCTGTTTTCTGTTCCTTTGATTGTAAGACTTACACAACCTGCCTTTGCTCTGCTGCACAGGATATCCCAATGTCCAATAGTAATCATGGAACCAGATATGTCATGTGCACTCAACACAGCTCATGTGTACCTTTGGCTATCACGGTGCCCCCTACAGCACTCAACAGCAATGAAACATTCTTGAACAAAACTCTGTATAAGTAAACAGTTGAGCACAGACATGCCATATTGTCAGGAGTCCTTTAGGGGTTACAGCTGCGACCCCCAGCTTGCCCCTTGTGACCTCCAGCACTGCCTTTGTGAACCCTGGCCTCAGAGGTGGCTAAATCAGTGTGAGGAACACAGGGCTGCTCATCCTTAAGGAGGTTGCTTGGGCTCCACTTTCTTGTTTTCACTCAGTTTTTTTATATTACCCTAATAGTGAATAATGAATGAATGAAGGTGTTTTATAAAACGCAACTGTCACTCCCAAAGGAGCATCCTGGCGCTGAACATACAATTAGTGAGGCTGCAGACTATACCTTTTAATAATTTAGAGTCCCAGGGGATCAGATCATCAGTGTATAACAAAGTGCATCAAGAATACAGAAGATCCATGTTTTCAGCTGCTTTTTAATCGTTTCTACAGATTCAAGAATTCGAAGATATGTAGAAAGTAAATTCCAGGCGATAGCTCACGGAACTGTGAACGATTTCCCTCCTCTAGTTTTAAGTCTGAACATGGGGACCTTGATTAAATCAACATTTAAGGACCTCAGGGGGGCAATGCGATGTAATGGGAAACTCTAGTGGTTAAGTAGTCAGGTCTCACTGCTCTGAGTAGAAGGGCTTTAAACAGACCCTTTTATGTACTGGCAATCAGTGCAGCTTTCTCAGACCTGCTGATGGCAAAGCACGGCGCAGCAGTTTCAGGATAAGTCTGGCTGCAGCGTGTTGGACTATCTGTAACTTATGAATGGTTAATTTGGAGGAACCAGCATACAGACTGTTACAGTAGTCCATGATGTTATTAGAGCAGTAGCAGCTGTTTTCCTGGCAGCCAATGGATGAAAATCGAAGAACGTTTGTAAAGATTTGTTGAGACCAAAACAAGTGCCTGCCATGGTAGTTGTTTGAGGAAGAAAGGACAGGGCTTTATCAAATTTTACTCTGAGATTTCTGGCAACCTGGATTGAGGGTGGAGGGGGTGGCACCAACAGCGTGGGGGGCAAAAGAATAAGATCTTCAGAAGAGCATGATTTCCATTTAATCAGTGTTGCATTTGAGGTGGTTGGCTGGCACCCACTGGATAATCTCAGTCAGGCAGTTTTTTAAAATTGAGTTCAGAAACCAAGGAGTTTTTTTCCAATAACATCATCAATTGTGTATCATCAGCATAGGAGGTAACATCAATGCCAAACAATGAAATCAAAATAATTAGAGGGGCTATATAGATATTAAATAGTGCTGGGCTAAGAGAGGAGCCCTGGCGCACACCTGAGTTGACAGATTTTTCTGGGGAAAAGAAAGAGCCTAACATAACCATTTGTCCACGGTCTAAAGAACAATTTGATCCAGGCCAAGGCTAAGTGGGAAATACCGCAGTCATGGACACATTGCAGCAATATACCATGTGAGATGATATCAAATGCTGTAGATAAATCAAGTAAAATAAACACTGCATTATTTCCCGTATCCAGCATAATTTTAAGCATCTCTGCTACTTCCAACAGCGCAGTTTCTGTGGAATATCTCAGGAAAAAGGCAGATTGTTCTGGATGCAAGATATTGACCTGCTCTAAGAACGCCATTAATTGTGTATTAACTAGCTTCTCAATCATTTTGAGTAGGGCTCGGAGAAGAGAAATAGGCCGGAGGTTGGACATCATTGTGAGATCAACTAACTGTTTTTTGGGGGGGGCGGAGCTAGCCAGCCAGCAAGATGGCCGGCACTCTGTGAGGCTCTGTTCAGGCTGGGGCCCTTTTTCGCTTATTTCTCCGGTCAGGACGGAGCTGGCTGGGTGATGGTGCAGCGGGGGTGCGCCTTGAGTTGGTGCCGCCCGACTGCCGCTGAAGTGGCTGGATATTGGCGGCGGCGCTGGGGACAGAGACGGCGGAGGCGGTCGGCCTTGTGGTGCGGCGGGCTGAATAGCCGCGGGCTTGCGCCGGCTTGCGCCGCTCCGGGGGAGGTGAGGAGTCGCCGCTGTGTCGCCATTTTACCTGGGGAGTAAGCGGGGGCCTGTGCTGCGGTCAGTTCGGACCGCGGTCCCCCGCGATTTTTCCCCCGTTGCGCCTGTGGCTGCCAGCGCATTCTGGGGGTCTGAGCTCCGCGCGGCCTAGATGTTGGAGTGGCCGCGCGGGTGGTCCTGCGTTCTGCTGCCTTGTGGGCCCTTCTAGGGCTGGGGGCTGACTGTTCTTGCGGCCGTGGCCGCTGCGGGCGCCTGTTGGCTGTTGGGCGCGCCGGGGGGCCGATCGGCGGTCCGATCAGACTGCGGCCCCCGGCTCTCGAGTTCTCTGGCTGGGCGGCAGAGCTGCTGCTACACTGTTGGCTGGTGGCTGGGAGAGATAGACGGGGTGCGGTGAGCAGAGCTGCAGATTGGCAAAGTTTGGCCCTTGGAACCCCTGGGCCTGGAAGCTGGGGAACTCTGGCGTTGCGGTGACTCCCTGCTGCGGCTGCCACCGGGCTTCGCATGTAGTGGTGCCTACTGGGTGCTCTGGACGAAGCGGTTGATGCTAGGTGAGCAACAGGAGGAGGAGGATTGCGACGAGGGCCTGTATTCATGAGGCGGCAGCAGGACAGGCTGCCCGCTGTGCCAGAGGCGGACTGACTGCACAGGCCATTGAAGCGGGGATCGGATAATGGTGCAGTAGGGCTCCGGCTTCCTGCACTTGACGAGGTGGCTTGGTCTGGAGCGAATCATATTGGAAGTTGGTTGACGCTGCTGGTGTCGGAGGCGGATGTTGGTGTGGAACCTGGTGGAGTCTGTGGAGGTGGACGGTATAGCTGATCTGCATTGTCCAGTTACCTACGGATATTGGTGGCGTGTGCCTGGTGACGGACTGCCGATTGCGTGATGGGGAAGGCGGAGCAGAAACAAGCAAAGCTCTCCTTTGAGGGGGGCCGGAGGAGGGGGGGCACATGTACTGCTCAGTCTGAGGAGCTGGTGATGGGAGAGGGGCCTTTGGATGAGTCGGTCAAGGCTATGTTTTTGGACTTGAAGACAAGCCTGGCTGGAACAGATGGGAAGCTTGATCATTTGACGGAGCAGCTTGATCGAATCAGAGCCCGGGTGGATGATCACGATTCCCGCCTTGAGCAGTTGGAGACGCGTACTTCTGGGCTGGAGGATACGCGACGAGACGAGCGTGAACATCTGCTGCCCATGGAGAGGGTGCTGGAGGTCATCCGGACCAAAAACGAAGATTTGGAGGCTCGATCTCGTCGTAACAATCTTAGACTGGTTGGTCTTCCGGAGTCCACAGATATGGGCAGAATGGAGGATTTTGTGGAGGGAATGCTTTCTGACCTTTTCCCCGGCCAGTTGTCCCATCTGTTGGTGGTAGAGAGAGCACATTGATCGCTGGGGCCACGGCCTCCCCCTGGGACCCCTCCGCGCCCCATCATTATTCGGCTTCTGAATTACTGTGATCATGATGCGATTCTACGACTGGTTAGGGAGCACCAGGCGGTAATCTATAAGAATACTGAATTTAGTTTTTTTTCGGATTATACCCCGACGTGCAGGCTGCCCGTAGGGCAGTCTTACCGGTGAAGCGCTCTCTGGCCCAAACGGATGCTAGGTTCTCTCTCATCTACCCGGTGAAATTGAAAGTGCAGCATGGTGGGACCCTTCAATTTTTTACGGATCCGAAGCTGGCGGCGAAGTACGCCAAGTCTCTTCCTCGGAAGTCTGAGGCGGTGCCCCCGGACGATCATGCTGAGGAGCGGGAGTCCCTAAGTGATAACGATTGACTGCCATGGGTATCACCTGGTTTCGGGACATTTGAGTGTGCCGCTTGCATCCTGTTGTGGAATCTTTTGTGCCTTTCGTCCTGATGATGCTCCTTATAGTTGGGCCCCATGCCCGCCCTTCCCTGTCCTGGCTAGGAGGACGGGTTGGGTGGCTAGCTTCGCGCCCTTTGGATGAGTTCTGTTCCTCTGATTATTTGGGTATCTGTGTTTCATGGGGGGAGGGCTTTTGACTTGACCCGGTTGGGGGGTCTGTGTGGGTGGTGGTTGTTTTTTTTTGTGGATTTGCTGTTCTATGTTTTTCTGCGTTCTCTCTATTGTGTTTTGTGGTTGAGTGAGGTTGGCCGGGATGGAGAAGTGGCAGTACTGCACTACGTGTTAGAAGAGATGCGAGGATGACACAGGTGGGAGCAGCTTTGATCCGTTGTCTTATTTGGAATGTGCGAGGCTTGAATGACAGACGAAAGGTGCGACTTATGTCGGCGTATGTTAAGCAGCAGAATATAGATATATGTATGCTACAAGAGACGCACCTAGTGGAGGCTACTCTGCATTATTTAAAGGCGGGTGGATTGGGGAATGTCATGGCTCTGTTTACTCGCGCTATGCTAGAGGAGTAGCGATTCTGATACGTAGGGGGCTGCAGTGGCGTACTCGTAGAACCATTGTTGACCCTCAGGAGTGTTATGTTTTGCTTAGTGGCATGCTGCTGGACAGGCCGTGTCGTTTCGTGTTGGTGTATGGACCTAATTCAGATAATCCAGAGTTTTTCAGTGAGGTCTGGCGACTGACCGAGTCATTGGGGGGAGGGGCTGTGCTTGGGGGGCGTATTTTAATGTGACGCTTGACCCCATCCTGGATAGAGAGAGTGTGGCTCGGGTGCAGCATCCGTCAGCTGCCCGTGTTTTATCTGCGATTATGGAGGACGCGCCGTTGGTGGACTTGTGGCGGATGAAGGCACAATGTGGAGAGAGAGGGTACCTGCGTTAATTATGTGCATAATAGCTGGTCACATCTTGACCGCTGGCTGCATTCGCGGGATGTGACTTTGTGGACCCGATCGGCTGATCATTTGGCTTGCACGCTGTCGGATCATTCACCGGTTTGATTGGAGCTGGAGATACCTGGCGGGCCTGCGCGGGCCTTTATGTGGAGGTTGCCTCAAGGGGCGCTCCGGGACGAGCGGTTTCGTGAGGAGATCCGTTGTGATATTGTTTTATACTTTGAACAAAATGTTAGCACGGTGCGGTCGGCGGGCACGATGTGGGAGGCCTTTAAGGTGGTAATTCGCGGGCTATCTATTTCGAAGCAACATGGTGTGTTGCGTGCGCTACGATGTGAGTTGGCTGCGATTGAGACTCGGATAGCGGAACTGGAGGCTTGGTTGGTGCAGGACTGGTCTGGTGATACATTGGCGGCCTTGCGGGCTGCAGTATCCTCGTATGAAGAGGCGTCTCTGAGGGAGTAACATTTTTTAGAGAAATTTACGCGGGCTCAGCGCTATGGCGAGGGTGATAGAGCTGGACGCACCCTGGCGAATTTACTCCGCAGGCCGTGGGCCAGCAGTTATGTGACTGAAATGAATAACTCAGGAGGGGAGCGGGTAGTGGGTACGTCCGAAGTCCTAAAGGTATTTACCACATTTTTCCAAGACCTGTACTCTGCTCCTACTGTATTATCTGAGGATGTGGTCCAGGGCTATTTTTCAGAGATTAGTCTCCTTTGGTTTGATAGAGCGCACAGGGAATATTTTGATGCTCCTTTTACTGAGGAAGAGGTAAGGCTGCAGTTCGCAGTTTACCTGGTGATAAGGCCCTTGGGTTAGATGGGCTGACCCCAGCGTTTTACAAAGAATATGCTGATATTCTGGCACCCCATTTGCTAGAGGTGTATGCAGAGGCCCTACAAAATGGAGTTCTTCCGGCTTCTTTGCGCAAGGCGCTCATTGTTACGATTCTTAAGCCTGTGAAGGACGCATATAGTTGAGATTCGTATCGCCCGCTCTCTATGATTAACATAGACAACAAAATATTGGCAAAAATGATAGCGGCACGGCTACAGCCGCTGATGACGAAGCTGGTGCTGCCGTATCAGTCAGGATTTATTCCGGGACGGTCCACGGTGCATAATTTGCGCACGTTCTTTGCCGTTGCTGGTTCAGTCGCCGTTGATGACGAGGCTGTGGCGGTGTTTCTGGACTCTACAAAGGCGTTTGATTCATTGTTATAGCAAAATCTGTTTGTGCTTCTTGAGAGAGTGGGATTGAGCGTGCGCATAGTGAACTGGATACGATTGTTATATTCGCAGCCAGTGGCTCGTCTACGGATGAATGGATGTGTGTCGGAGCCCTTTGCAGTGGCGCGTGGACCCAGACAGGGGTGCCCTCTGTCTCTGTTGCTTTTTGCGATAGCGATGGAGCCTCTGGCGGCCTTTCTGCGACAGCACCATGGTGTGCGGGGGTTACAGTTTCACCAGAGATCGATCCTGATATCCATGTATGCTGATGACGTTGCGCTGTATGTGCGGGAGCCTGCGCACAACTTAGACGTGTTATTAGATGAGATTGTCCGATTCGGGGGAATCTCTGGAATAGCAATAAACTGGTCTAAATCTGGGGTGTTACCTCTCTCGTACGGAAAGGCGGTTTGTCGGTCCCGCTATCCTATTGTCTGGGTGGATGGCCCTGTTAAGTATTTGGGGCTTTGGCTGAGCTGCAATGCTGAGACGCTATGGCTCACCAATTATGGTAAAGCCATGTCTTGGCTGGAGGACAGAATTGCGGTGTGGCACTCTTTGCCCTTGTCTTTAACCGGACGGATTGCGGTGGCAAAACTGCTGGTATTGCCCTAATTTTTGTACTTGTTTATTAATCTTCCTCTGGTGCTTACGGCTGGTTTTCTGCAGCGGCTCTGCTCTGCGCTGATTCGCCTGGTCTGGGCTAGGGGTCAGCCTCGCATTGCATTGGGAAAATTGGTGCTACCGTTTGAGTTGGGCGGCCTTGCGGCCCCTGATCTTAAGCTCTATTATTACTGTGTGCAGGCTCACTTTGCGTATTACTGGATCCGTCTGATTCGTTACTTTGCCGCATCTTGCCCAGGAGAGTGATGCTGTGTGGCCGGACGGCCTTGAGCGAGTGCTGGGAAGCCTAGCAATGGTTCGACCTCGGGGCGTGGATACAGTGGCTTGTACCGTTAGGGCCTGGTCGGTCCTGCTGAAGAGATCTGGGGTACGTGCGCCTTTCGCGCCGTCTATGTCCGTGGTGGCTGTGGGGGATGAGGCGATGTTCCATGATTTGCAGCTGCGGAATTTCCTCCGGACTTCTAATTTGGTATCCTTGGAGGACTGGTTTGTCGATGGAAGGTTGATGTCCCCGGGGGAGCTCCTGGGGGATGGGCCTGCTAATGCGCTACATCGCTTGTTTGTGTTGTGGATCTGCGCTATGTTACGTGCACGGTATCCTAGTCTTCCGGAGATTCCGCCGACCTGCCGCGTGTTGGAGGTGTTGTGGAGTGTACAGTCACCGAAGCAGCTTATTACTAAATTGTATGGCTGTGTACAGGAGCAGGGGGGAGGGTTGGGGCTGGCTGCTAGGGAGAAGTGGGTGGAGGATGTGGGGGAGGACATTTCCGATGATGATTGGAGGGCGTGCTGTGCGCATATGAAGGAGCTATCGCCCACCTATAGGCTGTGCCTTATTCATTTCAAGTTTCTGCACCGCTTGTATTATACTCCTCGAAGCTTGTGTGCTGTGGGGCTGCGAGCGGAGGATGCTTGTGTAAGATGCCGGGCCCCGGCCGCTGATTTTCTCCATTTGGCGTGGCACTGTGCGGAAGTATATGCCTTCTGGAGGGAGGATTTTCTTTTGCTTGCTGAAATGACTGGCTTGGAAATGACTCCGTCTCCTGTAATGGCGTTGTTGGGTAAGGTGAGCGGGGTGCAGTTGACGGTGCAGCATTTAGGCAGTATGCTGCTACTGTTGGCGAAGCACAGGGTGGCAATTTGTTGGGGCCGGGACCGCCCTCCTCTACTTTCAGATTGGCTGCGCGATGCTGCGTTTTGCCAGGAACAATTAACAATTTATTGGGAACTGACGCCTGAAGCCTCCAACCCACGCGATATTTGGGCGCCCCTCTGATCCTATCTGTAGTCTGCGTCTGTTTGAGGTGCCTTTTTTGCGGACTGGCATCTTGATACATTGGGTTGTGTCCTCGCTCCTGTGTATTGCTGTGGATTGCAATGATTGCTGATGGTGGTGACTGTTTCCTCCCGGCCTTCTCTTTTATCTTTTATTTTGTATCTTTGTTTTTCCCTTCTGCTGGTGCATGTCTTTCTTTGGGTTCTCCCCTTGGGTTCCACGGCTTGCTGAGGCTGGTGCGGCTGCAGGCTGTAAGGTCCTGGACATTTGATATTACTGCTGGACCTTGTCTGCCAGAATCTAAAGGACCTTCAGAGACATATAGTACAATTAGTGCCTGGGGAGACCACGTGGTTCAACATGGCGGTAAATGCATTTGTTTCGCTGCTGTGGGGCTGAAGGGGCACCCTTGTTCGTTTGTTGTATGTTGTTAATATAAATAAATAAATAAATAAATAAAAAAAATAAAAAAATAAAAAAAACTAACTGTTTTTTTTCGGGAGTGGTTTGACCACTGCTGATTTCCAATCATTGGGGACTTCAGCAGCAGACAGAGAAGTGTTTGATATTTCATTAATTGTTGGATTGATGCAATCTACAAAATACAAGGGGAGCATGGGTCATAGGGGTATCCTGAGTTACATTTTAGGATTGCTTTATGAGACTGAGCAAGGGACATTTAATGGAAGGCTAACAAGGAGGGCAGTGAATGCACTTGTGAATATTATATTATTCACTATTAGTGTAATGAAAATGATGTAGAGTTAGCTGGAATATGATCCTCTTTGATAGCTGACGTAAGAAAAAAACACTTTTAAATGTAGATTGTGTGCATGCTTCGGGTCAGAGTGTGGGTATGTAAAATAGTAAGTGTGTGAGTGAAAGTAAAGATGAAATGGCGTGTGATGTCACTTCTGCTACCCCTGGTGTTTTGGTCAATTGACATGCATGCGTCAGGTAGCAATGATTTTGTAAGCTCCTTGGCAAGGCCACTGGCCACATCCAGCAAAGCTAATACACAATGATTTACCAACAACACAATATCATCTATATTCACACTTCTGTCCACAAATTACAAGACAAATAAAATTCCAAACTCCGGTCCATAATGCACTTAGGCCCATATTTATACTTTTTGACGCTAAACTGCGCTAACGCAGTTTAGCGTCAAAAAGTTTTGCGCCGGCTAACGCCATTCTGAAGCGCCATGCGGGCGCCGTATTTATTGAATGGCGTTAGCCGGCGCAAGCAGACCGGCGCTGCCTGGTGTGCGCGAGAAAAACCACGTACACCAGGCAGCGCCGGCGTAGGGGGAAAATGGCGCATGGGCGTCTTAAAATGGGGCAAGTCAGGTTACGTCGAAAAAATCGTCGTAACCCGACTTGCGCCATTTATTTTCGACGCCCATCCCCCATCAACATGACTCCTATCATTGTAAAGATAGGAGTCATGCCCCCTTGCCCAATGGCCATGCCCAGGGGACTTCTGTCCCCTGGGCATGGTCATTGGGCATAGTGGCATGTAGGGGGGCACAAATCAGGCCCCCCTATGCCAAAAAAAATTATTTAAAAAAAATAAAAAAATACTTACCTGAATGTCCCTGGGGTGGGTCCCTCCAGCCTTGGGTGTCCTCCTGGGGTGGGCAAGGGTGGCAGGGGGGGTCCCTGGGGGCAGGGGAGGGCACTCTGGGCTCATTTTGAGCCCACTTGTCCCTTAACGCCATGCCTGACCCAGGCGTTAAAAAGCGGCGCAAATGCGCCGTTTTTAGCCACGCCCACTCCCGGGCGTCTCTTTTGCCCGGGAGTATAAATACCACGTAAAGGCCTGGGAGTCATTTTTTAGACGGGAACGCCTCCCTTGCATATCATTAACGCAAGGAAGGGGTTCACGCTAAAAAATGACGCACATTCCGGGAACTTTGGCGCTATTCGCCTCTAACGCCATAGTATAAATATGGCGTTAGTTGGCGTTAGTTTAGCGTCGAATTTGCGTCCAAAAAAAAAGACGCAAATTCGGCGCAAACGGAGTATAAATACGGCCCTTAATCCCCTTGGCATTGCAAGGCCATACCATTTGCATTACTGTGTGAGGATGGGACAGGGCCTTGAAGGGGGTGGGGTCTAGGGCCAAGAGCTACCTAAGAGTTATTCTGCCTTTCACCAAGCCCCTCCCCAAAAAACAAGCATTTGCAATGCAATCGGTCTTCAATTTGTAAGAGTTAGAGCAATTGTCATTGTAAATGACAATGGTGGTCATTATGATCTTGGCGGTCAGGTGACAGCTATGCCGGCGATGGCGGTAGTACCGCCGCCAGGCCGGCGGAAATGACCACCAAATAATGACCATGGCGGTGATCCCTCACGTAGACAGCCCCCCGCCAGTGCAGTACAACCACTGAACACGGCGGTAGCAAACTCCAGACAGACGGAAGACAAGGATCCGCCCACCATATTATGACATAGCACACCGCCAGGATTTCCGGGGCATTAGCAACGTCACCAAAAGCCTGGTGGAAACATATCATATAAAAGGAGACACATTCACCTCCAAGGTCACAGAGGAGTCCACGGCTGCAATGGAACCAGAATTGCAAGTCTTCTCGATGGTGTGCCATGCCATGGAGCACCAACACCGACAAAAATTACGACGGTGAGTACAGCCGCCTACCACACAAGAGAGGGAGGGGGACACACATGCACAACACACACCATACACGCACACCACACTCCCAGAACCATCTGCAGAGTTAATCGACAGTAAGAGAACCCAGGAGCAAAGAAATCCAGGACACATACTTCTGTTCCAACCACTGTAATCCAGTAGGATGAAGAACCCACATCCAAACAAATAAAGAATTGCATAAATACATGCAAGGCCAGTGGCCAGTAAAAAGTCTAAATATGCCCTCAGGGCAAAGTCCAAGCCCCAACATGACTCTTTCCTATATCGGGACTCCACTGTGCAGGGGCATCATGTTGGAAATAGGCAGGCACCGCAGGGGGTAGGAAATTGGGGGGTGGATTGGCGGTGGCTACTTTTTGGGAGGGGGGTCCTTGGGTTTGGGTTTAGGAGGGGGCAGCACTTTACCCTTCTGTTTTGGGGGTGGAGGAGTGGGCTTGGGGCGGGGGCCGGAGTTCCACTCATGTGCCCCTTGGTGGCAGCTGAAGTCTTTGGGGGTGGAACAGGGTTAGACTTGGTGCTTAAGTACTGGGCTGGGGGTGTGGGACCTTTCTCTTACATGCAGGATGTGAGGGGGAGGGAAGAGGTCAAGTGGGAAAGGAAAAGCTTCTTACCAATGGGGTGGGTTGTGGGAGGAGGTATGGGAGTGGAGGTGCAGGGAGTGGTTGTAGGAGGAGAAGGTGTGCTGTACTTGGGTACAGGTGCATGGACATTGTGCATGTGTGAGGTGAATGGCTGTTGGGGGTCTGAGTGTGAGCGTTTGTATGTCTTTGGAGCGGGGCAGACATGGTGGGAGAGGTCAAACAGGACGTGTGGATGGATGTTGTGGTGGTGTCTGCAAGTGAGGTGGGTGTGCTGCATGATGTGGTGATGGTGGTGGTGACTAGGCATGTGGTGTGTGGGGTGCATGTCTGCGGGTCTGCTGTTGTGGTGCCTGTGGGCAAGGATGTGCAGGTGGCAGGTTCTGGGACTGTTGATGCAGTGCATGCAGGTGTGAGTGCTGAGGTGACTGTAAAGGAGGAGGAGGAGGGGGAGATAGTGGAGCCAGTGGATTCTGGCGTGTGTGCATCTGTGTGTTGGCTGTGTGAGTGCTTGTGGACTGACGTGTGCTGCCTGTGTTTGTCTGTGCGAGTCTTATCTGTTGTTTTGGGTGCATGCTTGTCAGGATGTGTGCATGGGATGGGCTTAGGGAGAGGAGACTGGGGCTGGCAAATGGTAGTTGGAGCGGGGACGAAAGAAACAGGGACACTGGCTGCTGTCAGAGAGGAGGCCAGAGCCTGAAACAATCTCTGTAGGGCTGCCAAGCCACCATGAATGCCCTCTAGGATGGTATTGCATTGTTGCATCTGGGATGCCAGCCCCTGGATGACATTCACTATGTTTGACTGCCCTACAGAGATGGATCTCAGGAGGTCAATAGCCTCCTCACTGAGGGCAGGAGGGCTGTCTGGGGCAAGGCCTGAGGTGCCTAGAGCAAAGGAGATGCCCCCGCCGCCCCCAGGTGAGCAGGCACAGGCAACTCGGTGGAGGGGCAACAGGGAGGGCTGTGCTGGTAGGGGAGGTGGCGGTAAAGTCTTGAGCTGGGGTGGTCTCAGAGGGGTCCGCCACGAACAGGGAGCTCCCATCAGAGGAGGAATCAGAGTCAGTTGAATCAGCTCATGTCTCCCGTCGTGCTCCCCTAACACTCCGTCCCACTGGTCCCCTTGGCGTCGGTGGACTCTGCCATGGTCCCATGGGCTGCAGCTTCCTCACTCGCTGGTGCCCCTGCTCCTTCGCCAGATGATGCTAATGCACACTTGGACAGGATAACAAAAGGAGAAAGGGGGGAGAAAGAAAGGGAGCACAAGGTCAATCACAGCACCAACAGTGCAGATAAATACACATCACTATCACACACAGGGATTAAGAATGGGCAGTATGGAGCACACTAGCATCCCATTGGCTAGGTACCACAGCAGGTAGGAGTCAAACAATGCCATCTGCACACCAACTGGGACCAACTAAGCCGTGTTTGACATGAAAAGCCAGGTACATAGCTATCTGAAATATGCATTACACCTAAAATACCTAAGCTGGACCACACAACAATGTCTAAGCTGGCAAATTGTGGCATCCACTGACTAGAATCCTGCACCAAAATCCTATGCCAGGCAACAAAGATTGTTGTCACACACACTGTACTCACCCCCTTGTGGTTGCTGTGATGCCCTCAAGCGCCCATCCAGCTCAGGGTAGGCCGCCACCAGTATGCGTGTCATCAGAGGGGTCAGGTTCCGATAGGCGCTCCTCCCTTGTTGGGAGGCTGTCCCCAGCTGAGCCTCTGCGGTCATGGATGAATGGGTAGTTGTGATATGTGTGTGCAGTTCTCTCTAAAATTGGCGTGGAAAAGTGTAGCGCTCATCTCGTGTTCGCAAAGGATTCGCAAAGTATTGTGGGTGATGTGGGGGTGTTTCTTATAGTGCTGTTGGTGGGTGTGGGGTGTGTGTATTTGTGTCAGGTGTGGGTGTGAGAAAGTAGCCTCTTTCTAGCCTTGTTACCCCCACTTTTGGCCTGTTTGTGACTATATGTCAGGGTGTGTTCCCTGTGTGATGCCTCACTGTCTCACTGAGGCTCTGTTAACCAGAACCTCAGTGGTTATGCTCTCTCTGCTTTCCAAATTTGTCACTAACAGGCTAGTGACTAAATTTACCAATTCACATTGGCATACTGGTACACCCATATAATTCCCTAGTATATGGTACTGAGGTACCCAGGGTATTGGGGTTCCAGGAGATCCCTATGGGCTGCAGCATTTCTTTTGCCACCCATAGGGAGCTCTGACAATTCTTACACAGGCCTGCCAGTGCAGCCTGCGTGAAATAACACCCACCTTATTTCACAGCCATTTAGCACTGCACTTAAGTAACTTATAAGTCACCTATATGTCTAACCTTCACCTGGTGAAGGTTGGGTGCAAAGTTACTTAGTGTGTGGGCACCCTGGCACTAGCCAAGGTGCCCCCACATCGTTCAGGGCAAATTCCCCGGACTTTGTGAGTGCGGGAACACCATTACACGCGTGCACTATACATATGTCACTACCTATGTATGGCGTCACAATGGTAACTCCGAACATGGCCATGTAACATGTCTAAGATCATGGAATTGTCCCCCCAATGCCATTCTGGTATTGGGGGGACAATTCCATGATCCCCCGGGTCTCTAGCACAGTACCCGGGTACTGCCAAACTGCCTTTCCGGGATCTCCACTACAGCTGCTGCTGCTGCCAACCCCTCAGACAGGTTTCTGCCCTCCTGGGGTGCAGGCAGCCCTGGCCCAGGAAGGCAGAACAAAGGATTACACCCTCTCCCTTTGGAAATAGGTGTGAAGGCTGGGGAGGAGTAGCCTCCCCCAGCCTCTGGAAATGCTTTGATGGGCACAGATGGTGCCCATCTCTGCATAAGCCAGTCTACACCGGTTCAGGGATCCCCCAGCCCTGCTCTGGCGTGAAACTGGACAAAGGAAAGGGGAGTGACCGCTCCCCTGACCTGCACCTCCCAGGGGAGGTGCCCAGAGCTCCTCCAGTGTGTCCCAGACCTCAGCCATCTTGGAAACAGAGGTGTTGGGGGCACACTGGACTGCTCTGAGTGGCCAGTGCCAGCAGGTGATGTCAGAGGCTCCTTCTGATAGGCTCTTACCTCTCTTGGTAGCCAATCCTCCTTACTAGATAGCCAAACCTCCTTTTCTGGCTATTTAGGGTCTCTGCTTTGGTGAATTCTTTAGATAACGAATGCAAGAGCTCATCAGAGTTCCTCTGCATCTCCCTCTTCACCTTCTACCAAAGGATCGACTGCTGACTGCTCAGGACGCCTGCAAAACCGCAACAAAGTAGCAAGACGACTACCAGCAACATTGTAGCGCCTAATCCTGCCGACTTTCTCGACTGTTTCCAGGTGGTGCCTGCTCTGGGGGTAGCCTGCCTTCACCCTGCACCAGAAGCTCTGAAGAAATCTCCAGTGGGTCGACGGAATCTTACCCCTGCTAACGCAGGCACCAAAAGACTGCAACACTGGTTCTCTGGCGAGCATCCTGACGAGCATGGTCCCTGGAACTCAGCAACCTTGCCCAAGTGACTCCCACAATCCAGTGACTCTTCAGTCCAAGTTTGGTGGAGGTAAGCCCTTGCCTCCCCATGCTAGACTGCATTTCTGGGTACAGCGTGATTTGCAGCTGCTCCGGCTCCTGTGCACTCTTCCAGGATTTCCTTCGTGCACAGCCAAGCCTGAGTCCCCGACACTCCTTCCTGCAGTGCACAACCTTCTGAGTTGTCCTCTGGCGTCGTGGGACTCCCTTTTGTGACTTTGCATGGACTCCGGTTCACTCTTCTTCCAAGTGCCTGTTAGGGTACTTCTGTGGGTGCTGCCTGCTTCTGTAAAGGCTTCCTGAGTTGCTGGGCGCCCCCTCTGTCTCCTCCTCCAAGTGGCGACATCCTGGTCCCTCCTGGGCCACAGCAGCACCCAAAAACCTCTACTGCAACCCTTGCAGCTAGCAAGGCTTGTTTGTGGTCTTTCTGCGTGGGAGCACCTCTGCAAGCTTCATCGCGACGTGGGACATCCGTCTTTCAAATGAGAAGTCCCTAGTCCTCTTCTTTCTTGCAGATCTCCAAGCTTCCTCCACCCTGTGGCAGCTTCCTTGCACCCTCAGCTGGCATTTCCTGGGCTCCTGCCCACTCTCGACACTGTCCCGACTATTGGACTTGGTCCCCTTGTCTTACAGGTACTCAGGTCCGGAAATCCACTGTTGTTGCATTGCTGGTGTTTGTTCTTCCTGCAGAATCACCCTATCACGACTTATGTGCTCTCTGGGGGTAGTAGGTTCACTTTACACCTACCTTTCAGGGTCTTGGGGTGGGCTATTTTTCTAACCCTCTCTGTTTTCTTACAGTCCCAGCGACCCTCTACAAGCTCACATAGGTTTGGGGTCCATTCGTGGTTTGCATTCCACTTTTGGAGTATATGGTTTGTGTTGCCCCTATACCTATGTGCTCCTATGGCAATCTATTGTAATTCTACACTGTTTGCATTACTTTTCTTGCTATTACTTACCTAATTTTGGTTTGTGTACATATATCTTGTGTATATAACTTATCCTCATACTGAGGGTACTCACTGAGATACTTTTGGCATATTGTCATAAAAATAAAGTACCTTTATTTTTAGTAACTCTGTGTATTGTGTTTTTTTATGATATTGTGCATATGACACCAGTGGTATAGTAGGAGCTTTACATGTCTCCTAGTTCAGCCTAAGCTGCTTTGTCATAGCTACCTTCTATCAGTCTAAGCTGCTAGAAACACCTCTTCTACACTAATAAGGGATAACTGGACCTGGCACAAGGTGTAAGTACCTCTGGTACCCACTACAAGCCAGGCCAGCCTCCTACAGTGGGTTTTTGATTCTCGCCAAAGTTGTGTTGTTTTGTATTTGGGTGACCATTTCTGCTGCAATGGTGTGCACCACCAATGGTTTACCGCCGTTGAATGTCCCCTGTGGTGATTTGTGTGTCATTATTTGGGGGACTTATTTTGGTGACGTAACGGTATGGGTGGTAGTACCAACAGTTTATCACATTCAGTGGGTCTGGCAGATTTGTGGTTGTGGCTGTTTTCTGTCGTTTTTGTGTGTATGTGTCATAATCTGGCAGACGGATGTTCGCCTGTGTGGCGGTATGTTGGCGGCAGTCAGCACAGCAGTATTCAGTATTTACCGCCAATGTCATAATGAGGGCCAGTGCCTTTTATCTAAGTGTTTGGGTATGTGGTTTGGAGTGGAACTATGTGTGTTGAATTGTTATGGAATTGTGTGGGGTGGAATTGTGTGGCTTGTAGTTTATTTATGTAGTGGAATTATGTGACATATTGAATAGATAGGGGTGAGAGTTGCACAGAATAGTTAGAAAAGGAAGATAGGGAGAGACAGATAGTTTGTGCACGAGGTCGTGAATGAATTCTAGACAGAGGAGCAGAAAGAGTGTGTGTGAAAGAGACAAAGAAGGAGACTGTCACCTTTCTGTTGCTTATTCCTATATTTGGGTGTTAAACTGGCACTAATGAGGTGCAACCAATGCCCAGAGTGTTACCAAATTTAAAAACCGTGAATTAATTAAGTGAAGAAATTACAAAATATGCTGCATAATGCTGCATAACTTTCTGTTTCTTCCCACGTTATTTACTCAACCCTGCCACATGATTTGGCCCTATCCTACCTCACAATTCCAGTGGCCCTAGCCATAGGATTACCACTTTCATGGAAATATTTTAAGTACTTTTTGAATGGCAAATTTTAATTAAATTGTTTTCACTGGCATAACCAATAGGTCTCCCCTTTTGGATGTGAGTGCAGGTTAACTACTTATTGTTATTTTTTTGTTGTTATTGCTGTGCATTAGTAGGAAAAAGTAAAGTGTAATGATATGCCTGCGTGCAAATGTAATTGTAAGCTTGGTTGGTGGGTGGTGTAGCGTGTATTGTTTAAGAATAAATATATGCAAATAAAGAATGCTTTTTTCTGTTGTTGAAGGTTTTTATTTGTCTTGTATTTTTATTTTTTTAAATCACATTTTTTGTTAGCAGTAAACCATTTTACTTATATTTAAATATGCAGGGCAGATTGTTTTGGATTGGAGTGGGTTGGATTGGGTTGGATTGGAGTAGGGCAGACTGGAGGGGGGCAGATTGGAGTGGAGCATGGCAAATTGGAGCAGGGCAGATTGTTCTGGTTTGAATGGGACAGATTGTTTTGGATTGGAGTGGTGCATATCAGAGAGGGGCAATTTGTTTATGATTGGATTGGGGCATACTGTTTTTTTTTTCTATAAAACAAAAAGAAAAAAGAGTTAATTAATATGTAGCTAGTTGTTAATGGCTCCCTGATTATGTATATATATGTTTTCTTGCAACATATCTATTAGTTGGGTTACTGATATAGTGGGTAGTAGCCTTGCGCAGGGCTGTTCACATCTGTAACCCATAACAGAACCAAAATACTGAAACATAGGAAAGACCAGTGAAAAGGTGGTACTACAAGAACCGATCCCTTACAAACCTCTATGTGTCATCAGATTTCTCTTGTAGTTGCAACCACCAGAGCTTTAAATATTGCAGAAAGGTATCCTCTTCCCCAATCAAGGTTATGCATAACCATGCTTGGTTTCGTAAGTATCATACTCCAAGTCAATCTACAAACAAGCAGCAAAAGTGCAGGAGTGAGCATGTGTACAAATGCAAGCAAAATAAGAGTTTTGGGAGTTTTTTAAATTAAAAAATGTGAAATGCAAGCAAATTCCTGAAGGAAAGTTATCTCATCTGCTTCGAAATGTTACTGCTGACCGCATAATGTGCACAGAGTTTACTAAAGTGCATACACCTTATCAACGTGCATAACAGATCAGCGTATTTAAGAATAAATACATTTTATTTGGGTAAACACAAACCTCCAACACAGCACAAATGGGGTGTGGTAAGGAAATGTTGTTCACCCAGAAAGAAGACCTCAAGATCACAGCTTTACTGTAAAGATATAGATCCTCATGCAACACGTTTTTTGCTTGGGCTCTTCAAAAATACCTCCAGCCTTTGGCCCCATCCAGGAAGAGATGGAATCAATCCGTGATCCTGACCAAGAACACATTTCTACACTGCCTTTTGCTGGGCGGTGCGATCAGGCACTTCAGTTACCTCACACCTAGCATACCTAGCACCTTACAAAGCATATCCTCAGGCTAGCTGAACACTGCTACACCTTCCAGAACTGCACAAAGCAGCTGTAGGTCTGGCTCAGCCCGGGTGCCCCATGGGCTCTGCCAGCTCCTGCGCTCGGTGTCTGGAAGCCGTCCCCGGGTGTGCCCCAAACCTCCCTATCCTCTGCACTCCTGGCTTCTGTGGCAGCTGGGGCCTCCCCTCAGTCAGGGTGAGGGACAGGAGGACCAGGCACAAGGGGGAATTGGAGGGGGGGATTGGGAGGGGCATGCAGCAACACAGGAGGAGAAGGAAGGGAGGGATGCTACATTAAAATGCAAGCAGACACAGCCCCTAAGCTGAACACAGGCAAACAGTAAAAGAAGCAGGAAAACAAGAAAAAAATAGTCCACCAATAAACAGATAACAGACCAAAGTGTAATCATACAGTACTTGGTCCCTGCTCCCTAAGAGAAAGGAAAGAGAAATAAGGAGGGACAAAGAGGCAGGACTGACCACTAGCAAGCAATGATTTTTAAAGGACACTGAAACAAACAAATGAAATGGCTTTAAGCCCACAAGAAGTATACTAAAGTGTCCAAGAGTTTGTAAGCTTACGCACAACCTAAAAAGGGTCATTGAGGCTGCCCCTGATGTCCTGGGGTGCTTTCACACCTCTTAATGGACATTGGCTGTGTACTGTCTCTGAAAATGTTTTTCAGCTTGTTTCCCCTGCCGCTGTGTGATTTGGGCTCCTCACCGGGTGACTGTCTGAAGAGAGCACAAATTGTGTGACACACAGTGGCACTGTGATAGTTGGCAGGTCTGTGGAACAGAGTATAGCTCAACAAACTTTAAATAATCCTGTCAGTCTTAAACAGCTAAATGGGGCTCCCTACCACAGAGAAAGGGTATCTCACTCTCTCACAAGGATGACAGTAACTCACCTGAGTTCTTTAAGAAGAATACCACTTGTGCACAAAGGTAAGGTTCTGAAGGTGCAGTCACCTTTATGTTGGATTCTAATTGATACCTGTTTTCATTGGTGCAGTATGGGTCCTAGATACCTACTAGGTTGACTATGTCTTCATTTATAGATGCACAGCTAGAAGTCTTTCTCCAGAGTTTTTGTTTTGCATATATTTACTGTTTTAATCTGGTCACATATATTTAAACATTGAGGAAACTTAATCCTCAAGACTGGTTTACACAGTGAACACATAATTAATACCTTCTTGGGTCATCTAGATAATATATCTATCGTCTTACTATCTACTAATTCCTTGGCATACTTCATGCTGCTGAAAACGTTTCCTCAGAACAACATATCCAACCCAGTGGGGATTTCCTTACTCTTGAATAGTTTTCCATGACCCTGTGGATGTATTTTTGATATGCTGATAGGTTATCAGTCTGTGTGTATTCCTTTGTATTTAAACATCCATGCATTAAGCAAGACATGTGTCTCTAATGATAAAGCATAGTTCTCATTCTTTGTCTTTCCTGGCTAGTAAGCTTCACTGTAGGCAGATGCTAGTCTCTTTCACCGAATAGTGGAGTATTGATGAATGAATCTCAAAATTATGTGAGCAATCTTTGCCCAGGCACAGGAATTAACCCGGGTTATATGTAGTCTCTTCCTGACCCAACCTTCCATATTCTGGTTGCCCCTCCCGCCAAGAAGTGTTCTCATTCCTTTTAAGCACTAATGCATCTACCCTACCTGCTTCTAATCTATTGTCAGCAACACACTCTCATAACTTCATTGTCACACTTATAACTCCTGCTATCTCCCCTTGTACCCTATTAGTGCAGGGTTTACCTCCCAGCATAGTGATTCACGTTCATAAAGAGTGACACTACCAACTTGAGGTTGAAGCCCGTAATCAAGCTAAACATGGGAGGGGCCTGGGCAGGGCTTAAGGCAAGGTCTACTCTGTGAGTTTCTTGAAAGAAGGCTTCCATAAGAGAAGTGAAATAGCCCTAGGTGCTCTACCTTTACCACTCCCAAGTTCTCAGTGATTTACTGACACATTGACTTGCAGGGCCAAAATAGGGAACTAAAATCAGCTGTGGCAAAAATGCTCACACCAGTGTTGCTCCCTTCCTCTCCTCGCTCCACCTCTCTCTTTCCATCCATCCACCAATTCTCTCTCTCCTTCTCTACTCCCTGTCTGGTCCTTTCTTTCCACCCCTCGATCTCTCTCTCTCTCTTCGTGTGTGTGTGTGTGTGTGTGTGTGTGTGCGCGCACGGGCGCCACTAAGGTTGTACACAGGTGAGTCTTAGAACTTCCCAAACAGGGAACGTCAGTGCCTCTGTGGAGATTATTCTTTCAGATAGGCACCCCACAAGCCCCATAGAAAGGAAGCAGAAGAAGTGATTCTGTCTCTGGACCCTGAGGTCACAAACAAGGATTGTACTTAAAGCACAAGACAAGCCCTTGTGGGTCCAGCTTGAAACATAGTGGCAATTGCTGGAAAACAGCAATGGCACACTATCACAGATAAAGCACTTAGGATTACATATAACACAAGACAAAGGGTGGGGCAGGAATTGCTTCCTGGAAACCTGGAGCCAACCCCTGTACAAAGGAAAACACTTATTCGCAGGTGAGAACTAATAGTACACTTACCAGACACAATAACCCAAGAGGAAAATACAGAGCAAGAGCTAGAAAGGAGCCTGAGAACTGAAGTAAATAGTCGGGAGCAGGCAATTGGCAACTGAAAAACAGGCAAATATACACAGGATTTCTAAGAAACTGTAACAAGCAAGAGGCTAACTACAAGAGAATTAGAGATTGCAAGAATCACAGAAAAAGAGAACAGAAACTAGGGGCCAAGTCTAAGACACGGAAGAGAAATTACAGGCGCTGAGGTAGAAGCAAAAGGAATCAGTGAAGGGAAAATATTACCAGGAACAGAAGGAACAAACTAGGAAGCAAAGCAGGAACAGGACTGGAAAACAGGGCACAGGATCTGGTTGAAGCAAGAAGGAACAGAACTGGAAAACAGGGCACAGGGTCTGGCTGAAACAAAACAGGAACAGGCCTGGAAAACAGGGCACAGGCTCTGGCTGAAACAAAGCATGAACAGGACTTGAGAACAAGCCAACAACAGGTCCGGTACACAGAGGAACAAACTACAATGCACAAACAGGAAATGGCATCTCATAAGCAGTTCCAGGCAGCAGCAAGCCCAGGGTGGAGTTACAGTTGCGTGCAATTCCAGTCTCACAAATCCTGTAGGAGAGAATCCAGTACAAAGGAACAGCAGGACTATTCCCATAGGAAGCATTCGACTGCAGATATCACGTCTTACTGACTACTAGTCAATGCATTATGGGACCGGATGTCCATGGAAGCAAATCTATGTTTTCAATAACATACAATATCGAAATGGGAAGCAAGCGGGAGTCAGAAAGAGACTCCAGATGAGTTCAAAGGATGATTCCCAGACTGCAAATGATCTGTGTACACCTTTCCCCAGAGGTGGGACGACAGAGTCCTATCAGATGAGCACTGTTGATTACCTTACTCTCCTCATTTCCATTACGTAAAATATTTTTTTCATTTTCTGTAATCGACCAAGGCACCTCAAGAAAAATAAACTGTACTTCTTTGGGAGCAGAACGGATTAAAATAGTATTACATTTAAAATACTTCTCTGCCACATAATAGCAAACCAGGCATTTGTTTATTGCTAGCCTGTTGTTGGGCTTGCCATCCTGAGGGTGGTCTGATCCCAGACCTTTTGCCTTTCACCTCCTGTTTTGTTGCTGTTCTTTTTGTTGGCCTTAGGACTCCCAGCACTTTACCACTGCTAACCAGTGCTAAAGTGCATGTGTTTCTCCCCTAAACATGGTAACATTGGTGTATCCACAATTGGCATATTTGATTTACTTGTAAGTCCCTTGTAAAGTGGTATACCAAATACCCAAGGCCCACTAGTAAGTGTTACTAGTGGTCCTGCAGCATTGATTGTGCTCCCCACTTCAGTAGACCTTAAACATGTTTCAGGCCTGCCATTGCAGAGCCTGTGTGTGCAGTTTTACTGCCACTGCAAATTTAAAACCTCTTGCCAAGCATTAAACTCCCCTTTTCTTGCATATAAGTCTACCTCTAAGGTAGGCTCTCGGCAGCCTTTAGGGTAAGGTGCCATGTAGGTAAAAGATAGGACACATACCTTTATGCTTTTCATGACCTGGTAATGAAAAACTCCAAAAGTCATTTTTCATTACTGTGAGACCTACTCCTCTCATAGACCAGCATCGGAAATTCCTTAATATACTTTTAAGCTGTGTTTTCTGATCAGAAAAGAGTAGCTGCATCATGTTTCATATCATTGGAATGGTAATGATAATCCTCTTTATTGGTAAAGTCAGATTTATTATTTATATTTTAAAATGCCTTTTTTAGAAAGTGGGCACTTCTCTGCTCTCACTGCTTTGTGTGCCTGAAAGCCTGTCTCTAATACACGTCTGATCTGGGCTGGGTGACAACTACGTTTATGCATTCCCTCCAGACACCCACAACACAGGTCACTCAACTGCATCTGCATTCACATGCATACTGAAGGGTCTTCCTGGGCTGGAATGGTGGAGGGTCGCTCACACTTACACTTCAAGAGGAAAGTGCCTGTCTACACACAAAGGGCTGACTACCCCTAATTATAGTCTGTGGCCAGGGCTGGGTTAGAATGGGGGACCTGTGCACTTCAGAGAGGTCCTTTGAAGTCATACCCACTTCTGGACCCGAAAGAAACTCTTCTGGAGTAAAGGTTGGTGTGCTGAAAGGATTGCCACTTTGCTGTGCCTGACTGTTCCCAGGAACTGCTGCCCAGTTTGTCTGTGCTGCCCTGATGCCTGCTGACCTCTGTCCTGCTAAAAGGAACTAAGGACTACACCCACAGTGATTAAAATGCCTTGCTGGCCTGCCCCTGTTCTCCCTGAGATCTCAGGGACATTAAAGATCTCTTCACCAACTTCTGGCTTTTCCCACTGCATCTGGGGAACTACAGCGCTGCACGATTGCTATGGGTTCAGTGGGCTGTGTTTCCACCAGCACAATCTCACTGATTCCATCTTGCTACGGAAGCCAACCAACGGATCGTAATACCAGCGCCTCAGCGTAGGGGTGCTCTACTGGAGTCTACTCTTCCTACAGCCTCAAAAGTACTTTGTCCGGACCTGAGCGATCGTCACCACCGTACTGCGCTCCTTGCCACTGCATGCCTGTGACTGCTTTGGTGTGCAGCTGGACCCGAGCAGTTCTCACCACTGTGCTGCGTTCCTCACATTTGGGTGCCCCTGACTGCCTTGGTGTGCAATTAGACCCAAGCTGTTTTGGTGACCATGCCTTGTTCCTCCCTCCGCTGTCTGTTCGTATGATCCTTTTGTTATAGCCGGGCCCAAGAGGCCTCGTTGTTCCGCTATCATGCTCCTCACAACCGTACTGGTACCCGTCCATAGAGATTCATTAGAGGCCAAACGCTCTACAGAGGAGAGTGCAACCGAACCCCCAGCGGTATCATAAATTGCCTAATAGAAGTGCCCTGGCTTCTAGAATTACTGTAATACACATACTTAAATGCTCATATATTTCTTAAAGCACTGCTTTGATGTATTCAGAAGTGAATACCTTGTAATCAACTGATTGGATTTGTGTCATTTTGGTCTTAATTTACTGATAAACATCCTCTATTTTTCTAAATCTGAGTGGAGTCTTTTTGTGGTGTCTTGACTGTGTTATTGTGTGTGTATTGCACAAATACTTTACACATTTCTTCTTAAGTTAAGCTTGCCTGCTCTGTGCCAAGCTACCGAAGGGTGAGTACAGAATAATTTGAAGTGTTTATCTGACTTACCCTGATTAGGATTGTGGTCCCTCTTTTGACAGGGTACATACCTCTGCCAACTAGAGACCCAATTTCTAACACCTGTTCTATGTGAGATGGAAGAGGAGGGGTGGGTTTGTACAGACTCAGCAATGTGTTACGTAGATTCTGTGCTAGGAGGGCTGCTAATCCCAGTGGAAACCGACCACAGACACTGTTACGCAAACTAGAGGCGCTTGGATCCAACTACCCACACCAGAATCTATTTGTTAGGGGGCTGTCACACCCCAAACATTCGCTGCCCCCTTGATGCTACGCCTGCTCGGGAGAATTCTGTGGCAGCTGACTTTTGCTGCGGTGCAAGGGTATGAAAGGTTGCTTTACCTGTGCGTGTACCCAGACCTGCTCAGGCCTTGTATTCCTTTGGGGAATTCCTTGTCTTATCTGTCTTGCTTCCAAGGAATCAGAATGGCCTCGTGATTTAAATATGATTTCTGGTTGTGTAGTTGCATTCTCTTGTGACCTCAAAGTTCTAGCCTGCTAAGATATCTGTAAGGGAAATATCTAGTACATTCACACTTCCTGAATAAATGTGGTTCAGACTTCTTAAAGCATAGTTGATCTGACCTAGTAATCAAAATGCTGACAATAAGTAAAGCAAGGAGATGGGCTAGCTTCAGGCCAACCATATAACTAAGCAGCTCCTAAGAACAAAACCCAGAGTTAACCTGAGCCGCGGATGTGGTGCGCGTCTGGTTTAAAACATTTGGATACTAGTAATATGGACTGTGTGTCAAGAGGTCGCATCATGTACACACAATCTCTTCTGGTAGAGCCCTCCCAAGTGCACACAGTATGAGTAGGTGCAAACTTAGGGTCAGTTTTTGGCCGCACACCCCAACGCTCTTCTGCTTATCCCCTTTGAATCTACACAGAAGAAGACCCCGCATAACAATAAAAATCTGCAGGTATGTCACTGGGGGCTGATTGTATTCGCATTTCCTAAAATGTAATCCTTCTAAAACTGTGTTTCTTTTTCTTTGCTCTGCTGCTGATTCCTTCCTTGTGCGTCTCTTTATGGCTGTCTTCAGTCTCCACCCTTGGGATCAATCCTGCTCTCGCTTTCTTTGTAAAAGAATCCCTGGGACTCATCCTTGATTCTACACTGAACTTTTAGCCTCATTGTGCAAGTGGCATTCTTTCCAGCCATCCTTCGGCTATGGGTGGTCTATTCTGAGTACACTGCAGCATTTGATTTAGTACAAAGACATTGAAGAAAAGTTGACTGGCATGGGCTTGAACCCAGTACTATTTTCTCTCATAATAATGTTGCACAACATCCCAAATAGGCTTAACCAAAAAGGTCTTCTCAGTAAACGATTCACCATTGTCAGCAGAGTCAAACAGAAATATTTTCTTGCTCCATTACTGTTTTCCCTGTACAGGAATGATCTACACCAGGAAGAGCCGAACACCCCACAAGATGAACCTTCCATCAGAGGCTTCCAGGTCCCTTATTTTTATATGAAGACAATTCCACCCTGATTGCTCATCCTGATTTTAAAGGGCCTGTGCTCAATTAACAGCAATAGACAATTATTCGCAAGAAAATGGTATGAAGATAAAGAGACAGAAAAAAGATAATGGTTTTTAGGAAAAACTGAAGAGACACCAAAGTGCTTACCCTTGGGGCACTAGACTGGAAGAAGTCAAATCTCACATGGAGCTGAACTTTGGGTATGGACAAAACACCTAAAAAATAGACTGCAATGAACAAACTTTTTGGAAGTCAATACAGATACTACAAAGAGGCTTTTCTACCATTGCCTTGGAACCTGGCATTGGATATCTTTCTAAACAGAATAGATGCCCAATGGCTTTCACAACATATGGCTTGAAAAGATTGGGATAGGACATTTCGCTCTGTGTGTCAATTTAAACTTCAACATCAGCGGGGAAAAAAAAAGCTATGCGTTTTGTAGTAGGTCTATCCCCAGGTAAACCCAGTCTGGGGCTTATCCCCATAAACGGAATAAAAATAATGGCTAGAAGACATCTCAACAACTTACATATGCACAAATAGCTCAGAGTCCTTGACAACTTTCAACCAGCAGGCCAAGCCAGCCTTTTGATGCTTCTCAAAATGTTCAGTCTTATCTGGTGAAGGTACAAAACCACAGGGAAAGGAGACATTTTCCCCTAGCCAGAAAAGTAATCTGCAGTCTCAAATCTTTGTTAAGGAAAAGAAAATAAGTTCCCACTGTGAACTGTAACTGTGGCTCAACCGAGGATTTGCCTCACTTCTTGTTAAATTCTCCAAATTTTGGCACGATCAGAAATAATAATACCATCACATGTATGTTGGAGGACGAACAGTCAGAGACTAATAAGGAACATATGTTCTTATTGCTCGGTGACATCTTGGATGCATTAATAAAACGAATGGATTAATATTTTCTTAAACACTGGAATTTAAGAGAAAAGAGTCTAAGAAACCCTCTATGATAAAACTGTAGAAAGGTAAAATGAATGCTCTTGCTTTCTTAGTTTATCCTACTTTAAAAAACACTAGTTGCCATGGCATTTGAGCCCTAGGATGTCTGAGGTGGGTCATTTTAAATATTTCTGACCGTTAGAAATATAGAAAATGGTTGCTTGCAACTCTGTGCGAGAAGTCAACTTCTCATGCCTCTTTCTTTTAACCTCAGTAGTGCCACTACAGTGTGAGTTACAAAACAGCATCACTTTGCAGACAGAAAAAAGTAAAGACAGATTTAAAAGAAAACGCTGTGCCGTCTCTTTAAACCCACTGCTGCTACCTGTTACGGCCTGTAAGTCAGTGTAGCCACTTAGTAGGACGGTGCGGCCTATGTCTCGTCCATGTAACTGCCCTGTGAAGCAGTTCTGCCTCTCTGAATTCAGTGCACCGCCTTATAAGGCGGCGCTGCACACCTGAATTCAATGCCCTGTAAGGTCTGATTCTCCAAAAACGTCTGGTGACAGAAGTACAATTGTGCCTGGAAGATACTCTGTCGGAGCAACTGCCATAGCCACGATTGGCGGAGGATCCTGCGATGTAGATCATTTTGATGGCGGAAATCATATTCTCACCGGTGTTTGGACGCTTGCATGCAAGCAGCCTCCTCGAAACCAGCCACTAATGCTTCGTTAGGAGGCACTTAAGTGGCTCATGACAAGACAAGTATCCAGTAAACGCTGTGGTTGACAATTACCTTCCAGGCCTCCTCCAGAGAAAGTTTAAAAACATTTGGAATTAGAGAAAGCAGCTACTCCCCTGAGGCAGGAAGAATGAAACCGCAGCAGCCTTCCCTGGCACTGCTCCAAGCCACAAATTACTATCATTCCAGACTCAGGAGCTTTACCTGAAGCCTGCCCGTCTCGTGGCCTCTACTTAAACGATTTGAACTGACATAAACACGCCTTTTAATTGCACTTTGCAGGAAAGAGATGATAAACATCCTTAGCACAGCTGGTCTTGGGTCGCCATCTTGGCATAAGCACAGATGGAAGTGCTGCAGAGGCCAGCTGAGCCCAGAGCTGCCCTTTCAGTGAAATGCTTGAAAGCCAGTAATTGTGAGTTAGGGATGGGAGCTTATGCCAGCAGCTTCTCCAGTCACAAACCGTTCTTCTGACCTCAGATACGAAAAACACTCTCTGTGGTTCACCAGAGTAGTCAGAAGGCCCAGTCGTGGCCCATCTGCAGGGACCACGGGAGATCCAGTGCCTTAACTGTGTAACGCAAAATGATGGGGGCCCTCCAGCAGAATGTGATGAGGGGACCCAGAGTCTCCCATATCTCCCAGATATTCTTTGGCTTTGGAACGATTTGGGGCCATCTATTGGGCGGATGCTGGTGGCTCATGAGTGGAAGGAGAACTTCAGCATATGTGTATTGTGAATTGAGTCAGTTAAGGTCGGAGAGTACGGAACAACATAGGTCATTGGAGCTCTTCTTTGCACATACAAGATAGTACATATGGTGTATCATATATAATACACCACATGTACTAACAAATTGTGTTGCTCTTGTCCTTCTGCCTCCAACATAATGATGCTTGGCGTCTGTCCTGGAGTGCAGAAGGTTGTCACCAGGCAGATGAATAGGAAACAAGAACTGTCAGCACAGTTACATCTGAGATCAGAAGAAGCGTATTTCCTTCATTAATTACCAATGGTGAGCCTGCTTCAACCCTTCACTCCTCCCATTGCCTTGGAGAGCTGACGTGTGACTATTTGTCCCCAGAGATCTTGTGGAATCCTCAAGTTCACTCCCTGTATTGGGAGATTCACCTGCTCCCCAAAGCACCGGAATTATTATTCTAGCCCAAGTGGTTAAGGAGGGATCATCATCCAAACCTCATAGAATCCCATTGCCATTCTTGTCCCCAGCTTTGTCTGGAACTATCAGTATCCGTTGTGGGTGTACTTGTACCTAAAGCTGCCTCCATCATTAGTAAATCTTGACTACAATGGGTGAGATTTTAGCTATTGGCTCCTCATACAAAGCTAGGCATGGAATAGATACTATATTTGACCTGATACAATTGCAAACCGATATCCCCACCCTGGAGCCCAGTGGGTACTGGGACTCCAGGGACTGTGCCCTAGCACCAGACACCAGTGACTGGACACCCAATTTCACCTGGAGCACCCCAGGGATACTGTTGTGCTTTGCCAAGTAGGGCTGGGCATTTCGTCCATTGGGAGGTGGCTCACAGGGCATCCTGGTTGTCCAGTTCTAGAATCTAGTAGCAAGCACACTGAAACCTCATAAAAATCCCAGCCATCCAAGCCAACTCACTGCAAAGCGAACATGGAAACCGTTACTTTGAATTTGAAGTGTAACACTGAGAACTTTAGGTTTGGCCTGCATCAGTAGTAAGCTTTAATTCAGCAACTGAACTGCGGGACACGATCCATCAGAGAAAATGGTTCGTTTTAGCTCTGGTCTCAACACAGCATCTCTTAGCAGTGATAGCAACAGCCTTTGATAGAGTAACATAGGCCCCAGGAAGAATTGTACTTATAGTGCATTGTGAGGGTGAACTATGAGGTCGTTTTGGCGACGTTGAGGGTTATGACATGAGACTGGAGAGGTAGCACGATGAGGGATTCCAGATTATGTCATGATACAGCTAGGTAGTTCCATTTCAAGGGATATTACATTGTGAGGGCTTTCTATTTCATTAATGATACTAGCTCTATAAAAGCCTTCTGGCTATACCATGATACTATCTATATGTTAAACAACTTGATCATCCTGGCTACTCCACAGTCCTGCGAGAAGTGGCACCTCTGAGGCCATGTCCTATGACCATGTTATATGACTGGGTGAGGGCGCACTCTCAGGTGTTCTTGGCTAAGTCACAAAACTGGAGGATTTTCTGACTGTGTCTCATTCAGGCATCTCTGGGTAAACTTGGAGGTCTTCTTGGTAAGTTATAGTAAAAATACATAAGGGTTTATATGTACTTATATTTTGTGTGGGCGCTCATATGGAGCAACACAACACAAATTGTAGAAGTGATTTACCAAACATTTCAAAACAGAGCTTAATTGAGCACTGTGTCACTGGAGGAGAGCCTGCAGAAACCTTAGTAAATATACCCCATAGTGTGGGACCATTCACACAAACCAGCAGTAATCAAAGACAGGGGTAGTTCATGCTTTAGTGCCCTACCTCTATTATCTTGTATTACATTGTGGAACTCTTAGTCATGTACTAAGCAGTTTATCTTTCACTACATATATGAATCTAGTGTTTACCCCAGTAGCCAATGCCAGTTCATGTTGGTCATTGTAGTAGTTCTTTAAGCATTTCATTGTAATGTAGCCCTTGATATGTACTTATTTCTCTTTATTTGAGCTTATCGGAAAAGTGTATCTTTCGCTTGTGAATTACAAGACTGTGGAGAAGAGAAATTGAGGCCTTTCTGACCATGTCATGAAACAGAGAGGAGATAAACTGGGAGGTTTTCGTGGGTATTTCATATTACTGTGAAAGACGGCATTCTTAAAGTGTGTAGGTCATGAAACTAGTGGCAGAGATTAAACTGAGTAGATCTCTTTGCCCTGACACAGTATTGGGAAAGGTGTGAGTTATTAGGTCTTTCTGGCTATGCCATGGCAATGAGAGAATGAGTACTATGAGGGATTTTGGCAATGTTAAATCACTAGCAGAGGCAAACTGTGTCTTCCTGGCCATGTCATGATAGTCTAAGTTAGCATTATGATGGCTGCTGGCCATGTCATGATGGACCTGTCGTGATGCTGGGTTAGGAAGAAGTACAAGGATCTTTTATCTGTGTCATGATGAACAAGTTACTTACCTTCGGTAAGGCCCTTTCTGGTAAAGATTCTAAGGGCAGATTCCTTACCTTGTGCTGCATTTCCCCAAGGTGTCAGACTGGAACTGGAACCTATCAGAGCAATTTCCTTAACCAGCAGTTGTGTGGCTCTGCATGGGGTCCGTCCCCCCGGGAAGTGACATCCGGGCCACTATAGGTGAGCCACTTCTGAGCCCTGACACCAGTTTCTCTCTGATCTCCAACCATGACAAAGGAAAGAGCCATTCAAATGAGAATATGGCAGTGTGCAGACTTCCAAACTGGGATCTTATTAATGGACTGTATGAGTCCATTCCTCATAATGGGGATGAGGGTGGGTCAATGAGGAATCTGCGTAGATAGTTTCCCTACCAGAAAAGGCGTTACCAAAGTTAACTTATTCTGTTGATAGAGACTTCTATCCACAGATTCCTTTAGCTTGTGGTTAGATTCCAAAGTAGTAGCCCTGCAGATGAACTAATTGACCTCCTGAGCATCAGTTATGTGTTAACCATCCATTAGGTCCTCATGTAAGAAAAGACATACTCAAGACACCGTGGGGATTTAAACATTTTCGGATCCCTTTTTTTCAGTTGCCTCTAGACAAGGTGCTTTCTGAAAAATCAGGAAGCCCATTTGTTTCTATATTAATTATGAGGAAGCCAGACGATGAAGCATGACACTTTGGTAAGTGTTTGAGGACTTACTTGATACTTTTTTTAATTTTCTTCCTGGGCCATGCACAGTGAACATTGCTTAGTGCACTACATTGGTTGGATAATATACTTGGTACAGTATTACTCTTCATTGGCATAGCTTTTGCTTATTTGTGTGTGATTGGGAGAGTGCAATCCACAATAGCCCATCTTCTCTCATTCCTTCCTTCCCTCTTGGAGGACCTTGTTTATATGTTTAAGTGCCAACAGTCTCCAAGCTAAGGCTCTTGGCAGCCTGTTAGTTATGTACTCTCAATAAAGGGCGATAAACTTCCAGTATAAGCCACAGGTCCCAGCCAATGGTGTGTTCAATTCTCCTTTAACCCCTTAAGAAGAAACTTCATCCTTTTAGTTAGGGTGCTATGCAAAGGGACCTAGCAGAGAAATGGTGTAGATACTGTGGCCCATATTTATACTTTTTGACGCACAACTGCGCCAACGCAGTTGTGCGTCAAAAATTTTACCGCCGGCTAACGCCATTCCAACGCACAATGCGGGCGCCTTATTTATGGAATGACGTTAGCCGGCGCTGCGGACTGGTGTGCATCAAAAAAAATGACTCACACCAGGCAGTGCCGACGTATGGGAAAATGGGGGTTGTGCATCAAAGAATGGGGCAGGTCAGGTCTGAGGCAAAATTCAGGCCTCAAACCGGATTTGCGCCATTTTTTTTTACGCCCAACCTCCATTGACATGACTCCTGTCTTAGCAAAGACAGGAGTCATGCCCCCTTGCCCAATGGCCATGCCCAGGGGACTTGTGTCCCCTGGGCATGGTCATTGGGCATAGTGGCATGTAGGGGGGCCCAAATCAGGCCCCCCTATGCCACAAAAAATATCTGAAAAAATACTTACCCAAACTTACCTTTACTTCCCTGGGATGGGTCCCTCCATCCTTGGGTGTCCTCCTGGGGTGGGCAAGGGTGGCAGGGGGTGTCCCTGGGGGCAGGGGAGGGCACCTCTGGGCTCCTTCCGAGCCCACAGGTCCCTTAACGCCTGCCCTGACCCAGGCGTTAAAAAACGGCGCCCATCAGGGTGTGCGTCGTTTTTTAAGGCCCACCCCCTCCTGTGCGTCAAAATGACGTCAGAGTATAAATATGGGGCACAGGCCTTAAAGTCATTTTTTGGAAGGGATCGCCTACCTTGCATATAATTAACGCAAGGAAGGTTCCCCCTTCCAAAAAATGACGCACATGGTGGAATTTTGACGCCCGCGTGGTTGGACGTCAAAGTATAAATATGGGGCAGGGTTTGCGCCGATTGTGCGTCAAAATTTTTGACGCACATTCGGCGCAAACAGAGTATAAATATGCCCCTGCATCTTTATTAATGCAAGGGATACATGGGGGCACGAGTAATGAAGTGTGTTTCTACTGTTCTAACTCTGTGCCTGCCTTGATGCTGGGGTAAATTACACACAGGACCAAAGTAAATATTTCTGTAATGTACTTTAACGTTTTTCTGGTACCCTTATTCAAAATTGCCTAAAATACTATGGGCCAGTCCTTGTAGTTTTCTGGTCCCCTCACCGCCACCCTCCCCTTCACCCCCCACACACACAATCTCCCCTCCTTCTGGAGTGGCCTACAGGGAAGGGGACCTACGCTCTCCCCTTTCATAAACTTATCTCCTAACCAGGGCGAGGAGATACAAAAGGCTACAGTCACACATAAACACCAAGAAAAGCAAAGCCTGCTGTATTGACATCAACTCTTCCCATGAAAAGGCACAGCTTTATTTATTAGAAAACATTCTTACAAAACCTCTAAAAACGTAAAACATGAGTATGAATGTGAAAGATTCTGGGTATTAAGGCAAGGCATGAATAGAAACCAAACAAATGTATAACATGGTTAGCGCTGATGCTCTTGGTGGACAACTGGATAAGGATGATGCTTTTAATGAAAAAATGAACAGCTGAAACTTGGAGTACCATGAGAGCATGAATAAAAGAGCATAACAACTGTTAAGGGGCCAGAAAGAGGGGGTGGTAGAATTGTTCATAGGGCCAGACAGATGTCCTGGAAAAAGGAGAAGAAAATGCATTGCAATAAATTCTATGGTCTTGCAAACAATTAGGAAATAATGAGATAGAATCTAAGGTCCTGCAAATGGGTTAGGGAACGATAAGACAGAGCCTAGCGTTTAGGGAAAGCGATATAAAGGATGGGAAAGACTCTAGGATTCAGTGAAGGATTAGGCAAGAAGGAAACAGAGTATAGGTTACAGTGAAGCTGTGGGCCCAGCGAGTCCAAGCAAAGTAGCCTTCTATTCAAATTCCAGGAAACTCTTAGATAACCCAGGATCCAATTGACAGACCAGGAAAGGGGTAGCCAGCCCTGTTTTGTAACACCAGATCCCAGAAGAGAAGACTGAGTTTGGAGCCTAGGCAGGTGAAACACAAGGAAGAGACAGAGCATGGGACTACAACACGAGGAGAGAGTATAGGAAACACTGGAGACAAGTGAAGAGTTGCAAAACAAGTCTACAGGCTAGTACAGGACCAAGAAACCACGGTACAGATCTTGGACAGAAAGGTAGAAGGCACAGCTTGGGACCAGTAACTGGTCAGGAGAGAAGGAGACAGGAGCACAGTGAAAGGGCTAGAAAGGAGAAAACAGAATCTTGGACCCAGCTATTGCCCAGTAAAAGAGCGAGCCCTCTTGGCACTTAAGGGTGGGCCACCAGAAAATAACATATAGAATAAAAGCAACGTTGGTCCCCGGTGGAGAGTCAAAAGGCACATAACAAAAGAGTGTTAGGGGCCAGTGAAGAAGCTGAGAGTGTTTGATGCTCAGAAGAAAGCTAGAAACAAAGAAGATAACAAATAGAAGCAATTACATTGATATTAAGCCTAGAAGGGAGGCAACAAGGTGGAAAACCTGTGACGACATAAAAAGGTAATAAGAGGAGGCAGAGAATGGGAGACAGCAGAGTCACAGCAAAGACCAGAAGTTGAGCAGACAGTGCGTAAAAGGTAGGATGTCTCACAGTTGGGTCAAGCGGAGCAAAGAGGCTGGCTGCAATGGACAGACACTCTGAGTTAGAGAGCCGTGAAAGGTATTTCATTGTAGACCTTGTGCTACATTTGGTCCAATCCGGTCTGATGACTATGATTCTGTGTCTGTCCGTGCTTTACCTTTCTGTAGATGTTCTTCATCCTGCTCTAAACCCTAGCAGCTTGGGCGGTGGTCTATTCAGGCCCACATTTCTGATTACTTTGGGTCATATTCCTTCATTACAAATTTGGTGTCCGGAGAGTCATTCTGGGTTGTTTTCTGCACCGGGGCACTTGGGTTGGGGTTCCCTACTTTGCCCAGAAACAGTGGCATCTTTGTGAGGTCGTCCATGACGAGGAAGATGAAGGGGCGGTTGACTGATAAGGAAGTGAACGAGCGTGATATCTGGACGGAGGTAGCGGCCGAGGCCTCCACTCCCTCTTCATTTAGCTGCAGTGTGGACTGATGTTGGATGCTCGACACTGCCAGAGACTCTTCAGATATCCCTTGCAGATCTGGGCTTGAAAAGAGCTCCCCAAGACCTGCAAACAAATGAGAAATGTAGTGAAGGTGGGAGAAGAAGCTCACATTCTGCAATAAATGAAGACCCAATTCTGCCAGTGGTCTTAACACATGATTAGCTCACCAACTGCAGAGCCAAAGCGAAACCACCTCTATGAGTCACTAATATATACAGGAGAGAAGAGAAACATGACTGCAGGTCAAGCAGAACAATCTCTGTTTGGTAAATTCAAACCTGTGGGTCACTTGGTACTGTAACCTTACTCCACCTGGGTAACTCTGGATACGATGGTGTAGCTCACAGAAACATAAAGCTGATGGTTACAGATTACCCCTATAGTCACCTTCCAGCCCCTGTGCACTATAGAAAAGTTGGTACAGTCTATGGGAAGTCAAGGCTGTGAAGCACTGTGCAGGCTGTCCTGGTCTAGAGTTCTTTTTACAATTGGGGCTAAGCGACAAGGCGCCCTAAATAGCGGTCACAGCCCTTGGTGGCCACAAAGCTTTGGGGTACTGGACATGGCGTGCCTTTCTAAAGTATTCATCGCCTTATGGAGAAATGGACTGAAAGTGACAGTCAAGAGTGACCACAGGGACACTAGTCACCGGACAGGCTGCATAACACCGGCTCCTGAGAGACTGCCAGTATAGGATTGTGATGGAATCAATGGCACTGTCTGTCTAGGACTATAACGAGCCTTGGGTAACTGAAGAGGCTGTCGTAGGTAGGATTTATATCATAAAAAAGTGGTTTCCTGGGTCTCGTTCAAACATATACATTAATATATAATTAAGTCGCCATGTGCATTAAATATTAATAATGCCTCAACGAACACCTAATGTAGGTCAGAAGTGAGTTCTCATTGCCTGTACTGGGACAAGTAGGTGTAGTTCAGTAGTTGGCTCCAGCCCCGAGGAGGTGTGCCTTCGCCGTGCATGTCCTGATGCGACCCAGGCCTCACATTAAGGGTCGAAACGTTGTTGACAAATAGAACAAACAAACTGATTTTCAACATAGATTCATTTCGGGGTCAGGCACACGTTCCTGTCATTTTTAATGAAGTGTTTTGGGGTTATTTGTCTGTAAACACACAATTTCGCATTTGGTATTCTACCTTAGGGTCTCATTCGTTTGATTCTTTTTTTTTTAACTTGGGACACACTGCACAACATCTGGAATTATTCATTGATACTCTGTTTTGTTGATTTCTCTTTACAGACTCAATATTAAATCGCTCTGCATAAGAGACCATATGCGTGTTGGTGATATGATATTAATGAGCAGTTAATGCATATAGTGATTTCCTTATAATTATATGCACAAGCTACTTACCTTTGCTAACACTTTTTCTGACGGTATGTAAACGATACATGCAGGGTCCGGATGCTGTGTGCATATTTTTTGTTTACATGACTGAAAGCATGTCAAGCAGGAAATGGATTGGGAGCTAAATTCTTACATGAGAATGAAGAGAAATTGAGGATGGCGTTTAATAGGCACTGATTGTCATCAGCATGTTGGTTTAAGAAAATACAAAATTAAATTGCATACTACTATATAATTTGAAGTGAAATACATGTACTGAAGGTACAAGGAGAAATTCCGCAATGACTAGTGAATGAAGAGACATTGAGGATGGCATTTAAAAGGCACAGATTGTCACGAGCAGGATGGTTTAAGAAATGACGACATTAAATTGCATACTACCATATAACTAGAAGTGAAACAAACGTGCTGAAAGTACAAGGAGAAATTCCGCAGTGACTCTCAGGTGTGGAAAGCTGTGGAGTGCCAATCCCGGATTGCTGCAGATAAATCAGGACGCAGGAGAGAATTGGGGACAGCAGACAAAACCACCCGGAAGAAAACAGTATGCCGAAACGCGTCGTGGCGTCTGATGGAAAGCTTGTATGAGAAATAAATGAAGAGTGTATATTGCAGCCTCGGGGAGTGCAGCGTCGTTCTTTTGGGATTAATTTAAGAGGGTCCTGGTCTTAACCCTAACGCTGCACCAGCAGTAAGAGCAGTCGCTACTTTTGACCAATTGTTTTCGAAATAGATCAAAGCGGCAGCACCCGCCATCGAAGAACTGTGGAGATTTATGGAGTAGGTGAGGAGATACTTACCTCCTGCGTCTGTACATAACACTGGAAGACAAGTGACTGTGGTCCGACTTCTAAAAGCGGCTGGCGCTACCCCAGAATGGAAGGCACCATCTCATCAGAGAGAATATGGTGAGCAGATGCCGCTTAAGTTTCTTATAGCGCCAATGCGGCCCTGTAAATGATACATGCAGGGTCGGATGGTGGTGCATATTTTTTGTTTGTATGGCTGAAATCATCTCAAGCAGGAAATGGAGAGCTAAAATCTTATATATAAATGAAAAGACATTGAGGATGGCGTTTAAAAGGCACGGATTGTCATGAGCATGTTGGTTTAAGAAATGTCAAAATTAAATTGAATTCTGCTATATCATTTGAAGTGAAATAAATGTGTTGAAAGTACAAGGAGAAATTCCGCAATGACTAGTGAATGAAGACACATTGAGGATGGCATTTAAAAGGCACAGATTGTCAGGAGCATGATGTTTTAAGAAATGATAAAATTAAATTGTATACTAACATATAATTTGAAGTGAAATAAACGTGCTGAAAGTACAAGGAGAAATTTCGCAATGACTCTCAGGTGTGGAAAGCTCTGGACTACCTATCTCGGATTGCTGCAGATAAATCAGGACGGCAGGAGAGAATAAACTGGAAGAAGACAGTATGTCCCCTAGTGGTGTCTGATGGAAAGCTTTCGTGAGTAATAATTGAGAGTGTATATTGCAGCCTCCGGGAGTGCAGCATCATTCTTTTGGGATTCATTTATGAGGGTCCTGCTCCTAGCCCTAATGCTGCACCAGCAGGAAGAACGAGTCACTGTATTTGACCAATTGTTTTCACATATATATATATATATATTCAATTTTTCATAATTCCAACGATGTAAGCGCTCTCAGGTGGTGCTGTTGTAGACATTTATTACAAAGATTATGCGTTTCAGCCGACTTTGCGGCCTTGATCACGGCCGAGTAGTCGGCCGAAACGTGTAATCTTTGTAATAAATCTCCACAACCCACCACCCGAGTGAGCGTTTACATCATTGGAATTTTGAAAATTGGAACATTACATCCCGGCTAGCTCTGCCGGTTAAGGCTCCCCTGGGTATATGTGTGTATATATATATATATATATATATATATATATATATATATATATATATATATATATATATATACATACATACATACATATATATATATTTATATATATATTCACTGAAAAAAACAAAGGTTACAGGGACGTTATAGTTAGGTTCTGAACATACACGCACAAAACCATAGAAATTCAGCTTGTTAGAGTTAGAGTTATTTCAAGTAACTATAACTCGTGCCCTAAGGTAACTATAACTCGCACCCCCCCCATGCACAGTTTTCTCTACAATAATTTTATTGCAAATGTTGCAGTGATAATATCAATGTTGCCTTAGAAGACGTAATCAATGATGTAATAACTAGGGTAATTAGCTGTGCATGGCAAGGGGGCGAGTTATGAAGCTCCGGGGAAGTAGAATAATGAAATAAAGTACATTAGAAGTCAAGTCTATTGTCAATAAAATATGTTGCGTCCAGCAAATAAAATAAATAAATTCACGTCAATTTCATCATAAATAACTGGTAGTGTCTCCTCAATCAATACTGGAAGTATGTTTCAATGAAGCCCAGGTGGGCAAGTACATGAACACTTATTGAAACATTGCATGTAGAAACAAGAGGAACAGGTCGCCGGATCACAAACCCCTCATCTAAAAGGGAATAAATGTTAGTCATGGTCAAACAATAGTAACCAAAACCAATGATAGCCATATGATATCTTGGTGTTACGAATCACTTTATATGATTACATTACATTTTGTCTATTCTAGGATGGCGTCTACAATAGTAAGTGTTTGCACGATTTGCTTTTTTTCAATCTCTATGTTCTGTATGTACACAGTGTACTTGACTTATGTGGTATGTGATCAAGGACGTGGTGACGGACGAAACACATCTGTTTTTCGAGTAAATTTCTTCACTTTCAGTGTGAATGAGCGTGGTCATTTTCACAGTTTGGATACACACACACACACTCCCACTCACTCACACCCACACTTATGTATGACCTAGTGGTGGTCGTAACTAGTTAGTTATAGTTAAGTCCACATTTCGATAAAAAAGAGTTCTTTGTTTTGCCTATATCTTTGGCATCGTCTAACGAATCTTCACAAAATTTTCCCCAAGAAAGTGTGCTGGTGATTCTTGTTGCGCAGTGAAAGTTTTGGGGTGATCCATCAAGCAGGGGGCGAGAAAAAGGGGAGAGGTCAAAAAAGTTTATTTTTCCACGTTAATTGTCATAGGACCTTTGAACACGACTACAGCGCAAACTGCTGGTCGGAATTACACCAAATTTGGCAGAAAGCTAGCTTTCTGTACGCAGATTGTGCTTTTGCTTATTTGGTGGAAATCAGTTTAGTAGTTTTTTGAGACATTTAAGGAAATCCAAATTTGTATATCTCTGGCAAGGACAACTTTGAGAATAATGCTGAGCTTGTGCAGGGAAATGCACAGCTCTGATTGGCTGCCAGCACTTCAACCAGGAAGTGTTGGCAGCCATCAAGGGACTTGGTTAAAGCTTTAGCCAAGTCCCTCAAAATAAATGTGAAAAAAAGAAAAGAGGCCATGGTAGAGACACCCAAACCTTTTAGCTCTGGTGCTGGGGTCCCAGAGGGACCTTGCCAGGGCAAAAAAAGCATTAAAAAAAAAATATTGCTGCAAAATTAGCAAATTTGTGGCAAAAAAACCAAGCACGGGCTCCCGTGCTTTTTTTTTTTTAAAGCCCCTGGGTGGGCCAGGTCCGGCGGGCAAAGTTGAAAATAAAGAAGGGGGTGCACAGGGCCCCCCTCCTGGTCTTTTCAGAGTCCTAGAGAGCACCATCTCCCTGCAGCTTATTTTTCATTTAATGAGGGGGGTACACTCCCCACACAGCTCTGGTGCTTCCTTCTATTTAAATGCGGGGGCTGCACAGCACCACGCAGCCCCAGGGACCACCACCTCCCCAGGGCTTCATTGTATTTGAATGTGGGGGACGTGTGCCTCCCCTCCGCACTGGGGACCACCACCTCCCTAGGGATTCCTGCAGGGGGCCTGCAGCCCCAGGGATCATCACATTCCTTGGGCAAACATGAAAAAAAAGAATGGGGGTCCGTTTTGGGCCCCCACAACCCCAGGGCTGCTACTCCCCTGGGGCTAAATTCACAGTTGGAGGGGGCAGAGTGGCCCCCCTTGGGCTGCCACAGATGGCCCTGGGGACTACCACCCCCTAGGGCCGGCTCCTGCTATGTTCCAGGATGTCCACAACCAGGACATAGCTGTTTGCTTTTGTTTGGTGGGTTGGCAGGAGCTGGAAGCACTCACCAGGCAAAAGCAAACAAAGTCCGCTTTTTGCAAGTGAGAGCTGTCAAACAGCTTTCAATTGCAGAAATCAGAGTTTTCAGCTGTCTTCCCTGCATACAAATATGTGTGTAGGAAAGAGAGATGAAAACATTGCTCCCACAAGCAGGGAGCAACTATTAAAAGCAGCTCGCTGCTTGGGTGAGCAATGCCGGCTCCTGCAGGTTGTGGGGAGCCAGCTAGGAGCGTGGGGGCCTTGAGGTTCCCGCTGCAGACCTGTCACTCTCTCTCTCTTCCATCCCATAATAGGATGGGAGAGAGAGAGAGTGAGAGAGAGTTTGTCATTGAAATGGTTGCAGTGGTCTCTCCATGCAATGACTTCAAAGAGTAAGACTAACAAGATGTTTGGTACGAACGTTATAAGTACGTTTGGATCCAGAGCACAACATAGTCACTTCTGGGCTAATGGTAAGGTTTTGTGCTGTCACTTGGTAGGCTGAATGTTCAAATCCTAGTATCACTTGGCAGTGTGTTTGTTTATTGACTAGTGTTTTGACTGTTAAACCTTCAGAGTGATGGGACCTTCACTTTTCTTTCCTAACACATGTGTGGGTTGAATGTCATAGGTATGTCTGGAAATAACAGGGTACGGAGTCACCTGTGGTGTAATGTTTAAGGTCACAGACCCTTAACTGAAAGTTGAGGGTTCTACTTCAGGTGTGCCTGTGGTCTTTTCCCTTCTTTAATTTAAACTTGAAAAATCAAAGGTTCATACTCAAAGATGATTTCACTTGTTTTAAATGACAGATACACTTTTCTTTTTGTCCTAAAATATCTAATTCTGCGTTTACAATTCATCAAAGCCTAAGTCACTGTCTCACTCTGAATCTCTGAATTTCTCTCTCTCTTTCTCTCAGGGTTGGATGGTTAGGGGGTTGGCCGCAGGGTCTGGCCAAAGGCGAGGTCCTTTGACCAACCCCACTGCGAATGGCCGAAGGCCGTGTGCGGCGCAAGGTTGGGTGGTCATGGGGGAGTAGCCACAGGGCCTGGCTCCAAGCCAGACCCTGTGGCCTGCCGCCGCGCACAGTCAAAGGACTCTGCGGTGATCGTTGGATGAACATATAGTAATGAAAATTACTTTACATTATAAAAACTGAGAAATTCACTGAAAAAAACAAAGGTTATAGGGAGGTTATAGTTAGAAAATAGAATTTAAAAAACAATAGAAATTCACTTAAAAAATCAGAGGTCACAGAGACGTTATAGTTAGGTTCTGAATTTACATGTACAAAAACATATAAATTCACCAGTCATAGTTATCTCAAGTAACTATAACTTGTGCCCTAAAGGTGAGTTTTACTCACGCCCGTTGCTATTCACTGCTAATTACCCCACAAATTATGACACTCATGATATCTTCAATACCATAATTTTTAATGCCCATGTAATATTTGCAGTAACATTTTTGCTGAAAAAGACAGCATGGCGAGAGGACAACTCTGGCCTGTACTTCCAAATTTATTTATCTTAGGACCCCAGATGTGTTATGTGTACTTCTCCAATTTCCTGATGGGTTCTCATTATGTTTGTACAATGTCTACTGTCGGCCTAAAGGTAAAACAAGTAGCCTAGCTGCCAGTGATGTTATTAATGAACACCTCTGATCTCTCCCAGTTGATGTTTTTAAAATTGTGGCAGGGGATTTTATTTGTAGCTTTGAACCCCTTGGTATTGCTAGGGACGTCCTTAGCGGAGGGGAGGATGAGGCCTGGGCAATTCCAGGGCTTACACTTCAACCAATTAAAAAGTGGTCTACAGCAATCCTGCACCTTGACCGTCAAGAAATGTCAGAGAACCTGCAATGGGAGGACCCTGGGTGGGGCCAGTTGCATCAGTTATAGCTTGATGGATGTAAGGGTATGGTCAACATAGAAGTGGTGCCTAGGCAGGACAGTGACCATAATGCCGCAGGGCAGTGACCAAAATGCCTTGAACCTCTCCATGAGTTTGTTGGGCCTTAGTGCGCCATCGCTTGATTTAGAACCCCTTGATATGAGGCTTGTGCCATCAAGTAACCTGTGCAGGTTGAGATAAAGCACTACTGCATCCACACCAACCATCCTGGCCCAGCTGTACGAGACAGTTGCTACAGCTCTGGAACTAGTTCTGACCCTAGGAGAGAGCCCGCCTGTAGCATCATCATGGGAGGGTTTCACTGATGTTCAGAATTCTTTGTTTCGCTCCATTAAGGAGCTTCTCCTGGTAGAAGCTAGGGCCCTTCCAAAACGGGCTCCTACATCTAAATGGTTCACAAAGGCATGTTGGGTTGCTAAACGGGTCCTTATAGCGACTATTAAGGGGGGGAATAGAGCCGCAATACAGGGAGCTACAGCATCCTATAAGGCCACATTGGGCAGGGCCAAATTAGATTATAAGGTTGCTCGATGAGAAGCATTATTGGCTACTTCTAAAGGGAGGGATCATCATTCCTTCTGACAAATTATGACCAAAAAGGTTTTAACCCCCGAAAGCCCTCTCTATAGTAATGGAACAGCTGCAGCTTGGGTCAAACATTTTTCAGGTCTGTATGCTCAAGAAGTGGGAATAAGTGAACTGTCCTTATTGCCTAATGCTGGCCCTATAGTGAGTCTAGCTAGTAGGGAAGGTGCAACCGCGGCTATGCATGTTGGAGGCTTGGGTCCCCCTGGAGGGTGAGTAAATGAGTGTTTTTACCTTGGTGCCCTGCCTGTAGTTGTCCTTTCCTACCAGACTGTGCTCCTAGACCCATTACTGAGAGGGAAGTTGCTGCTGCAATTCTATGTCAGGACCGGAGGCGAGGATTATGCCTTGCTTTCTCCACTTTATTAAATGAGCAGCCAAGTAATTAACACAACTACAAGTCCCATGAACAGTTGGGAAAAATGAGTACAGTTATAACCAATAAAACGTAAGAATTTTTGTCCAATTAAAGAAGGCAGTCCATAACATAGTCCCTTGTTTGTGTTGAGTCTTCCTCTTTCTTCGCTGCTCGCAGCCGAGATAAGTCGTTTTTTATCTGCTCTCTATATTTGTCACATGTATTTGTATGTTTATGCTTATTTCGTTGTATTTTAGTATCTACTGTAATTATTTTACATTTGTTGCCTCGCGGGAGCGTTTTTCGCCCCTTCGCGAGCGTTTCTTATTATAGTGCACATTCCTTCCCGGCAACCGTCAGAGGGCGCTTGCCGGGAAGGTAACCGTGGCAACGAAGAGAGACGCGCTGAATCAGACGCGCGTATTTCTCTCCTCAGAGCGCAGTGAGGTGTTTTCCCTCGACGCGCTCGTTTGTTTTACAGCCCAATTAAGCATTTTTTCCTCTGCCTGGAGAGCGACGCCCTGCTGGGTCAGTAAATGATAACAAAGAAACGGAAAAAAGAAAGGCTGTGACGCTCCTTTACAGGAGTCAGTATACATTATATATATATTTTTTTCTTCTTACTTAACCCTTTGGGTTCTTATTATTAAACAGCCTTTTGGGACATTTCTCCCAGGCAAGCAACAAAGGTTGCTATTAACCCCTTTTAATCATTTTTTTGGTGCACTGGGGTGTAGTTTGTCCCGGGCTTTAGCCTCTTGAACTTGAGTGCTCAGACACTCTTTTTCTTATCAACTGACGCCCAGTTGCTTACAGATATCAGTATATATATAAATATATACTAATTAAAAAAAATAAAAATAAAAAATAAAAAAAAAAGAAGGAAAGAACTTCTGAAACTATTTTATTGTTTAATATTTTTTATTGTTCCCATATATTTTTTCTAGAATGGATATGGATCCTAACGAAGAAGAGGAATTCTTTGATACTGTGGACGCGTCCATTTATAGGGCCGTCTCGGAAGCAATTGGTCCCCTTGAGGACAGACTATCGCAACAGATAGCGCGCGAATGCGCAAAATTCTCATCCCCTCCTGTTATTCCTTCTGCCCCTCCTGCATCTAATGATACTTTTGCAGATGTGCCTCCAACGAAGCGTCCTCGTGAATCAGGGTTTGATGTGGACCTCTTCGATAGAGTTAGAAATTCTCTGAGTACTCTCTCGGATCCTTCTTTTCCTCTAGTCTCCTCAAGACCTAGGTCACCAAATCTCCCTCACAGTGATTCGTCAGGGGATCAAGAAGCGGACGCCAGTCCTTCTAGATCTTGGCTTCCTTCTGGATCGCAATCTGCTCCTCAAATCTCAGATATGTTAGATCCCGATGATATTATCCATCCTAGATCGTCTGAATGGGCGCCATCTGACAAGGTGGCAGCTTATGTTGCGTCACGTATAAGAAAGCCGCTGGAAAAGGATTCTCGTAATTGCCTTCGAGCAGAGTGTCCAAGACCATCTTTGGCAGACAAGGTGGCCATCACTCCAGATTTAGATCCCAAAATGTCTACTTTTCTACAGAAATTTATAAAAGACCCTAAGAAAGGAATTGATAGATCCTGGAGAGCATGTCAAGACAAACTTCTGGATGTCTTGGGACCCTTGACCAAGATTTTAGACATGGCAGAAGATGCTAAGTCCTCTGATGCTATGATTTCTCCTGAGATTCTCTCAGGTTGGGCGCAACGCGCTATTATTTTTTGGGGAAATGCTAATTGCGCTCTTTCCACCAAACGGAGACGTTCTTTATTAATTAAAGTGGACCCCAAACTAGGGGATCTGGCTGATTCTGAAGCAGGTCCGATAGCGCAAGGAGGTTTGTTTGGTGAACCTTTCATAAAGGAGTTAGGGAAGTTTGTTAATACTTTCACGTCCCTGGACAAGGCACACTCTTCAATGAAAAAGGTTTTTCCCACTCGGATTTTCCATGGGGCCGGTCGAGGAAGGGGCCGCTCGTCCGGCCGCCCACAATCAACCAACTCCTTCAGGGGGCAAGGCTCCAGGCAGAATCAGTTCCAAGATCACAATCGATTTGCCAACTTCTACCCGACAAGAGCCAGACGTTTCAGACATCGTGGTGGCAGAGGATCTTCAGCAACAACCTCTTACGGTAAGTGTTCTCCCTTCTTCCCTTCTAAAAGTAGGGGGTCGTTTGGCGAATTTTATCCACAAATGGAATCAAATTACACAAGATGCATGGGTCCTACAAACAATTCAAGGTTTCCATATAGAATTTGTAGGAACTCCCACACAGGTTTCACTTCCAAAACCCCTGGTGTTCTCTTCGCAGGACTCCCTTTTAGTAGACACCGAAATTTCGGATTTACTACGAAAACAAGCCATTTGCCCAACAACCCTACATCCAAGGGGTTTCATAAGCAATATCTTTTTAGTGGACAAGACAGATGGCGGTCGCCGGCCAGTCATCAACCTAAAAGAGTTCAACGAGTGGCTGGTATATCGCCACTTCAAAATGGAAGGAATCCACCTTCTTCGAGACGTTTTACGCCCCCTAGATTGGATGGCTCGTCTCGATTTAAAAGACGCCTACCTTACTATTCCGGTCTACCCACCCCACAGACGTTTTCTTCAGTTTTTTTGGGGAGATCAAACTTTCGAGTTCACTACCCTTCCATTCGGTCTTTCCTCAGCCCCGTGGTGTTTCACCAAGGTTCTCAAACCGGTGGTGGAACACCTCAGGGCTCAGGGAATTCGGTTAATTGTTTACCTCGACGATATTTTACTTCTCGCCCAGTGTCCCAAACAACTTTCAACGCATCTACAGACAACCGTCAACTTATTACAAAACCTAGGTTTCATCATAAACGAGACCAAGTCTCTTTTAACCCCTTCTCAAAAACTGGTTTTTCTAGGTTTCACTATCGATTCGGTATCCGCAACTTTAAGTCTTCCCTCCCGCAAGATGACAAAAATACGTCACGAACTTCGCCGTACCTTGGTCAAACACAAAGTCTCTCTACGCCAGATTGCTCGCCTCATAGGACTTCTCTCCTCTTCTATTCAGGCAATTTTCCTGGGTCCACTCCATTACCGCGCCCTTCAGCGACTCAAAGCAGCTCACCTGCGCAAACGCCTTTCGTATTCCCAAAAAGTGATTCTGTCGCAAGAAGCGGTAGAAGAAATTCGCTGGTGGCTTTCACATATGGAAGCCTGGAACGGCAGAGCTATTTTCGGCTCGGCTCCAGATTTGGTTATAGAGTCGGACGCCAGCAGAGTAGGCTGGGGTGCTCGATGTGGCAATTTTTCTACCGGAGGCACGTGGTCACTACAGGAACAGAACTTACATATAAACTGTCTCGAATTGCTAGCCGGTTCATTTGCAGTGAAATGCTGGACCAAGGATTCTATCAAGTCGAACGTCCTCTTGAAGATGGACAATATTTCGGCGGTCCGGTATATCAACCATCTAGGTGGCTCTCGTTCCGAAACGCTTTCCAATCTAGCGTCCAGTTTTTGGCAGTATTGCCTCGATCATCAGGTTTCTGTGACAGCACAGTATCTTCCGGGAAGCCAGAATCAGATTGCGGACTTTCATTCTCGACATCTCAAGGATTCCAGTCTATGGAAACTCAATCCGGAAGTTTTTTCCTCTCTGTCCCATCTTTGGGGACCGTTCTCGATCGACCTCTTCGCTTCGAGGTTGGATCATCAGACTCCCAGATTTTTCAGTTGGAGACCAGACCCTTTAGCGACAGCTACGGATGCATTTCTACAAGATTGGAGTCAGGAGAAAGCTTATGCTTTCCCTCCCTTTGCGATGATTACTCGAACGTCCGCACAGGTACGTCGTCAATCGGCATCCATTGTGATCATAACTCCAATCTGGAGGTCTCAAGTGTGGTTTCCGGTTCTTCTGGAACTTTCCTGGGATTTTCCAATCCGACTCCCCCTGTTTCCCTCGCTTCTTCTCAGTCCGAATGGTGCTCCTCATCAAATGGTCCTCGAAGGTTCTCTAACCTTGATGGCGTGGCGGATTTCCAGGGACGCTGGTCGGTGTCGGGACTTTCGCGACAGGCTGAGGAATTATTATCCAAAGCATGGGCTCCCAGCACTTGTAAACGCTACAGATCTGCGTGGGGAAGATGGTCCCGTTGGTGTTTGCGAAGGGGTTTTAATCCCGTGGAGACAAATATAGTTCATATCCTGAACTTCCTTGCTGACCTTGCTTCCAAAGGTCTAGCTTATTGTTCTATTAATACTTATCGATCCGCGATTTCAGCTGGACATGTACTAGTTGATGGTCTCCCTGTCGGTGAACATAAACTGGTGTGTCGTCTTCTTCGGGGTATAAGACTTTCTTTGCCTCCGGAGCCCCGTTATTCTTTCCTCTGGGACGTTAATCAAGTTCTGAATCTCTTCCTGTCTTGGCAACATAATCACTATCTTTCCAGAAAAGAGCTGTCGGCTAAACTAGCCATGTTGCTTTGTCTCATTTCTTGCAGAAGGGTCTCTGATGTTCGTGCTCTCGACGTTTCCCATAGATCTTTTTCTCCTTCAGGGGTTTCGTTTACAGTAGGAAGACGCACAAAAACCAATACCAGAGTTATATACTATCTGGCTTTTCCTGACGCTCCAAAACTATGTGTGGTTCAATGCCTTAAAGCATATGAGGACATGTCCTCCGAACTCCGTCCTCCAGGTGAAGATCAGCTCCTTATCTCATTACGTAAACCTCATAGAGCTGTTTCTTCTCCTACTATTGCTCGCTGGGTTCGTTGGGTCATGCATGAAGCAGGCATTGATCTTTCCCTTTTTGGTGCACATTCTGCTCGTGGGGCTATGGCATCTAAAGCATTCCACTTAGGTGCTCGTCTGGAAGACATCATTAATGCAGCAGACTGGTCATCAGATTCTACCTTCAAAAGGTTTTACTTCAAACCAGTTCTGAATATAGCACAATTGGTTGTCAACAAGCTTTAAACTAGCATAATCCTCGCCTCCGGTCCTGACATAGAATGAAAAATTTCCTAGCTATCGTAACGGAAAGTTTCAATTCTATTAAGGACTCGGAGGCGAGGATTATCCCACCCGGCTCACCTTTATAATACTACAAAGTTTAGGTGAACCCACCCCGTATTTAGTAAGTATATCCTATCTTATCTATTTCATGTTTTTTCTCATTCTCATACTGCATTTAAAAAAAAAATATATATATATATATATTGTTTAACTTAAACAACAATCTGAGTAGTTTTCTGAATAAGAGTTTTTTCCTTAAATCTGTTTTATTTTTCATAGGCTCTGATGCCACAAAACAAGACGGTTCTTGACTGGCTCGCGCTTCGAAAGAGGAAGACTCAACACAAACAAGGGACTATGTTATGGACTGCCTTCTTTAATTGGACAAAAATTCTTACGTTTTATTGGTTATAACTGTACTCATTTTTCCCAACTGTTCATGGGACTTGCAGTTGTGTTAATTACTTGGCTGCTCATTTAATAAAGTGGAGAAAGCAAGGCATAATCCTCGCCTCCGAGTCCTTAATAGAATTGAAACTTTCCGTTACGATAGCTAGGAAATTTTTCATTGACTGGATTACACCAGGGAAAGCGCTGAAGTTTGACAAGGTGTCTGGGGATTTGTTTAAAGTTGAAAAGGAGATCTGGTGCACTTACTTTGCCCTCCTCTTCAATAACACCTTGAATGGGTCAGCCATGCCATGGACTTGAGCAGGGGCTGAAATTGTGCCAATCTATGAGAAGAGCCCTAGGTCGGTTCGATCTAACTATCATCCAATTAGCCTCACTGACAACTGGCAGAAGCTTTTTGGTTGCATCCTGTTGAGTAGGCTCCACACCTGGATCGAGGATGTAGGAGTGCTGAGCCCTCTCCAAACAGGATTTAGCATTGGGACTAGCACTATTGATCAAGCACTCCTATTGAAACTTATTTACTGGAAGTATGTTACATTGGGGGCCTGTATGTTATTTTTGTTGATCTATGGTCAGCCTTTGATCTAGTTCCCATGGAGGGGCTGTGGGCAGTTCTAGCGAATATGGGCGCTCCGAAATATTTGACTGATTTATTTAGGAAGCTTTATGTAGGCAACTATGTGTAGGTCAGATATGGGCCTGCCAGGGAGTTGACAGACCCCATTTCAGTGTCCCGGGGAGTGAGGCAGGAGTGTGTCCTGGCCTCTACCCTGCATCTGTTATATATGAACGAAGGTAGCTTTCCCACAGCTGTGTCACCATGATGCCCCACGGCTAGATAATAGGAAGGTCCAGGCGCTCCTTTTTGCGGACAGCACCTTACTAGTATCAAAATCCCCAATGGGCATCCAAAACCTGTGGGACCAGTTTGGTGTCTTCTGCAGGCAGAGAGGCCTGGAGATCAACCCCAATAAAAACAAATACATGGTTTTGGACCCCTGCCAGATGGCAAGATCCAACTCAGTGCTTTATTTCTTCCCTTAAGAGAAGGTTTGTACATTTGAGTACCTGGGGATTACTCCTAATGAGCATTTTGGATGGACGCCCCAGATCCAGAAGAGCAAACTCCGATTGGAACACTGTATTGGTGGTATTCCAAGGCCCCCGGGGGGAATCTAGTTTCTGCCTGATAACTCCTGCATTGCAAATCAATAATCTCCAGGCTATAAGGCGTCCCTGTATGGTGGGGAACTCTGGGGGCACAATAACACCAACGATCTAGAGGTGGCAGAAAACCATGTCCCTGACTTCTTATTAACTTACCTGCTAGCACCCCACTAGTGCCACTTAGATTAGATCTTGGCATTCATCCTCCTGTCCCCAGAGTCAGAATTAGACCCATATTGTACTGGAGGAGGATTTGGTCCTGACCAGATTTATTACCCTTTTGGGTGGGATTGGAAAAGATCTTAAAACTTCACGAGGCCACCAAGATCCTGTGGTTGCGGTTTAATAGGTGCTTCCTTGAAGAAATTGGGTGTGGGGATCTTTGAGCACACCCGTGAATGTCATGTGGGGTCACCAAGTCCATGCTAAAGGAGCTGTATTGGAGGCGTGTAGATGATAAATTACACAGGTCTGAGGGGGTGGGCACCTTAACCTTGAACTTCCTGGAATATAAAGATGCCCATCGCCTGGAAGAATACATAGATGCAATTGAGCCCCCGACCGACAGAACTCTATATTTTAAGTTCCGCATGGGGACGTTGCCACTCTCATCTTTTACCGTTAGGTGGCAACGTTCCATTGTTGATGCTGAACAAGATCCAAGCTGTCCTTACTGCCCTGCGGCCTGGAAAACTGTAGGTCATGTCCTGTATTGTTGTCCGCAATATAGTGTATACAAGAAGTGGATTTTGCCAGTATGCCACAATTTGGGTATTAGGAATTATAAAAGTGCTACTAGGTTATTTAAGACAGACATTGCTCAACTACTAGTATTTACTGTCTTCCTTTTTCTTATAAATGAGTGGAGACATAGACAGAAAGTGCTCTCACAGCCTACCCTTAGTGCACAGTCCCTAAAGCCCATGTGAGTTTATGTTGTAGCCTGCTGTTTTAAAATCCCAAAGATTTCATGCTGTGTTTTTAAGAGGACTTCCAGCTCATGCCAGTGTATGGAATTGTTTTCTGAGGTCTGCTTTTTTAGTAGTGTGATGCCCCTTTTACATGCTGCTAGGTTATAAGCTTTTGTACTATCTTAATTCCTTGTCTGTTATATTTTATTGATCTTAAAGTTTTAATGATTTTTTTATCGTTTTATCTGCTTTTATGGCAATAGCCGAAATAAAGTCTATTTATGCAAAGACGTTATAGTTAGGCTCACATTTAAAACAATAGAAATCCACCTGTTACAGATAGAGTTATCTCAAGTAACTATAACTCATGCCCTAAGGTAACTGTAACTCTCACCCCCGCCTTGCACAGTTTTTTCATCAAAAATTTGACTGCAAATATTTCATTGATATTATCAATGATGTTATCAAAAATATCACGAGTACCGTAATTTGTGGGGTAATTAACAGTGCATGGCGAGGGGGTGAGTTATAGTTACCTTAGGGGACAAGTTATAGTTACTTGAGATACCCATAACTATAACAGGTGAATTTCTACGGTTTTGTATGTTTAAAATGTGAGCCTAACTATAACGTCTCTGTAACCTTTGGTCGTGTGGGGTGGAGGTTGGCTGCAAGGCCAGGGCTGCTGCCAGACCCAGCAGCCAACTTCCCTAACCACCCAACCCCACGCTGTGCACAGCCCTTTGGCCGTGTGTAGCGGGAGTTGGCTGCAGACTGTCTCTTTGTGAGAGGGTGAGAGTGGCGTGAGCTTGTCTGTCTGAGTGTGAGAGTCAGTTCATCAATGTCTTAGCTGGTGTGGGTCTGTGAGTGGGTGCGTGAGGGTTTCAGTGGGTCTGTGAATGAGTGTGTGAGTCTGAGTGGCTCTGTGAGAGGATGTGTGAGTGTCTGAGTGGGTCTCTTCGTGGGTGCATGAGGGTTGGAGTGGGTCTGTGAGTGGGTGCATGAGTGTCTTAGTGGGTATGTGAGTGGGTGCGTACGGGTCAGAGTGGGTGTGTGAGTGGAAGAAAAAGATTGAAAAAGAGAAATTGAGAGAGAGAGAAAGAGAGTTAGAGGGAGAGAGATAGAGAGTTTTTCTAGGCTTTGATGAATGATATACTTAGAATGAGATATTTCAGGACAAATTGGAAACAAAAATGTATTTGTCAATTAAAAAGAATGAGATGACGTTATAAACCGCCATGGAAAGGCTGGCGGGCAAGGGAGTCGCAGGGCCCCCTGCCATGGCCCCATGGAGCTTTTCTGTCTGCATAGCAGACAGTGAAAAGCGCGACGGGTGCAACTGCACCCGCCGCACCGCCGCAACGCCGCCGGCTCCAGGTTTCCGCCAACCGGCCAGGGGGATCTCCAAATAGCCACCGCAGGGAACCGCCGCCCGCCAATGTTGTAATGAGGGCCTTAGTCAGCTCCCACCAAGCAAAAGCAAACAGGTATATCCAGGGGTTGGCATCCAGGGACATAGCAGGAGCTGGCCCTCGGGGTGGCAGTCCCCAGGGCCATCATTGGCTTCCTTGCTGAAGTGTTGGCAGCCAATCAGATATCTGCACGGGGACAGTTGGATCTGCAGAGAATCCATGTCCCTAGATATCTATTTTTGACCTTTATTTTCTCCTAAACTACTAAACGGATTTACACCAAATTACAAAAACCACAATCTGCGCAACAACATCTACTTTCCTGCCAAAGTTGGTGTCATTCCATTCTGCAGTTTGTGCTGTAGGCATTTCTAAAGACCTTAGGGAAAAATGAATGGGGAAAACATGTTTTGGGACCTCCCTTTTTTCTCGGCCTCCACTTGACAGATTACCCTGAAACTTTCAAGACAGCAGCCAAACTCACCAAAGCATGAAGATTTGCCAAGTGGCACTAAAGTTATTGGCAAAACAAAAAACCCTCTGTCTATGAAACTAGTTCCTAACTATAACTACCTAGTGGCGATATGTGCATATATATATATATATATATATATATATATATATATATATATTTATATATATATATATATATATATATATAACCCCTACTGGTGGTCGCCTGTAGATAGTTATAGTTAGGACATTGTTTCCATAGAAAGAGCATTTTTTGTTTTGCTAACAACTTTGGCATTGTTTGATGAATCTTTGGAAATTTTTCAAAACTAGTGTCCTGGTCACTTTAGGTGCTGTGTGAAAAGTTTTGTCTTTTCTGTGAAGCCGGACAATAGGAAACAAATTTTCCCCATACAATTTCTCATTTTAGACGCAACTACAGCCCGAACGGCTGAACGGAATTACACCAAATTTGGCAGAAACCTAGATCTTTGTCCAGAAAGATCTCTTTTTGTAATTTGGTGTAAATCCCTTCAGTAGTTTTGGAATTATTAAATGAAAAATAAATATAGATATCTAGGGACACAAATCCTCCACGGATCCGACAGATCTCGTGCTGACATCTGATTGGCTACCAATACTTCAACCAGGAAGGGTTTGCTGCCATCAAGCGACTCAGACTCATCCGAGTCCCAAGAAAAAAGTACAAAAAAATGCAGAAGGGGGAAGGGTAGAACTACTCTGACCCGCTAGGCCTGGTGGTGAGGTACCACAGGGATCCCGCTGGGCCAAAAAATATATATTCATTTACATTTTTGGCACTAATTCTCAGAGGAGGTGCACTTGTTTTTTTCCATTTGCCCCCAGGGTGGGCCTGGTCCCAGGGGGTGGATTTTATATTATTATGGTGGGAGGTGGGCGCACATAGCTCCCCCTCCTCAGACCAATTTCAGACAGACTGATCAATTAAGAGGAAAGAGGGCCACGTGACCCCCCTCCAGAGCCATATTCGGCCCCATGGACCACCACCTACCTGGAGCCAGGCCAATTTAAAGAATGGGGAAGGGGGGCTGTGCTGCACCCCTCTGTAGGCCACAATCGCCCTGGGTACCCCATCCTTCAGGATCCGCCTTGCAATGTGAATAGGAGGGGGGTCATTATTGACCCCGGTGACCCTATCTCCCAGGTGCCCACACTCCGGACATAGCTGTTTGCTCTCACTTGGTGAGAGCAATTGAAAGCTCCTGCCAAGTCAGAGCAAACAGTAAGTCCGCTCCCAGTGGCCCGGAGCAGGAAAAAGGCTCTCACCTGTTGGGAGCAGACATTTTATTTGTTTCTCTGCCCGTTGTCAATCGGGCAGGGAAACAGATGCAAAAATTGCTCCCTTCCACAGGGAGCAACATTTTAAGCTGCTCCTTGCAAGGGGTGCAATGCCGACTTCTACAGGAGGTGGGGAGCCAGCTGGGGACGTGGGGGCATTGAGGCTGCCCCCACGACATCCAACAAACAACAATTGGGTGGCTAGTGTGGGCACCAGGGCATCCACCATGTAGTAGCCAGGTCCCGGGGGATGGGGTCCCTGGGGCCAATATTGGCCTGGGAAGGGGAGCTGCATGTCCACCTCCCTATTTAGTGTGTGGACAGGCCCCAGGAGGTGGGATCCCCGGGGCCAATATCGGACCGGGGACTGGGCTATGTCCTCCCTCCCATTTTATTTCTTGGCCAGACCCTGAGAGATGAGGTCTCCGGGGGTCAATATTAGCCCGGGGTGGGTGGCTGCATGCTCTCATCACTATTTAGTGTGTGGACAGGCCCTGGGGATAGGGTCCCTGGGGCCAATGTTAGCCCAGGTAGGGGGGCCGTGCCCTCCTTCTGCTTTACATCTCGGCCAGGCCCTGGGGGATGTGGTCCCCAGGAGCCGATATTGGCTTGGAGAGTGGGGGTGCCTGATCCTTCCCCCTTAACAGTAAGGTCGGGCCTGGGAGATGTGGTTCCTGGGGCCAAAATCGGCCCGGGGAGGGGGCAGTGTGCCACCCTCCCTCTTTTATATATGAAGTGGGTGCCCTGGGTGGGCTACAAGGCACCCACCATTTACTTGGCAGGCCCTATGGTGTCCCTGGGGGCAATATTAGCCTGGATAGAGTGCTGTGTGCCCCCTCACTCTTTACATACTGGCGAGGCCTGGAGGGATGGGGTTCTTGGGGTCAATGTTGGCTTGGGGAGGGAGGCTGTCTGCCCCCTCTCCTATAATTTAATTGATGGATATATTTATCTGCAGATTCTTCACCATTTGATTCCTCAAACAGTACCACACCCAGAGAAGGGAGCAAGGTTTACTAGACCAAGAAGTCGTGAAGAACTGAGTGGGTATGTGACCATCCCTTCTCACTTCAGAATCCAAACAGTAATGCTTTGCAAAAGTGTGAGAGGTCTTTCTCTGCCATTGAGTAGCATATCGTCATGCACAAAATGATCTATCTGGATAATGTTAATTTGTGAACAGCCTTCCTTTTCAGTTTTCCAATTTATCCCAAAAAAGTTGGTCATCAAGTCTGAACTCACGAGTTCTGTCGACATAGAATATGACTGCTCTTTTGGGGTCAACTCACTTTAGTCTTTCTTCCTCTTTTGTATGGTGAGGAGGAGTGGAGAGAGTGATGGACTAATCCAAGTGAAAGGGAGAAAGCACTTTAGGAAGTAATCAGCCCTCGTCCATAACACCAGCTTATCTGGAAAGAAAGTAGTAAAGGGTAGACGTACACCTAGAGTCTGTAGTTCATTGAGATGTCTTGCTGATGTGATGGCAATCAGGAAAATTGTCTTGAATGACAATAACCTTAAAGGATAACTATGATGGGGCTCAAATGGGGAACGCACCAACAAAGTATGGCCCCATTGAGGCATAATAAAGGGAGTAGTTGAGTACCTATGTGTAAGACTCTTTAAGAAGAGGAACTCAATGGAAGATTTAAAGAGAGATGGTTGATCAGGCAAACATAGAAAAGCTGTCAAGTCTGAAAAATAACCTGTAACTGTTGCAATTGAACAACCCTGTTGAACTAATTAGAGGGCAAATCAGAGGATATCAGATAAATAGGCCTTGAGAAGATCTGGGGATTTTCCAGCACACCATTTGACAAATCTGGTCCATCTGCTTGCATAAGTAGTTTTGGTGAAAAGGTGTCTACAAGAAAGAATGAGGGGGTAAAGAGATAGAATTCATGTTGCTCCGTTCAATTTCCAGGCATGTAAGTGGAGGAGATTGGGATGTGGAACCTTCCCCTGTGACTGAGACAGGAGGTCTAGCCTGTAAGGGAGACAGAGCAGTGGGCACAGGGAGAGCTAAACAAGGCTTGATTATGACCATACCCTACTCAGCTAGTCAGTGGCGATTAGAATTAATTGGGCCTGGTCTAGGCAAATCTTTCTCAGTACTTGAGGAATTAAGGGTATGGGTGGAAATGCGTACAACAGTGGAGCAGTCCACTTAAGGTGAAACACATCTCCCAATGCTCCCTGCACTGGAAACTGGAGGGCACAGAATTTCTGGCAGTTAGCGTTCTCACGAGTGACAAATAGATCCATGTGAGGGATTCCCTATAACTGAAAGGTGTCCTGGACCACGTCTGTGTGAAGTCACCACTCATGGTTGGGCAGATGACGCCAGAATCACGCCACTTGCATGTTGAATACTCTGGACAGGTTATTTGCTACCACACAAATTTGACGGTCCTGATCCCAGGACCAGAGTCGCACAGCCTCTCAACAGAGATGAGACAACCCCACTCCTCCCTGTTTTTTGATGTACCACATCGTTGTTGTGTTGTCAGTCAAGATCTAGACTGACAGACCTCAAAGGGAAGGTAGAAAGACCTTGAGAGCTAGATGCATTGCCCACAGTTGCAGTATATAGATGTGTAACAGTTGTTTTTCTGGAGACCAGAGGCCTCTGATCTCCAGTTCCTCCAGATGAGCTCCCCACCCTAGTGTAGAGGCATCTGTGATCACTGTGGTCACTGGTGGAGAAGGGTGAAACAGTCTTCCTTGAGGCTGGTTGCCGATCACACTCCACCATAGATGTGCTGCTGTGTCCCTTGAGCCTGCAGATTTCCTTGGTCCTGGGGTCACTGACTGCAAAGGCATCACTGGAGGGCCCTCATGTGCCAGCATGCATGTGTCACCAACAGAATGCAGGAGGCCAGCAGACCTAGCAGGTGTAAAACCATCAGAACTGGAATGATTTCTTCATTCAGAAACATCAGAACCATTGGTTGATTGTCTTAAATCCTCTGAGAAGGAGAGAAGGCTCGAATTGTTGTGATATCCAATATTACCCCCTTAAATAGTATGCATTGAGAGGTCACCAGGTGAGACTTGGTTTTGTTGATTGAAAATCTGAGGTCGTACAAGAGTTGAGTTATTTACTGTGAGTGGTAACACAGCAATTCAGGAGTCTTTACCTTGAGAGACCATCATCCAGGTAATGGAATACAGAAATTCTCTTCCTTCTGAGGGGAGCTGCTACCACTTGCATCACCTTTGTGAAAACCTGTGGTGCAAAAGTGAGGCCATATGCAAGGACCGCGAACTGATAGTGGTCTGATCCCACCGTGAAGTGGAGATACTTTCTGTGTGATTGCAGGGTAGGAATGAGGAAATAGGCATCCACCAGATCAGAAGACACCATCTATTCTTCCACATTTAGTGCAAGCAGAACCTGATTGAGGAACAGCATTTTGATTGATTCGTTTTGAGGAACTAGTTCAAAATCCTGAGGTCTAGGATCTGATGTAGACCGACATCCTTTTTAGGGATCAGGAAGTACCTGAAGTACCATCACTGCCCCTTCCCCTGCACTGGAACCAATTCTGCTGCACCTTTGAGTAGGAGAGATTGGACTGCTCGCTGAAGAATTCGCAAATGGTTTAGTTGGAGAGACTCCAAACAGGGAGCTAGGGGAGGGGGAAATTGTTGGAAGGATAGAGCATGCCACCTTTCTACAGTTTCTAGGACCCAAAGGTTTGAGGTGATGGATTTCCATTTTTGTAGAAAGGATGATACTTATCCTCCAACTGGTAGAGCATGTTCTGTTAATACGGATCATTGACACAAGTTTAAAAATATATATATTTTACAATAAAATCTGAGAATATTAGATATACTACTCCCACTACAGTTTACGCATTAGTAGGGAAAGTGTTGGTCTTCAGATGGGTTATATTTACTATTCCTACTCCAGTCTGCGCGACAGTAGCGCATTGTTGGACTCCAGAGGGGTTAAATTTACTATTCCCACGTCAGTCTAAGCAACAGTAGGGAAAGTGTTGAATGCTGGAGACGTTAGATGTACTATTCCTACTGCAGTCTGCACAACAGTATGGAAAGCATTTGACCTCGGAGAGGTTCAATTTACTGCTCCCACTTCAATGTAGCAGTAGGGAAAGTGTTAAACATCAGAGGGGTTAGATTTACTATTCCTACTCCCAGTTCTTAATTTGTAAATAACAAGGTGCCGGTGCTCACAGTTCTCTTAAACACTCGGCTGCTGTATTTAAATATGTGAACACGGAATACTAAGAAGGTGTAATCCTGAAGCCACATCGGGCCTCTTCAATTCATATAAAGCCACTTCCCGCCCCTTCAGCTCACTCTGGCAGCTTTCTACTTTCTCCCTTTGTGACGCTTTTTCGTTGTTCCCTTCCTCCGTCTTTCCCATATGTGTCTTTTGCTCGCAGCAAATGCTTGAGGCAGAAGAATAAGCCCCGGCCCTCAAAAATAAGTGCCGGTGCTCAGCACCAGAAACAACAAGCACAAATTAAGCACTGCCTACTCCAGTCAGCACAAAAGTAGGGAAAGTGTTGGACTTCAGAGGGGTTAAATTTACTATTCCCATTACAAACAGTGCAACAGTAGGGAAAGTGTTATATTTTGAACAGGTTACATGTACTATCCCTACTCCAATCAGCATAACAGTAGTGGAAGTGTTAGACTTCAGAGGGGTTAGACTTACTATTCCTACTCCAGTCAACACAGCAGTAGGGATGCTGTTGGAATTCAGAGGACTTCCTTCCCTTGTTTATGCAACAGTAGGGAAGGTACTTCACTTCGAATGCATTATATGTTAATAACTCTATTAATGTAGAAAAATATGAAATTCTTATCATAAACAATATTATTAACATTAAAATACATATAATATATATGTATATAAATAAATATATGTTTATTTATATGTATTAAAAAAGTAAAAATAACTAAATACATGAAGAAAAAAGGAATAATCATATTACATGTAATAATAAATTCTAATTCCCTAGCTAGTAAAAATGGGTAAAATGATTAGTAATAGATTTATTTTCAATGAATACATAAAAATCAACGCAAATAACAAATATCTTAACACAAACCTTACAAACACTTACTGTAAAATACATTACAATTGTTTTAAAAAGTATACAATTTTAAAAATATACAAAATTACATTTCATATAAATATATATTATTACAAAAATAAATTTATTTTCTTCCCAACTCATCCAAAAAATGTAAAACACCACATTTAAAAATATTTGTGTAATACACACATAAATACTAAGGTACGTAGAAAAATAAATTAAACAGTAAAAAAATACACAATTATTGATAATTTAAATAATTTACATAGTAATCAAATAACTGTGTCCATGGCAGCGTAGATGGATGCCAAATGTTTACGGCTAAATGCCAATAAAACAGAAATCATGGGATTAGGAACAGATCCCCTTCTCTGAGGCAACCACTGGTGGTCCCTTTTCTCTGGGGGCTTCGCCTCAACCCAAGACCTTAGTTAAAAATCTTGGTGCAGGGGTAGACTGCAATTTAACATTTGAAGCACAAGCAAAAACAGCAGCACATACTTGCTTTGGCCTCTTGCAGAGACTTAAACCTATTCTTGGTTTGTTTGATCCTGACATCCATCAGACTACTGCGCAGGCAGCGATCCTGTTGTGCCGGGACTATTGTAACGTCTTATATATAGGCGCTAGTAAAGCAGCCATCTACTGACTCCATCATGTCCAAAATGCGGCAGCCAAGCTCTTGTTCTCTCTACCAAAGTTTTGCTCAGCTTCGTGCCTACTTCATAAGCTGCACTGGCTTTCGGTGGAGAAGCGGGTACAGTTTAAAGCACTGTGCACCACTCATTAAATCTTATCCTCTCAGGGGGGCCCTATGTTGGCGAATATGTTAACACGCTATCAACTGTCTCGATTGTTGCAGTCTGCTAATCTTATGCTGGCCGCCGTTCCCCGGTTTAAGAGCGCTCAAGCCAGTGGGCGATTGTTCCTTGTAAAAGCTTCCTGTCTCTGGAATTCCCGCTTTCTGTCTATCAGGGACATCCAGAGCCATTTGTCTTTCAAGAAGGCCTTGAAGACATGGCTTTTCTCTTCTTGTTGGTTTTAGGAGTTATTTGCTTGTGCCCTCACACATTTGGTCCTATGCGTTTGCTATTATGGGACGAGCGCTGGGAAGTCTTATTTTTTGGGCAGCTTTATAAAACCTTTAACATATAACATATCGTAACATAACATAACATGATATATAAAAATACATCAAGATTAAATTGTATTACATTTAATTTTATGTATTTTCCAACCCTATATCCCTACAAACCCAGCAGCCCGCACCTAAAATATAAATAAAATCAGTATCAAATGATTTGCATAATTAATAATGAAATAATTAATTAAAAATTAATACATTATTGTAAATTAATTATTATTTAACTTCCGACCCCATACCTGTACAAACCCAGCAACCCTCAACTAAAATATAGCTAAAATAAATCAGAATTAAACAATTTACATACCTAATAATATACTGAATATTTAATTATCAAATAACAGTTGATTGTTAATCATAACTTAATTGACATCCCTACAAACCCAGCAGCCTGTGCCTCAAATATAATGAAAATAAATCAGCATTAAACAACTTACATGATTAATAATAAATTAAATAATTCTGTAATAATTAATTGTTAATTATTACTTAATCAACTTCCCGCCCCATACCCCCACAAACCCAGCAGCAGGCCACACCTAATATATAACTAAAATAAATCTGTATTAAATAAATTACATAATTAATAATCAATTACATAATCAACAATAATTACTATTAATTATTACTTAATTAACTTCCCACCCTATTCCCCTACAAAACCGACAACCCACTACAACACTACAAATTACTAATAACAATTAAATAAAAAATTCTAACTCACTTAAAGTTACAAACTACTTTTTAAAAAATGTATAACAATTCTATGAATAGTAACACATAAAATTAATATATCGATCAAAACACAATAAAATAAATTGAAAATTATATTTATACACCTATATCATTGAAAATGATATATAAAACAACAATGTTCTTATTTAAAAACTATGAGCCTCATTTTGAGTTTGGCAGACTGGAAAGCCTATGCGCTAAACTCCCGACAGGGTTGGCGCCGCCTTCCTGGCAACCACCCTGCCAGACCTATTAGGAGTTTCTCGCTAGGCCGGCGGGTGGAAACCGAGGTTTCCGCCCGTCAGCCTAGCGAGAAACAGGCTATAGCTCGTAAGTGAGCCAGCGCCAATGCTGTAGCCCACAGGGTGCACCAGGATACTTGCAATGTTCACTGTCTGCCAGGTAGACAGTGAACACTGCAATGGTGCTGGGCAGAGGTTCCCTGCTATGCCCATTCCAAGTGCATGGGCAGTGCAGGGGCCCCCCTGTGGCCATTTGCACCTGTACTCCTCCAGCCTTTTCATGGTGGTGAAACCATCATAAAAAGGCTGGCGGAGAACGAGGCTGTAATCCGCATGGCAGCGCTGCATGCAGCGCAGCCTTGGAGGATTACGATCTCCGCCAAAGCCAGGCTGTCGGGATCATGGATCCTGGTGGTGCTGGTGGTCTGACCGCCAGGGTCTTTATGTGGTGGTTGGACTGCCATAGCAGCGGTGGTCCTGACTGCCACAGCCAGGATGGGGCTCTGAAGACAGCCAGCCTCTTGATGAGGCCCAAAATTACTTACCTAAAAAAACGATATTCTTGACAATCATATTTTTGCATCACAATATTTTTGAATCACAATATTTTCTTTACGATATTTCTGTTTTCCAGTAGTTTTAACTCAATATTTTGTATAAATACCAGAATTTCTGAAATAGGGCTACTTTCCAGTTGTGGCGGAGAAGCGGCTGAAGAGGAGGAGGAGGGTGAAAGAGAAAGTGTTTGTTTTCTTCTTGACCTTTGTTTCTTTGCTGCCTGTATAGTGGATTAGAGTGTTGCTGCTGCTGCAGTTTGTATTGCCATCTACAATGACAGCAGTGCTTAATTTGTAAATAAAAACGTGCCAGTGCCCGAAGCCCTCTTCTTAAACAGGCGGTTGCTGCAATTAAATGTACAAACACAGAATACTGAGGCAGCGTAATCCTTAAGCCATCTCGGGCCTCTTCAATCCATTTAAAGCCACTCTCTGCTCCTTCAGCTCACTCTTGCAGCTTTCTGCTTTCTCCCATTGTGACGCTTTTTTGTTTTTATCTTACACCGTCTTTCCTATATAAGTCTTTTGCTTGCATTAAATGATTGAGGCAGAAAAATAAGTGCCGGCCCTCAAAAATAAGTACTGGTGCCCTGCACCGGAAAAAACAAGCGTAAATTAAACACTGCTTGAAAGGAAATCCCACAGCTGAAACCTTTGAAATCTTCTGTTTTGTCTGCAATATTTCAATTCCATTTGAAGTCCTAAGGATCTAGCTGTTGATTTACTGTCCTTAAATCTTTCAAGAGCTGAGTCTGCCTTCTCACCAAAAAGACGAGAACCATCTAAAGGAAGGTCCATTATAGTAGATTGTACATCCTGGGGGCATTTCCTGAGCCAAGCATGTCGGCAAATTGATACAGGTGTACCCAGAGCTCTGGCTATTTAATTATCTGTATCAAAGCCTGATTAGGTGATTTGCTTGGCCACAGCTTGTCAGTCTGTAACCATCTCTGAAAAGTGTCCTCTACGATATTCAGAAAGATTAGGAGTGATCAGCATTTACTAAAGTATGAACATATCTTTCTAGAAAGCAAGTGACTTTGAGAGATTATTTTAATGCCATGCTGCCCGCTGACGAGACCATCTTTTTAAAATCATCCATCAATTTTGATTCCCTCTCTGATGGGGTAGACGGAAATGACACTGGGATCATTTTCGATGAGCATAGGCCTGAACTACCAAACGTCTGGGAGATGAATGGGCTGATAGAAAGGTAGGATTGCCTGGGACTGGTTTATGTCTTCTTGTGACTGATCTAGAGGCTTCTGTAGAGGTGATTGGTTTCTCTCAGACCTCCATAATAGGTACAGTGAATGCCACACTGAACGGGAGAAGAGGCTTCAATGTATAGGCGGAGGAATGAAGGACCTCTGTTAGGATGTTAGATTTTATGTTGTTTGTGAACTTAAGTCCAACACATCAGCAGCTTTCCTTACCACTGCATGACATGATGTAACTTCCAGAGGAGGAATGCCTGAGGGAGATAAGAGCTCCCATTCTGGAGACTGACTGGTCATTATCCTCATAGAGATCATCTTGAGGATCAATCTCACTCATGGCAAAATGTTCTTCCTCAAAAATCCTTTGTGCCTCTCTTTTTCATCTATGACGCCTCATGGAAAAACCTTCTGTACAACACTTTAAAGGAGGTAATGAGAAACTTAAAGTGGAAGAGGCATAGGCTGAATGTCTGCTGCCCTCAATGGGTAGGGGCCAGTGGAGTGTCATGAGGCGCCAATGGTGCTGATCGTGGTGCAGGAGTGATGTTAGGTTCCAGCGCTGACGGAGTCGGACTGGACACAGAGACAGGTGGTGATGTTATCCTCAGCACTGATCCTTTATGTGCTGACAGTGCAAGAGGATTTAACCAAGATATCTGTAGGATTGGGTAAGAAGGAGTGAACAGGGTCAGTTGAAATGGCATCAGCATTCCTCCTATTTTATAGGTCAGAGGGCCCATGGGGCCAATAGGTGGGCTATTAAATATACAGAACATAGGGGGTCATTCCAACCCTGGCGGTCATCGACCGCCAGGGTGGATGACCACGGAAGCACCGCCAACAGGCTGGCGGTGCTTCCCTGCCCATTCTGACCGCGGCGGTAAAGCCGCGGTCAGAAAAGGGGATCCGGCGGTTTCCCGCCGGATTTCCCCTGTCTGGGCTGAATCTCCATGGCGGCGGTGCAAGCAGCGCCACCATGGAGATTCCGACCCCCTTCCCGCCACCCTGTTTCTGGCGGTTTTTACCACCAGGAACAGGATGGTGGGAACGGGTGTCGTGGGGCCCCTGGGGGTCTCTGCACTGCCCATGCCCATGCCACTGGCATGGGCAGTGCAGGGGCCCCCTAACAGGGCCCCAGCATGATTTTCACTGTCTGCTTAGCAGACAGTGAAAATCGCGACGGGTGCAACTGCACCCGTCGCACCCCTGCAACACCGCCGGCACCATTCGGAGCTGGCTTCTGGGTTGCAGGGCCTTTCCCGCTGGGCCGGCGGGTGCTCCCTTGGCAGGCGCCCGCCGGCCCAGAGGGAAAGCCAGAATGGCCTCCGCGGTCTTTTGACCGCAGAGCGGCCAAATGGCGGTGACCGCATGGCGGTCAGAATGACCGCCACAGTGTTCAAAAAGGCAGATGGATTAACTTCTAAACTCTGGAATATAGGGCATTGTGCTTCTGACTGGGGCGTCGGCACTGGTGTATCCTCTTGTGGCAGTTATACTCTGCAAGTGGTGAAGTCTCAAGTCAAGGAGATGGTAACCTGCTATTACAAGATCATGATGGGGATCCATACTTTCTCTTTTTCTTGTGTTTTCTTTGCAATGATTTTGAAAATGGAAGAGATGATGTTCTTGACCTAAGGCACAACTCCCTGCGAGTCCGCTATTCGTCTGGAGCGCTAGCTTTAAACATCCCCTTAAGGAGTTTGGGATACATTATCTGACATGACCCACATTTGACAACATCATGGTCAGAACCTAGGTACTAGAGACAGATTTCCTGAGAATCTGAGATGGACATTTTGCCCTCACAATCTCTGCATGGTTTGAACCTAGATCTCTTCCGTTGAGACATTACTAAGAGAACTTCACCTACATTTGAATAAAGTCAGGGACATTGTTGAATTTCCTCAGAAGAGTTAGTCTGGAACACGTTGATGGGGTTGAAAAAAGGGAACTGAGGTCAGCATGCAGAGGGAGCACATTAAGGCTCTAGTGATGTCACAAAGTGCTGCGTGCTGAGCAAACTTGGAGCTGGCACCCCTACCAGCATGAAAGACCTATTAGAGAAAAGATTCCAGATCCATTCTGGTACACAGGATATTCAAAAGGTTAGAAGTCTGTAGGTAGATGGATCCATCAGATATTAATTTATACTGACAAGTGAGAACCACTGTTGAAATAAGTATATACCCAAGATTCATAGGCATATGGGTTGCTCTTGTTGTTTGAGTATATGTAGTAGGCAAGATAACACAGTTTAGGGTTGATGTAAAAGCTATAGGTTTCTCTAGTTGTACAAGTAGTAGGCAAAATAACGTAGTCTAGGGTAGAAATGGAAGCTATGGGTCTACAGCGCGTCTAGCTTGGTGTTTAAAGTTATGTGTCACTGGGCAGGCTAGAGTGACAATGCAGTAATTTTTCTGCTTTAGGTTGGTCATGGGGTATCAAACTCTGGTTGTCACAGTCTAGAGGGACTGTGGAGCTATTCGGTATTTGGCATGCTGTATTTGTAATGTAGAATAAACAAGGGACTATGGAAAATCAATACTAATCATTTCTCGTCCAGCGTGAGATGCATCTTCATATTATTCTGGGCCCGTTGGTCTACTTGACATCCCATTTGCTAAGAATGTCTGTACTGAGAGCTATGCGGTCCACTCTTTAATGTACCCTGCAGAAATGCATCAAACTCAAAGAAGTATGGGGTAATACCCTTGAGCATCTATTAATATACTTCCATATACACACCTTCACATATATATGCTGTGAGAAATAAAATTGTTATTTGTAATGGGTGGCTACCCACCTCAAGGAATAATCACAACCATTCTCAGGGTGAACCCTCAAAGTCACTAAATTAACCTGAGCTCAATGCCCCGATATCTATGGCACAGAGCAAACAGGCTCAGCTTAGGGCAATGTGTAAAGTAATTACGCAGTGCCAAAACAGTAATGAAATCAAAATCCAAAATAATAAAAATCCCAAAATAAATTTGAAAAAATAGAGTATGAATAAACTAACACCAAACTGACAGAATTCAATAAGCGGAACCGAAGATAAGCTATGACTATTTAAAGTTTCAAGTAGAAATAATGTCAAGAAGCACAATCTGCCAATGACAGTCAATGGTGGCAGTAGATCAGGACCTAGGCACAATTTGGTACTGACTGCCATGAAGCACGGGTGGGATACACCAATCTGTTTGTCCTGGTTAAAGATTTTACATTCTGACTTAGTCCTTTAAGTCCCGGTCCACCAGAGGAGCCCAGTTTTAATGCCCCCAGGACCTCAGGGGAGACTCTTAAGAGACACACAACGTATCAGGCAGAGGCCAACAGAAGGGTCCAGTTGTCACTGGTCACCTGGGTAGCTGCAGGAAAGGCTCCTGATGCTTGATCAATAGGTCAGCCTTTTGACTCCTGGAGTCCATTTCTTTGCCCTGGGTACAACAGGGAGCATGTCCAGTCCTTTAGGGCTCCTCTCAGGTCACAGACAGCAGGTCCAATCCACTTCTGCAGGTCCAGGAACATTCTGAAGTAGGTGCCAGGAGATGCCAAATTTATTTCTTGCACAAGCTATCGGGTGGGAATGGCTCCTGAGCATGCCCTAACCAATGCGGTGAAAGTTCACAGGAGTTATCCCTACCCACTTTGGGCATTTTCAGTATAGCCAAAGTCTTCAGCCACACACAACCTGGGCTCTGAGGGCTGGGGGTGTTTGAGTGCAGACTGCACCCAGGTAATACTAGGGTCCTTCCACATTTAACACCAAAGTCCAGTTTAAAGCAGACACTGTACTCCCAATAAACCCAGAAACATAAGTCTGATCGAACAAAAGCAGGGCTTTCCAACATCCAGACAGTGGATAAACAAGAATGGCCTTGGCATCCTGCTCCCATCCTTATAAGTGCACCCCAGTTTTATATATTAATCCAACAGACCTGCCCAGCAGGATTTAACACTGCAGCAGGACTGGACACTGTATGTCAGAAAGGATGCTCATAGACCCCACCCTTCTGCTATCTTCAAAGGAGTCACCCCTGTTCACTCAGGTCAACCTGCCAATCACAGCGATCCATTGTTGAGGAATTTCACACATATTTAGATGCTAGTTACTGGCTGGTAGAAGTTGGACAACAAATGCAAACTAGCCTCAAGAACTTCAAGCAGGGAAATTTAAATTTTCTAAACGTTACTTATCCTTAATACTTATTATAAATCCAACTTCACCTTTGAGTTAGATTTCTAACAACTATTAAAGATATTTGTTTATTTTTCTGGCTTATCCTATTCCAGAGATACAGTATTAATATTTTAATCTGTATCCTGCAGTCCACTAGTGTCATGTAACTTACAGGACCTGTGTACATTTTGTACCATATGCTAAGGACTTACAGCTAAGTTAAATATACCAATTAGGAATAGGCCAATCCGACCATGTTTAGAGGGGGAGCACAGCACTTTACTACTGTTTAGCAATGTTAAAGTGTATAGACTTCTAAAGCCAGCAAAAATATAGACTCCAGAAAAAGGCAAAAAATATTGGGTGACCGCACAGAAAATATGTATTTCCTACACGTGCACACCGATATACCATCTCAAACACACTCCTATATATATTCCCTCAGATAGCTGTACGTACACACTACTACGCCCTCACATATGCAGATATATAAACCTTCTCACATTAACACTCTTCTATACACACAAGTAGGGGTTGATTTGTAAAACAAGTGCTGTGGCCTAAAGCTTTGCTCAAAGGCTTTGATAACATTATTGAAAGTTGGGGTGCTGAATACCAAAGCTGTGTAGTCTTACATCCACTTCATGCCTCTTTAATCTACCATCGGCACTGACTGTCCATTTAACTCACTCTTGCAGGTTCTTTTTCATTCTACATTTTTTCTTTTAACACAGTTTTACTTCTTTCTCTGCCTCCTTCTTTTCCCCTTTTGTGTCTTTATCTCTTTTGCTTTGGATCAAAGTCTACTGAGGAAAAATAAGTGCTGGTGGTCCCCACTTGCATCTACCAGCTCTAATTAAGCACAGCACAAGGGCCTTTACACAACATCTCACACACCCACATTCTTCTAGACAGAGACTGCCTGCAAGTACCTTCTCTCACTCTTTCTCTCTCTCAAACACACACACCACACACACATACACACAGACGCATGTGCAATGAACATGCCATACCACTTACACAGATACTACACACAATAGCTCTGACACACAACTTTACCTAGTCTGGTGAGTGCTTGGCTCAGCTCTAGTTTGAAGTCCAGCAGAAGTCGAGGGATTTTCAGCAGAGTTGGGGTCTCCCTGCCGAAGAGGCTGTACATCTCTGTTTGATTAAATTCATCAAGAAACTTGGAGATCTGCAAATCAAAACTGTTCGGCAGGATGACAATGAAGCTCATGTTCCCTTTGAAGGGCAGGCGGGCAACCTGGAACAACACAAGACGTGAGAGGTTATCTGACCCATTTTGTGTGAGAGTGTAACTAACTGCCAAGGCAATGGACTCATGTGGAGATATGATTTCGAATGAGAAAAGGGGAGTGATGGGGGAGCGAACAAAAAAAACAAAAAACATAATAATAATTAAAAAAAGAAAAACGTACCTTTTTTGCCACACAATTACTGCGCAGCTCCTCAGCTGCAGGCAGAGGCTCCCAGCCTGCCCTGCGTACAATTCTACCACTGCTTCCATGCTGCCAGCAGCATGAAAGCAGCGGTAGGGTTGGACAGAATGCCTAACCAGGGCGCTCTGAGGCAGAGTGGGAGCCTCTGCCTGCTCTCTCCAATCCGACACTGCGTTGCCAGTTGGAGAGAGCCTAGTGCGTAAGTATGTTTGGCCGGCCTGAGACGGCCAGCCAAACATTCATGTGCACTGAGGGGGAGTGCTGTGCATTCCTCCTCTGTCCCTGTTCTGCCCGCGGCCCCACCCCTTTTGCAGTAAAAACATAACAAACATAGTTTATTATTTTTTTACTGTAAATGTAGACATGAAGTTGGACGAATTGACATCTCAAGCCAACCAGAAGGCTAAATTATTTGGGTTTCCCCTTGACACTGAACTCTTCTTCAAGACACACATTGACAAGAAAACCCAGAAACCATGGCTTCTGCATTCACCACAGTGGGACAATACACCCTTCCTCTATGAATCAGACTCTATAGATTGACTGTTAAAGTCACGGTACTCTCCTACCAGAATGGGGAGCATGTCCTGCAAACAGTGTCCCGGTCTCCACAATGGCCTCTTCAGAAGCACATCCCATAAGCTGTCACCTGACACATCAATGCACTGAATAAATGTGACCACATCCCTCCCACCATGAAAGATGATACTGATTGTGTTAGTCTGATGATAATGGAAACTAGCAATACTTAAAATGTTGAGGTCTGAAGAGGCCTGGAAATAGTCTCAGAGAAAGGGGTGCTGCTCCCTATGTGAGACACATGGAAAGGGACCGCGTGCAATGGTGCAGGCCATTGTTTAAAGGGAGACAGAGAGAGGGACCGTGCACAACCACCATGGAGTGAGGAACCTTGTACACCTGCCATGCACCCTTTTGGATGGATGTCAATAGTAAGACACAAAGATAGGCACCTTAGGCAACCTCCTTTCCCTCTTTAGTGGCCCCTCTTTATAGCAAGGTGCATTCTTGAGTTGCTGTTTATAACAATAACAAGAGACAGGGATCTCACACAATGATCATGGTCTCTCTTGAGTCGCAGTCTGAGGTTCCTGCTGAAACGCTGATTGATGCCTTAATCCACCCTCACTGAACATAATGCTTCCTACAGCATGGCGGACTGAGTGATTAATATAAATACTGCTTTCTCTCTTTTGTTTCCTTCACCCTTGCCCCAGTCCCCAACTCCGTTACCTGAGCATCTGCATGGTCCCAGTCGAAGTAGCTGAGAGGATACTTTGAGGCTCTCATCATCTGCACGGGGACCATTAATTGGTCACTGAGGTAGAATCTCTCCTCAGACGTCTGACTGGGGTCAAATTTGTTGATCCAAAATCCTATGAAGAAAGAGAAAGTCAAAGATAATTACATAAATACTGTTAACAATGTGGAAGACCAGCAGTGGCCACGTCTATACATATACCATGTTCTATGTCTATCTGTGCACCCACTGAACTCCATACTCAAAGGCCGGGGAACACAACTTTATTCCATGAGAGCAGCATTAATACCTGATGTTCAGCCTATAGCATATTATTGCATACTATTGATCAAAATGGAAATAATTTTACAGAATCAGTGGCTATCCTGGAATATCCCTGGCCCGTGATACAGTTCTGTCTTATTTCCTGTTCTCTGCTCGCTTTACTTTGCCCTTATCTGAGCCATGGCTCCCTCCATTCTTCACCAGATGCCACCTTGTTTCCTTTCCTACAAAACACCAAAGTGTGCTCAGTCCAGATTCGGATCACTTCTGCACGACCTTGCTCCAAATCAACAGGTTGGATGAGTGAGAGGCCAATGCAAAAAATAAGTAGAATTTCCTGGGCAGACATTACGTACCCTTGAAGTGCATGGCATTGAGGAGCAGCAGCACCAGATCCTCGGGAACCTGTGAGAGGAAGTTTGGGATCTGGCCTTCTGTCACTTCCTTCACCCAGCTGTTGATCATGTTCAGATTGTCTTCAGAGCTTGGGCCAAGCGTCACTGGCTTTGCCCCGTAGAAATAGTTGGAGCGTTTCTGGAACCCTTCCTTCACCTGGAAACCTTAGGAGAAAACATATCTATTACCAGACCTTTCTGGTGCCACAAGATCTGCCAAGCATCAATAATTTGCTGAGGGACTCTCGATATATTCATAAACCAAGACTTGTTCACTGTAATCTCCGTCACAGACAAAAGGCTGCAATGTGTAAGATATTGTAGAAGTCGCACAAACCCCTGTCGATTTGGATGACGTTTTCTAATGTCAGGTGCTTGGCCCCTGGGGAGTGCTCCCTAAAACAGGTGCCAAGGGACTCAGAGATTTAACAACCCTTTGGAGCAACTAATCCTGTATTTCATCAGACATGTACCAGCGTCTATATCTTAGAAAATGGAAGAGGAAGGCTCCGCAGCAATATTTTCGAAATTCTTGAAGAGGACTTCATCTCCATATTGCGTTGGAGAAATCATCATGGTTACAAAATTGTCCTTTAACCACAAATTTCTGTTTTATGCATCTGCAGGAATGTTAGTTAGTTGTTGGCCTCAGCTGTGTCCACACTGCCCTAATGCCCGTCTTTACAGCAAGAAGGATTAGTAAAGCCAATAAGTTCAGCTTTTGCATAGTGATCAGCAAAGAAGCTTGCGACTAATAGGTACGTCTGCACGAGCATCCTTGGGCAGTGATCAATATACTTGCAGGCGTCAGTGCGTGAAGACGAACAATCACAAACAGGCCTATGCATCAGGAAATATAAAAGGAGCACAGGATGATGTGCTGGAGGAGGCATAATGTGATGTGCATAACGGGGCACTAAATCAAGAGGGGGTGCACAAGAGGAGCACACAATGAGATGCACCAGATAAACTCTAGTACTGCACATCACTGGAGCCGTGGATGATAAGCCCAAGGTTAGCGCTGGGTGATGTACCTCCTGAGGGCACTTGGCAATGTGCAGCGTGTGATTATTGGCGTTGTGTATCAGAGGAGCCCTGGGCTTTGTGCATGAGGTGAGCACAGGGTGCTGTGCATCAGCAGAGCACGGGTAAAATATAATTAGATGACAAAAAGCTATGCACATTACGGAAGCGTGGTGCTTGGTTGATCAGGAGCACAGAGGAAAGTGCAATGGGGGCACATGGTGAAGTTCAATGAGGGAGTAACTTGCACAGCAGGTGGACACAGTGATATCTGAAATTTCTCATGTAGCTGGACACAGTGATATCAGATAATTCTCATGTTGAATGTGGGCACAGTGATATAAGAGAAGTCTCAAATTGTAGGTGGGCAAATTAGGATATTGAGAAGTCTTAGGTTGTTCCATTTCTGGTATAAGTGAGACATTCAATTGTGCTTTTCCTTCGCATTTTGGGACTTGTCATAATTTTCGAATTGTAAATGCAGAACTACAAGGATGAGAATGGAAGGACAATCAAGCCTGGCTAAGCTGCTCACACCACTGTGTCCAAATACTGCACATCCATGTGAGACCCTTACTGAACATCACCATGTGTCCCCATTTTGAAAGACAAAGGAGGGCATCTTCAGACTATTTGTAAAGCATGTCAGTGATCCCGTTAGAGGGTAACAGGCTTTTCTGGGGCAAATCAGATTTAAAGCCTTCTAGTTTGCACAGACATGCACAACCTAAGCGCTGAAACAAATAGACATCTATTGTGATCCCAGAGGTTCTTGTCATGTGTGACAGTCTGGTATTCTTGTGTTTTTGGCCAGCACCAATTTTCATGTTGGAATTTTAAGCCAGTACTGACAATTATAAAAACAAAACTACAAGGATCAGCATGAAACGTCGTGTTTGCTAATACCAAACCCCAGAGCCTGCTCAGTGAGGTGGTACAATGTTAAAAAAAATGATAGTTTTTGTTTTTCTGAATTAAACTGTTCTCAGTTTTTTCAGTGTCCCTCATTCTTTTAAAAAATATATTTCTATTAGCATTGTAAAACAACAAAACAAATTGCTATACAATACAAGTGCCGGCCTGCAAGTCACCGAGGAAAAAGATACAAAATGATAAACAATGGAAGGTACGGCGGGCAATATTAACAGTGACAGCATGCCTAACAAGGATGAATCATCAAGGTAAGGAGAGCATTGAGGTCCCCAAAATCAGGGATCCTACATACCAGCAGAGTTACAGTGCTAAAGCCCCAACTAAAAAAGGCCAGGCACCTCTCCAACAATCATAAGACCCACGGCAGAGGAGACAGAAAAGGCAAGAATACAGCAAGACCCGAGGGCATCTAAGGGGAGACGCCAAAATTCGAGCTCGTTGTCCGCGTCCCAGTGGCAGGTGAAGATACAGCCAAAAAGGGCTTGTCTACAACTAGAAGGCCCCTGTAGTCCACACAGGGACATTCCAACAGTATAGCATCCCGTGTGGGTAGAAGCTACACTTTACTAACCCCCCTGCCTCGACTTTATAAATCGCCTCCCTTTCATAGTCCTCCCATTTCACTAACTCCAACCATCATCTATACACAGCTGGACCCCAGTTGGATTTCCAACGCATAGTCAGGTGTTTGCAGACCAGGATCAAAGTTCAGAAAGCTATCAGTAGTTTCCTAGTTGCAGTATGCTCATTTAGACCCAAAAGCCACAACTGGGGACTGAGGGCCTGATTTATGAAAAGTTAGCGCCACCTTTGCGTCATTTTTTGGCGCAAAAGTGGAGCAAACGTACGAAATATAATTATATTTTCATAAATCAGGCCCTAAGTATGAAGTCTCTGTCCATCCTCCTTCCCCCCAAACCACCGAGAGGACCGCCATCCAGTAAGGTAGCAAAGGCGGGCAGGACCAGACCATATAGAGCAAACCATCATCCTCCGCAGCACACCAAGGACACTCCAAGGTCACAGCAGGGAACATGGCGTGTATGTGCTGGGAAGTCAAATAGGCCTAGTGTAAGTAGAAAAATTTAATTAGTCTGAAGCGGAGTATCTGGACACTTTAGGGCCAGATTCTAGGATTCTTCTCAATGACAATGATTTAGAGGCACCCCAAGGTCCTCCTACCAATGTGACAGAAGAGCCATGAGAGCTGTCCCTGCCCCCTCCAGAAATGTCCTATAAAGTGACCGCCTTCGTCCACACTGTAATAAGGCAAGATGGCATAAACACTCATGTTCTGGGGGTTCTGCAACACCAGAGCCCCACCACTCGCATATTTTGCAAGTCAAGGTGCCATGAAGTAAAAGATGACCCACAGGGAGATCATAGGAACCATGGAAAAGCCGAAGAAGGACACAATTCTCCCCCTGCAAAAAGATCTCCCAGGACACCAATCTCAGTCCCCGTCCCGTCCCGCCACTCCTCCCCACACACGCCCCCAACGCTGAACCACCAGAAGGGGAAGTTCACAGGTATATGGGATCTGAGCACAGATTCGCCACAAGGTTCGAGCCCAGACATACCGTATTCGAGGCCTGCACCTTGGAGGTGGGTGTTGGCTTCAAAAGGATACCAGTTAACAGATCTTTAGATGGAGAGTCACACTCACAGATATCCGTGCCCTCCCACAGACAGGACCGCCATTGAGCCCACCCACTGGAGCTGCACCGCCAAACAATACAACTCGAGATTGCATACCGCCATGCCCCCCTCCCAGTGCTCCTCATTCTGAGCAAATAAAACATATGCCTGAAGTAATAGGCCACTTAATTTAATTTAACTGGCACCTCTCAAATGCGATAATTGATAGTGACAGTCTACTTTCAATGCAGGAACATAGAAGCCCATGCAATAAATCATTGTAATGGGAAGTGTGAACAACAAAAGACGATGTGAGCCAATAAGCTGCTAGAGTGAGCCTATAAGCTACTATAAGAGCCTGTAAGCTGCTGTCAAGAAATGCGCTGAATATCTCCAATGATATCAGCGAAGGCTGGATTTCTTTTTAACAGTGCCCTATTTAAAGCATTCAGTAAAGCGTAAGCATGACATCAGCATTCCTCTTTCATTCCGTAAACATAAGTCTGCAATTCCACATTGCACACTCTCTGCCTTTATACTTAATGTGTCTCCAAAAGGATTTGGTATATGGATGTTGCAAATTTACCTGCATCTAAAAACGCTCAACTGTTTGACTGTATTTTGATTCACTATCATGGGCCATGAACAATAAAACACTTGATAAGGTAAATTGGTTATTCAAATGTAATGAAACAGTATCTTGGCCCTTGGGACACCAATGATAAAAAACAATATTCACCATGTTGCTTCATCCTGGGGAGTGTTGCAAAGTCAGTTTTTTAGATCAAAGCTTACCAGACAGCTATGGGGTCATGCTAGTAGCTGACCTAGAATTGCATTCCACCCCTTGCTTACCATTGGCTTTGCCTTTTGTTACTCACATTTACATGCTTTCTGAACGCTGGCTTTATTTGATTTTAGGCTGTCCAGCTTGAGCTTGTCCCTCCCGTGGAGCATTTCCTTTTGACTACCTCCCTGACTGGCTCCTTCTATTCTTCTATGACTGTTTGCTTTTTGGGAACTCTTTTTTGAGTAGTACTTCATGGAAATGTGTGTTTTATTCTTCCATGACTGCTCACTTTTTGGAAACTCTTTTTTTGTGTAACACTTCTTGAGAATGTGTGTTTTAAAGCTGCCTGTCCTTGCATGCTTCTGATAATGAAATGTGTTCCCTTAATAAAAAACAAAGCACTTGACACGCATTTTTATTTTTTCGAGAAATCTACCAATACTTTGCAATGATTAACAGTTTAGTTTTCTGTTGGAATACTTTTCTGTTGGATGCATATGTATTGTGAACAAACACTCCTTTGATCTCTTGGGATGTGCTTTCCACTATGCACAACACTTTAGCATACACTGGATACATAACTCAGTTACTTCAATTTACTGCATGGCAATTGAATATGCTGAGTGATGCTTTTCTGTATTTAATACAATAATTGTATGAATGCATATTGTTTTGTTTTCATAATGCAAGCCTTTTCCCAACACACATACAATGTTGCACATGTTCTTTTTGTGAAAAACTCATACTGAGAAATGCATCTTTCCTAGTTGGCTTTGGACCCATCATATAAGTGTGACCATGTAAAGTTTTTACGAATGCCCCTGATATTCTTAATAAACATTTTACCCCTAAACTATAATTCCATAGCTCTAAAATTACCATTACCCCTCCAAACCCTAAAATAAACCTTACTCCCCTTTACCACTACCCAACCCTAGAATTACCCTTAGCATCCTTTACAACTACCCATAACCCCAAAATGATCCTTACCACCATTTACCACTAACCAACTCTAAATCCTAAATTTAGCCTTATCAGTAATTGATATATATATATATATATATATATATATATATATATATATATATATATATATATTTAATGGTATTTTTCTGACCCAGATTTGCAATCTTAACTATATCATGTATTGATAGTCACATGACTACAAATTCAAACTAATGTTTGTTTTTGTGGGATTTATCGGGCTGTTGTAAGTGCTTCGTCAACTGATATGCATTTCTTTTTCATTTTTTATTTTCACTAATTCACTAATTGAACTCTCTCTCGCTTTCTCTCTCTCTCTCTCTATATATATATATATATATATATATATATATATACAATGTAATATATAAATTATATGTGTACATATATGTGTATAAATATACATATATGCATACACACAGAGGATGTATTTATTTGAGACCTATTGTACACTGGCAGATGTAGACAAAATAGAAATGTCGGGCATATATAAATAATAATTTGCCAATGAAAATTTAAACTGATCCCATGATTTCAGTTTGGCCAATAGGACTTCAGTAGATTTATCCTGGAAGAAATTAGGATAGTACACTATTGTCTGCTAAAAAAATATTAAGAGAAGAGGACTGCCAAATCAGATGCAAAGCTGTACATGTTTTATTAAATCAGTGAGGCCCACATTTATACTTTTTTAGCGCCGCATTTGCGCCGCTTTTTGACGCAATTGCCGCACAAACTTACAAAATACAATTGTATTTTCTAAGTTTGCACCGCTTTTGTGTCACAAAATGACGCAAATGTGGCACTAAAAAAGTATAAATATGGGCCTGAGTGTTTTATGTTGGTCAACATGAATACTAACTTGACCACAGATGTGTTTTAGAGTCTAATTTTAACTAACCATATCTTCTTACTTTTGCATTTCTTGAGCTAATATCTGGCTATATCTGCTTTTTGGTGTGTTTTGATACCTTACTGAAAACGTTTTTATAGGTCGGGCCTTCTAGACTGCACATGTTGCCTGGTTGCAAAAGATATATTGTGGGCTTATCAAGAACATACAGGGGCTTTGAGACTACACATTGCTTACCATTAGTTTATTTCCTGCCACTGTCATTTGCCTGCTCATTAGATGCTTTTTTTTGTCTGTCTTTGTTTGTCTCTGCCATGAAGCATAGCCTCTTTAGTCGTATTGGTGACTGAGTGGCTTCTGTGCTTCTTCTGCATGCTTTTATGGAACTACTTTTTTCTTTTTGTTTAAACATTGCATGAGAGTGTGTATGATTTCCACCCATCTACAGAGAGTGCTTTAATCCTCACTCATGCTCTCTGGCCATGGGCTTCTCTCTCACTACCCACACTTGTATTGCTCTCTCGCCCTTGAGCTTCTGCCCTAGCCCTCCACATTGCTCTCTTTCACCATGGCCTTCTGCCCTCACAATCTATATTGCTTTCTTTCACCTTGTGCTTCTGTCCCCCACACTTCACGTTGCTGTCCTTCGCCCATGTCCCCTCCCACCTGTTACCAGTGTTGTAACAAAACTTAAAGGGGCCCCCTGCAAAGTACGCGTAGGTGGCCCTCTCGCCCCTGGACTGAGCCAGGGAACTGCCACCACGGGCGGCTCCTCCATGCGGGCGGAGGAGCGTTGCACCATTGCCAGAAGCGGCAGCTGCAAAATCTTTAAAAGAAAACGATAATAATAAACCTTGTTTATTATCGTTTTCTTTTAAAGGGGCGGGGCCACAGTGGTGACGAGCAGTTAGAGGGAGTGCTGTGTCGTCTCAGGCTGGCCAAACACACATGCACAGTAGGCTCTCTCCAGACCAGCAACCCAGTTGTCGGTCTGGAGAGAGCCTACACAGGCTCCCAGTCTGCCTGGGAGTGCTGCACTGAGCAGTGTCAGGATTAGCCGCAGGGCAGGCTGGGAGCCTGTGCCTGCAGCGAGGAGACGGAGAAGTGGAGCGGTACGTGGCGTTAAGGTAAGTGTCAGTCGCGGTGACTGGGCATGGTGGCGGGGCAGGAGGAGGCCAAACAAATGTATATATAAAAAAAAATGTACTTCCCTTGTCACCGCGCTGATCCTGCGTTGCCGCCATTGTATTCTAGGCACAGGCTCCCAGCCTGCCCTGCGCCAATCATGACACTGCTTAAAGCAGCGTCATGTTTGGCTGGAGTGCCCCGGCTGGGTGCTCCAGAGCAGACTGGGAGCCTGTGCAGGCTCTCTCGAACTCGGCACCATAGTGCTGGGTTGGAGCGAGCCCTTGTGCGCATGTATGTTTGGCTGGCCCGACAGCCGGACAAACATACATGCGCACTGAGGGGAGTGCTCTGTGTACTCCCCTCCATGCTCGGCACCCCCATGGCTCCGCCCCTTTAGAAACAAAACGACAATAAACAGTGTTTATTGTCTTTTTGTTTCTAAAGTTTACAACTCCTGCTGGCGGGGGGTAGGAGGGGTGACGCCCCTGGTTAGTGTTTTTTTAAGTTATATTTTATTTTAACTCCCTCCGCCCCCTCCCCTGCGCGCCGCCCTGCCCCTTCTGCTTCCTGCGAGCCGCTCCTGCCTCCCACCACCATGTACAGTGTACTATGCTGAGGGGGGGGGCCCTAGAGCTCAGGGCCCCCCTCGTTCCGCAGGGCCTTGGGGCCTTTTTTACGCCAGTGCCAGCCGCTGCTCCCCATCTGCCCACTCTTGTAACAAGCTCATCCATTATTTCTATTTTTTAAAATAAAAATAACACTTTGAATCAGCGTTTTCGCACTACTTTTTTAAATTTACTAATCCATCTCTGATCTGTATTCAGAAAGACAAAACCGTGCTCTTTGTATGTGAATGCATGTGTGGTGCATACAAAATGACGTGACTTTTCTTGTCATTCGGTCTTTTTTCTCGCCCTGGTGCAAAACATTAACAAAGCCAATAGGTCTCGTAGACGAGACCTATTTACTTTGCCAGTGCTTATTTTGCTGTGCCGTGGTCTAGCCCCTGGCAGGCCCCAGCCCACTTAGAGTGCTGCTCAAGCCCATTCAGTTATACACCATCTGGGATCACCGTGAGATTCAAAGAGACTCTGAGCTAACTCAGTGACTCGCCGTCACACTCATGGTAAGACTCAAGCACGACTCCCTCACACACATACTCACTGACTAAGAATCATTCATATTTCAACTCACTGAGATTAAGGACCTTGCTCTAGTGAGCTCAGACGCACGAGCAAAGAGCCTCACTGTTGTGGCTGCTTAAGAATGTTGGGCACAGTCTAGAATCTGTGTCATGGAGATTCCAATGAGGGGTCTTGAGAGAGTCGAAGGTGAGAGATACGCGACGGTTGAAGGAAGGGGAGCTTACGCTGCTGTTGGGTTGGTGGTTTCTGAATAAAGCTCTTTACACTAAATTACCGTGTCAGAGCATAACACTGGCGACGAGGATGGGATCCGAACCCACGCGTGCAAAGCAGAACGTATGAACAGGATTGGTGAAGTACTGTGTCCAGGAAGCAGTTGAGACTCGGGTTCCTCTTGGGAGTCTCCTGAGAGACCAATGGTGGGCATATCGTAGTACTCCCAATAGCGTTACTGGAATCGCCCCTTTTGAGTACATGAGGGGAAGGTTGGGCTGTAACAAGATGTTCCCAGCGTGGTTCAGAGATAAGTTGGGATCATGTGTTCCTGAGAAACTTGACCATGAGAAACTTGGTAAAGCGTCCATGCGTAGGAGCAATCATCAACAAAAGTACAAATTGCAGTATGATTCCAAATCGTGTGTGTCCGATGTTGCATTGAAGGTTGATGACTTGGTATGGCTGAAAGACCCTAATTACAAAACAAAAGGAAGGTCAAGTTTCAAAGGTCCTTTCCGTATTAAGGAGGTGAGGAAAAATGTGGTTGTGCTGGATAATGGACTTGTTTGGAGTATGTCCGGATTTGCAAAATGGAACTGTCCCAGGATTGATTGCGATAATCTGGCTAACCGAGGAGCAAACCACACCGCAAGGGATGAGTCCAAGGTAACACCATGCAAGACAACTCCTTTCAGACTTCGTTCTAAACCATTGTGGTGGAAGGACTATGTTTCTTGAATTCTGACGTTTCTCTTTCTGCATACTTCTGTGCAATTTAGATTTCTGTATTACCATGTTTATTTCTGCCATTATATTGTCATATTGTTGCTTATTTGTTTTTATCCACACACATATGTATATATATTTTCTCTTTTCTTTTTTTTTTTCCTTATGTATTTCTTCTCTAGTGTGATAAGGGGGATGTGTTGTGGCTGCTTAAGAATGTTGGGCACAGTCTAGAATCTGTGTCATGGAGATTCCAATGAGGGGTCTTGAGAGAGTCGAAGGTGAGAGATACGCGACGGTTGAAGGAAGGGGAGCTTACGCTGCTGTTGGGTTGGTGGTTTCTGAATAAAGCTCTTTACACTAAATTACCGTGTCAGAGCATAACACTCACCTTTTCCGATGTACATGCGCGTGGCAAGACGAAGCAATCGCGAGCCCAGCTCCTTCCGCACAGTTTTCAATGTCTGGTGGAGACACTTCACCGACTCCACTTTAAGGGTTCGCAGGAGCTTCTTCTCAGTCTCAGACCCGGCCCCTGTGAGGCAAAGACAAAACAGCGTTTGACACATTCTAAAACAACTGTTCACAAACTAACATAACTTTCCAAAGATCAAGATTTACACAAGCTTTATTCACACAAATGTACGAATTAAATATGACTGCTGAGTTCTGAATACAATCTCACGAGACAATGCACGTGCACACAAAACCATTTGTAAGCCTCACAATGCTTCAGAATATTTGAAATTGTGCGCTTCTAGTGAGTGTATGTGAGTGTATGTTATGAAAAGGTATAGGTAGGTTTATTAATGGTAGCTGATATCTTTGTGTCTGGGAATGTGTATGATTGCATGTGGATATGATCAAGGAAGAAAATGTATGGGTTTATGGAAGTCTGTGGTGGTGAGTGTGGAACACATATGTATATATAAGTATGTAAGGAAGCATGTAAATAATTGTGCGTTGCGAGTGTCTGTGTGTGTGGTGGTACGTTTGTTGGCATGTGTACTATGTACCATTCTGTCAATGGTACAATCTCAAAGTGCCAGTGGGGCCCTCCACCATCACAGGATTCCATCAGGACCGGTTCGTGCTGTTGTTTGTGAGCTGTAATATGTAGGCTTTCATGTGAATACAGTTGATATTTTGTTGTTGATAATTTGATGTGTTGTGAGTTTGCAGTGTGAAGCCGCAGGTCTTGTCAAGATGCTATCTTAGATATCTGGCATGTGTATTGCGTGTAGAAGTATTTAAGATTGCCTGTGCGAGAGTCACCTGACCTAGTGCGAGCTGAGATAGTCCCAGAGAAATGCTGAGCGGGGACAGCACGATGTTGGGCTGCTTGGAGTCCTGGTCCACCAGCTTGAAAAGGTCAACGCTGAACGCCATCATGTTCTCGGAGAGCCTGCGCATGCCCTCCAGAGAAGCATCCTGATCACAGCTTTCCTCTTCACCTTCTACCTCACCAGACCTGGAGGGCTCAGCCTCCAGTTCAGGCTCTTCCTTGGAGGTTGTCGGGGTCTGGCTTTGTCCTTGGTCGGCACCAGTGACCTCCTGTGGTGGTGCTGCGCTTGAATGGGGGGTGAGGTTGACTGTTTCTGGCTCTGGATGAGGCACCTCTGGTTTTTCTGAGACAACATCTGTGGCCTCTGTGTGTTCTTCGACAGTGGTAGTGACAAATGTTGATTCATACACACGTTCTTCAACTGAATCAGCCTTTTCAGCTTCATCGGGGCCCTGTGAAAGTACAGGACAGACAGAAAATAATGAGAAACCTAGGAGGACTGAGCATCAATACCAAGCTTCCTCAGAGAGAGCAATTAGTAAGCATACTCATCTCACCAGGGTGCGATGAGTCTGAGTACGTGCTCGTTTCAAGGTACAATGTGAATCACAGAGTGACCTGAGTAGGAATATTCACTTCCCACAGGCTGTAATGATATCAGTGCTCAGCTATCCTGGGGCACATTGTGCGCCCTTCTTACACAATCAAGAGTTATCAGTACATGATCAAGCTAGTATCAGTGCTAGCCTGTCACACTGGGCAAACAAGTATCAGGGTCAATTTTCAAGGAGCACGAGTATCAACACTTCCCTCAAAGAGTGGACAAGAGTTATCAGTAATATCCCAACACATGGCGAAACAAGCATAGATATTAGCAATATCATACAAGGCAATAAATGTCAGTGCCCTCTTCTTACACAAGCTCAATGAGTATTAGTGCTCATTTTAGGTACCTGTACTCTCCTCTGAAAAATAGGCAATACAGCCTAATCCTCACCTCACATACAGTGCAGTGGGCTTACATACTCACTTCTTATATGATGGGCAGGGCAGGGTTGTATGTCAGAATACTAAGTTTATATAGGTAAGTATAGATTAAGTATGTTTAATGCCATATCCTCATACTATGTACTTAACATTAACATATATGCTCAAAATTCTGAATTCAATATTTTTGATTTATTTAGGTCAGTGTACATAACTCAATAATCTGGTAGAACAATGCACGGTAGGAATTATCAGTATTTACATCAAGTAGAAGTGTCAGTTGGTTCTCAGGTACCTCTTAGCCCAAGCAGAAATGTCACACATGGGACAATGAGTACATGTACTCACTACTCACCTGAGGCGCCACGTGAATTAGTATTCACCATTCAGATAGTGACACTAGAGTATTCATGGTGTCGAAACAATATCTGGACTATCTCTGCGTGTGTAGAAAATCTGCCTGAGCGTTCTATATGAGAAACATCTGTTCTAAAATTACGTCTAAAAGTATCTGCTCTACATTTGCATCTGGGAAATATTTGACTAGCACTTTTTGAGAGGAAAAAAACCCATAATATTTCTGTAAATCATTAAGACCATCTGTATTCCTTCCTGGCCTGCTTCATCTCTGCAAAGTCAGCTATCCAAATAGAAAGGCGTAGGATAAAAGCTAAGTGCAAGAACAACGCTTTTATGCTAAAGGTTCTATCATGTATAACGCATAGGTTAAAAATCCTAATAAATGGCAAAAAAGAAGGCAGCACCGATTAGAGGGATGTATGGGACTGAGGATTGAATTTTTAAGGGTGATGGTTACGGAACGTCCGAGGATGTGTGGAGTGAGAACTTCAGATGTGTGGAACGGGTTCTGAAGGTGTTTCTGAAATAAGAACTGAAGATGTGTGCGTAATGAGAACTGAAGGTGCAGGGCATGAACTGAAGATGTGTGGGGCATGACTAGTGATGTGTGGGGGATTCGAAACGAAGGTGTGATGCATGAACTGAAACTATGGGCCTCATTTAGAAAAAACTGGTGCATCGATCCTTGCAGTCTAGTGTAACTTTAACGCATGCTCTGAGCAGGAGTTAAAAAATGATGCTAGAATTTTGTAGATTTCACTGAGCTGTTCCTGCCGGCGCCCCCAGTGGGTGAACACCTCCCTTGCATACATTACACTTGGCGCAGGTATAATGTGGCACAAAGGTTTACAAACGGGAGCAATGGTACCACTGCGCCACTTTGTAAATATGGCACGGGGTGGGGGAAAGTTCTGTGCCGCTGTAGCATCAAAAAAGTGACACTACGGTGGAGCAAAGGAGCTTATATAGGGGACCCTATATGCGGAATAACTTGATTATGGTTTCAGGTATTCTGAATTGGCTTTCCTATGTTAATGTTGAAGAGATTTAAAATGTCCTTGGATTTGCAAAGTTTTACCATCTGTCTAAAAACAATTTTGCACAGATAACCAGTGACCTCGGCCATGATTTGAAAAAGGAAAATATGAAAAGAAGGTTTTGCTCGGATGATTAAACTGAAAGAGCAGACGGGGCAGTTCTGCTGCAAGAATAAGATGATGAAGAACAGGAACACCCTGTCTTTTATTCATTCCATGTTTTGTCACTGTTGGAACAGAATATGCAGCGATTGAGAGAGAACTTTTAGCCATGAAGATGTCTTATCCTGAGAGGAGACATCTTTTAATGGGCACTATAAAACCATTTGAAATTTTGATCATACCATTGGCCATCGCAGTGTTTGTGAAATCGTTAATGCAGGAATAGTTGCCAAGATAGATGGGCATTTTGTTTTAGCACAGTATATTTCATTGTTACTTATATTCCTGATGCAATCTTTTTTGGTGGATGCTGTGTCTTCGTTATCCAGAGTCCTCACTTACTTATGACCAGCCTGTAATTCCCTCACAACATGTGGTTGGAATAATTCAGCCTCTTTTAGACAAAGTTAAGATGGCATGAGAACGAATGGATCCAAAAGAAACAGAAGTTTTTTGCCAAGGTCTCTTTGAGTTTCGCAAAATGAATTGTATTTCAACCAGCAAGCTATCTTTGTGGTGGTCTTTGAACTGCAGTTGGATATAATAAGAATGTGTCATGCCTGCCAATTAGACGCTAAGACTACACTGGAATTAGTTTTACACTTTTTTTTAGTGGCCAGCTCTTGATTCTTATGTTCGCAAATATGTTTGTGCCTCTCCTGTTTGTATTCAACATAAATCACTATTTTCAAGATGGCAAATTTTTCTCATTTGTCCAGCAGCTAATGAAATGTACCAATGTTTTTGACTGATAGTTTTGTATTTATTGATTACCTCATACTATCACTTATGATGGAGGTGCTTAACTTTTTTCAAATTTTGGCGGACGTCTGTCTAAGGCAGATGGAGCTGAACAGGCTCTTTATTTTGGTTATGATCCCCAGTCAAACAGGGAAACACAGTGAACTAATCTAAGCGTAGAGCAATACCTACAATGATACTGTGATGCAATTCTAAATATTTGGGTTTTTCATTTACTAATTGTGGAATGTTCAGATGCAACTTATGGTATTACCAAGGTTTTATGGTTCTTTTGTATGCAAGGATTTCGTCCAAGAGTTTTTCCTTCTCCTCTTATTGATCCTTTGGTTCCAGCAGCTACTGGCTCTCTGTATCAGTTACAGACAAAAGTCTGAAAGTTTATGCTGGTCTAATGCAAAAACAAATTTTTTTTCTTTTCTTTTTGGTTGTAGAGAAAACGTTTGGTAGTCTTCTCATTTTCGTCTTGCTTATATATTGCATGATACATTTTAACCGTGATATTTTGCCCATTTTTTACAAGTCATCAGATCAATGTCAATCTCATCAACCAATCAATCAATCAATCAGTCTCATCACCTGCTTCTGTCTGAAATTGTGGCAATTATCGTACAACGGCGACCAGAATATGACGCTCAAGAAATTTGTGGTTCTTGGAAGTTCCAAGGTCATCTTCAAATTCTGATCCATTAGAGAGGTTTTCTATCTGGTGAGCATTCTTCAGATGATGCTTGTTCAGTACATGCTCCCTTCTCAGCCCGCCATTTCTTTCAAAGGCACCCTGATACACCTGCAGTATCAGGATGGGGCAAACTGTTATATTTGTGGCAACAGCTTAGCAGAAATTGCAAGCGTTCAGGAGAAGATGGGTCTCCTTGCTCTGTCAGGCAGCATGTTGTTGGACTTTGCATGCACTATGTGGTTAAGTGTCCTCACTATCTAAACCACACTGGTGCTGAAGTCACCCAGAGGAGTGTTCCAAGAGCCTTTCGGTGTGTCAGACAAGAAGGGCAGCTGCAGGACTGTGGAGTGCAGCAATGGACAAAGGATGTTAACTGCAGGCTTCTTAGCGTGCAAAACTCATGCGATGAGTTCTAGGAGAGTCGACAAATCTTACAACAGCCATTTCCAAGATGGTGGTCTGTCCAGAGAATAATAAGTCAGATTCTCAATCCAAGATACAGTGAAGTCCTTTCCTACAATGGATGCATCACAATACGTTTGTCTCCTTTTTTGTGTGATGCTCTTCACTCACTTGTTTCTATTTGTGTTCCTGATTTTCATTTTTTGCATTTGGAATGTCTGCTGAATCTACTTATGGATGTCCGTGCTTGGTTCATTCCTTTTCCCTGAAATCAGCAGGAATTTATTGCCTTGCTATTTATTAACTGCTACAAGATTGCCAAGGAGGTTTTTTATGTTTTTTCATCTCCTGACTTGGAGCCTCACGTATACTATTCAGTGCAGGGTGGCACCATGATTACTGGGAAGAGCCGGCTTTTTCTTAGACATTCAAGGAGGAAATTCAGAATTCCTTTTAGCGTCCTGTCCTTAACACTTTTTGTAGAAAGTATCATTATTCAAAAGGCAAACAAATCTCCTTCTATCCACTGGAATCCACTCATGCATGTCTGCCAGTAAGAATTCTAAGCATTCATTTCTGATCATGTCAATGTCGAGCTAAGTGAAATGAACTGCAGTGCACACTTACCTTTGCATACTAGCAGTGCGTGGAGACGCATCACTTTGAACCTCTTGAACATAGGTGTCTTTGGCAGCAGAAGAGGCTGGTGGGGTATGCAGAGAGTGGGTACCACCTGGAAAAAGGTGTTGCATCCCCAGTGGAATAAAGACCAGAAGGACTACATGACTTATGCAGGCAAAGGATGCTCACAAGACCTGCAATGGTGGAAGGTAGCTTGAGCATTTATGATATTACTTCCTTGTAGTGCAGAGCCTCCTTACTATGCAACTGAGATACATGGCTGCTACACTCGCAGACTGTTATTGCTTGGAAGTGTATGAAAGACTGACCTAGATTCAGGAAAGTATTCTTGCACAACTCTTTTGTTTAGGAACACCGACTTTGCACTTGACAAGAATTTCAGGAGTCATCTGCTACCCCAGTAGTTGTAGAGGTTGACCCGTTGATGCCCACCACGCTATCTCAACAGTGTGGAGGATGTCAATGGGTCAAACTCCTATGGTGTGTGGGGAAACCTCCTTTTATCTCACTGTAGGCTTTCCCCCATGTAGGCACCGGTGGTGGTTGGCGCATAATCGCTTCTGCATCAATCACCACTCCTCCCCTGACCCATCAGTGATGGCAGTGCACCCCATAACACACGGACATCACCGATCCTACTGGGCAGCAACACAAGGGGCAGGTGGGTGCAGCTCTGCACATGTCCAGAGGGATCTCTCTCGCCAGCCACCACCTTTAGTTTTGGGGAAGGCAACACTGGAAAGGGGAGAATCTCCCTTTTCAGCAATGCTTTTTTCAAACAGGCCCTAGCTCACTGATCGCAGATGCACCATGATCCACAAGCAGGGATCCCACTAGACATCAGATATTTCTGCTTTTTCTGTGGAGGCCAGCCTCCTTTGGCATGCATTGACATCCCTGTGGGCAAAATAATGTCTATTGATTTTTCATTTCCCGGTGTGAGCATGAAAATTTGGCAGCCATTTTATTTTTAGTTCTGCTGCCCGGAACCTTTCTAGCACCACCCCCAGGGAGCACAGTAAACAAACAAACAAACAAAGAGGAGTCATTGCACCCAAGATATAACTTGTGGAGAATGGATATAAAATACAAATGGCACAATAAAATCTATAGATGAAGTGGGCTCACCCATTTCCATATGATATCTGTTGCAGTGGGTGGGAAGAATGTGAATGGCACAGTAACTGATCAACAGCTGAAGTGGGCTGACAAACTGCCCTTTGCTCTGGTGGGTGTAAGCCAAATGCGAACAGCTGAATAAATATTCAGTGGATGAATGGGGTTCAGCCATTGCCCCATGATGTATTCCCTGGTGAAAAGAAGTAAAACGTGAATGGCACAATAACTGATAATTTGCTGAAGTGTGGCCACACATGTCCCCAATGATGTATGCTGTGCTGGGTGGAAGTAAAATGTGAATGACACAACAACTGATCAATGGCTGAAGTGGGCTCTCTCATTTCCACATGGTATATGTTGCAGTGGGTGGAAGTAAAACGTGAATGGCATTGCTTAAATAAGCTCACCCATTTCCCCAGCAATATAGACTGTCCGGGGGAAAGTACAAAGTGAATGGGTAAAATACTAATTAGTGGCTGAAGTGGGTTCACTCACTGCCTCTTGATGTATGTTGTGCTGGGTGGAGGTAAAATGTTAATGGCATGGTTTCTGATCAGTGGCTGATGAGAGCTCACACACTGCCCTATGCTGTGATGGAATGAAAGAGACGGTCACATAGTGCACAAGGCTAACATCATTGTGAGTCACCCTCATTTTGTTTTTGCATAAGTCACATGTCTCTTAAGGAGGTTTCTTCTGGTTCACTGACAAATTTGGTATAATGTGCTTTTGCTTTACTGGGTGTGTTGCAATTTGAACTTTATTTTTGTTTTTTGCTCTTTTTCTCTGAGCTTTTTAGGGTAAGTTCTTCACAGCGTTGATCTTTTTTTGGGGATGTTCTTTGCAGCGTTGAGTCAGACAAGTGCTTCTCCCATTTTTAGATGTTGTTGCAAGCACTTTACTGCACTGTCACTCTCAAAGCTTTGCATTCCATTCTTTAAATTCCTAGCACACCCATAGCATTAATTTCTATGAGTGCCTCTGTTCTACCTAGGCCAGAAGGTTTTAGATAGAAAACAGACATGGAATCTCATTTGTTAGCTGCTTCTGGGGGTCTAATTCAAATAATGGATGAGGGGTCTAAGGCAGGGTCTGATACTGAGACGGCATCTGAAGGAGAGGGTCATGAAGGAGAATCTTGAAGTGATCTTTCCACTGGGGTTGCTTCTGATGATGAAACATCTTTCAGTGATCCTGAGGAACATGCCCCTGGCAGTCATTATGTCCCTTTGCAAGCACAATTTGTGCAATGGTGAACCAGTGACAGAATAGACCAATCCAGAGTACAGGCAGATATCATGCACAGCATAGGCAGACTGCTCACTTGGCAGACTTCAACCACAAATACCCACATTCACTATAGATGTTAAATGTAAGGTCAAAAGCAAAAATGTTTTGCCTAATGGCTTCTTCTAACTTTTTTCTCATTGAAGACTTCCTTGAAGAGACTCTGCAGCAATAAATTTGGGTGTTGAAGAGTTTCTTAGAAAGCATGGAGGTACTCGGGGCGCACGTGTGGACTCCTACTTCACTTGGCGAGTTGTAAACATTTCTGGGTCTTATACTGAACAAGGGAATAGGGAACAAACCAAACATACTATCCTATTGGTCTACTTGTAGAGTTTGGGTACCACCCAGCTTTGCACCGCTGATGAGCAGAAACAGGTTTTTGATTTTCCTGTTCCATTACCCTAGAACCACCCAGATCGTGACAGGCTATTCAAAATTTTGCCTTTTGTGGAGCATTTGTCAGACACGTTTCCAGAGATTTATACCCCTGAAAAGGATGTAGTATTTGATGAGTCCTTGATCTTGTACAAAAAATGACTGCTATTACGGCATCAAGATGTACTCAATGCGCGAGAGCTCTACTGATTATGTTTACAGCCTGAATGGATGCCAAAATAAATTCTGCAGGTTGCGCTACCGAGTTAGTTCTTAGTGAGAAGGCAGCATATAAGCTTGCCCGATCTCTCTTTCATAAAAATTATAACATTTATGTAGATAACTCCTATGCAGGAGTCAAGCTGTACAAAGCTGTACAAAGGTGATACTGTGGCTCACGGTACAATTAGAAAGCTCCACAAAGGATTTCCTCAGGAACTTGTTAGTAAGAAGCTCCAGCAAGGCCAGAGCCATGTGTTCTATGTGTTGCATTGCAACAAACTCAGCGCTGTCAACTTCTCAGGCAGGTATATGTGCTCACTACACTTAACGATGAGAGCACTTCTCCAGTAATGGTTTGGGTGAGTCAGCAGAAGTCCACAAGCCCACCTGTATACTTGATTAAAACAAGTAGATGGGTGGAGTGTTTAAAAATATTTATGTTCTTCAATTATATAATGTGTGAATCATAAAACTTGTAAACAGAGTGAGTAGTTGGCCACTCACCTGATTCAGCTGGAAACATACAATGCATATGGTTGAGCACCACATAGAATACTGGTGTCCTTCCTTGACTTTCAGCTGGCTGTTACTGAAAGCGTTACTGCTGTAGAAGCAGTACCCTATACTTCATCTTTTGTGGAGAACATTGCAAGCCAGCAGGACTGACACTTTGCTGATCGCATTCCTGGAACAGAACAAAAAGAGTCACCTCTCTCGCTGATTTAGAGTTTATGTTCGGTAAGGAAAGAGGCAAGAGAGTAGGTATTACTGTTGTTGTGTAGCCATTTTAGCTATAATTTTATACACATTATTTTAGCAAACTAGGCCTGCCGGCAAAAGTGCTACCCTTTGTCTCCAATGTTCACAGAAACATACACACTCTTACGTGGGGATCCTTTCTTGGAACATCAGCTATTTTAATATAAAAACACTACTTTGACCCATGTACGTTAGAGGGAGATTCCAGCCAGATGACCACTACTGTATGCTGATTGCTGATTGCTTCACTACAGCTGCTTATGTAGACTACAGGCCTCTTGCTCAGGTATGAGGGATGATGTCTTCCCAAGGGGAACCTGAATGGTAGAATTAGAGCTTAACATGCTGTGCTCTAATGTAGCTTAGGTAGGAACTATCTCTACAAACTCTAGTGACAATATGGTAGCCTTATTCTTGTGTTTTACTCTCCTTGTCACAATTTTAATCTTATTGTGCTTCATCGTCCTACTTATTGCAATACATGCTTTATTATCTAAGATGCAGTTACTTTATTCTGCCTCCGATTGTCCTTGCATATGTGAGACTAATGTAACTGAGAGAGACGGATGAGATCTGAGTGACCACGATTCTCCTGAGGAGACATGTATGTCATGCGCCGGGAAACACCCAGAAGAACGAGTCCGGAACCATGAAGTTGTGAAAAACTAAAGCGAAACAACTCTTTTGTTTTCCATGGCTTCCTGGTTTTGGTACCTTAACCACGCATGTCCGAACAACATGCATACATGGTTAAGGTACAGAAGAAGGGAGTCGGAGTGGACGCGGTGAAGGAGGAGGTAAGTTGGGCTGGGACTGGAGCTGTTTTTTGGGGGAGATAGTGGGGCTCGGGGTGATTAGGGTTTGAGGGGCAGGATTTAGGTTTAAGGGGTGGGTTGGGAGGTTGGGGTGTTTAGGTTTTAGGGGCGCGGTGGGGACTCAGGGTATTTTTAGTTTTTGGGGTGGGGTGGGGGGCTGGGGGTGATTAGGGTTTGGGGTGGGGGTCAGGGTTTAGGTTTAAGGGCTGGGGTGGTTTAGGTTTTGGGGGGGTTGGGGTTCTGGTAATTTTGGGGGTGGGGGTTGGGGTTGTTGTGGGGATGGGGGGGTCACGGTAATTTTTGGGGGTGGGAGGCTAGGGGGGAAGCATGCTGGATCATGCATGCTGATTGCTAATGCCTTTACCAGGAATGCCTTTACCAGGAAAGCGTTTACAACGGTAAAATCATTGTAAACGCATTTGTGGTAAAGGCATTAGTGGTTAGAACGAGGTTGTGGTTCTGACCTCGTTGTTGAGCCACGGGTGCGTGGAGATGAGGCATTCCTAGTCAGCCGGAACAAACCCGGATTAGGCCGACAGGTGTCACATTGTGCGAGAATAGACTAATTCCCCACAGTACAAGTGATTCTGCCACCCGAATCCAGTAGTCTCATTAGGATAATGAGAACTTACGTGTCTCCAGTGCCCATCTCAGCCTGGCCTGTGTTTTCCAGCGTGCTTCGTTTTGTACTACACAAAAGTGAAATTCTGAGAAAATGATTGCAGTGGATCACACAGATTAAGAGTTACTATCTGCCCCAAATGGCTGTTAATGTACACATGCTTTCCATGGTCCATTCCTTACATAGTTGTGCAGCTTTGTAAATTCTTTCATCTCATTTGGAAAGAGGGACTCTAATCCAAATTTTGTTCCTCCTAAATTAAATTTCAGCCACTGTGTCTTTATTGACACCAGTAAAGAGGTACACATCGGTGTTGCTTGCCACCTTCATATTCTGTCAAAACGTGCAGAGGTCCTGTCCACCATATCATATTACAAGTGCAATACACTCAATTCACTACACATAACGGTGGACAGGTTACGTGTCATGTTTTGAATGAGTGCCCTGGCCACTAAACCGTTGGTCATTTGTGAAGTACTCTTTTGGGAACTTAGTGATATCTGCCCCAGTAGGTTTAAACCAGTTTTCAAAGGTAGGTTTGCTCACAATGTCTGAGGAATAGGCCTCCAGTGTATCCTCTGACACCCCCAACATCCTTCCACACACTGGAAGGGAAGGAGTTGGATTTAGTAAAGTGTGTGTGCTGAAGATATATATACATATAAATATATGTCATACTTGTGGACTGTTTGCCATCTTGATCCTCTTTTGAAACATGGCAGAAATTCCGTCCACTGCATAACTAGTACACTTCATTCAACGCACTACAGAAATTGGTGGACAGGAAATGCACCATGTTTTGATTGTCTACCCTGTCCACCAAACCCTAAGGCCCTTAGGGCCACATGTACGTACCTTTCTTGTCATCGCAAATGGCCCGATTCTGCGAATCGTGCCATTTGCAACGAGAAAAAAGTATTTTCGTATGTACAGACCCATTTTTGCGATTCGGTAATCTTTTACGAGTCGCAATTAGGAGTCGCAGTCGCAGTTGCGAGTCGCAGTCCAATGTATGATTGTATGATGTATGATGTATGATTGTTTTGTGACAGTTGGTGCTAACCCATTCGCAAGAGGGACCCCTTCCCCTTTGTGAATGCATGCAAAAGCATTTTTTCATTTAAGTGAATCGGCTGCATTTAAAAAAAAAATATACTGCTTTATTTAAAAGCAGTCACAGACATGGTGGTCTTCTGACTCCAGCAGGCCACCATCCCTGTGAGTGCCGCCATTCCCAATGGGTTCTCAAATTGCAACCTACCTCATTAATATTAATGAGGCAGGTCTATTTGCGACACACCGGGAATCGCAAAAGAAACTCAATGGAGTTTCTTACATTTGGAATTGCGATTCCCTAATTACGATTTGCAAGGAATCGCAATTAGGAAATCGCAAATCCAACTACTTGTACATGTGGCCCTTGGTGAGATAGACATGAACAGGTAGTCAAAGAGTAGTAGCCTAGGTTTGATTGTATAGGGATCTTATGTAGGTAGAAGGCTGATGTTAAAACTGAAAAGAACCTTTGCCAAAGCACTATCCCCCAACAGTGGCTGGCAGTATGTGTTTACAGGCAATTGTGAGGCTGCTGGGGTACGGAATATCCTGATACTGTTAGCACTATTTATTCTTTGATCCTATTACTACCACTAGTGCCAAAACCAACCGGTATAAGTCTGTACTTCAGTAGTGGATGACCTTGAAAAGAACCAAAACATTCCCTGACATTTTTGAAAACTGAACATCCACTGGCGTCCAGGGTGGTGTAATATACGTGCATCTCACTCACCCACAATGCTCTGCAAGACTCAAACTTTGTCTGACAGGCTAAAAGCATGCATTTTCCTCACATTTCTCTGACAGAGACGTCCAGAATCTGTGGGGGTCCACAAAATTCCTTCCATCCAATGATGTTCACACTTCTCCTGATCAAAAATACTACCTGACTTGTGAGGCTCCAACTAGAGCCAGCGACACAAAGGCTCCAAAATGCACCCTGGAGATATTTGCGATGTGGGTAGCTATGCTATTTGCAAGGTCTCTCATTGTCCCTGGTTTGAATCGTTCCTTCTGTGGGCACTAGGCCCAGTCAAACCAACGTGGTACCATTTTTATCACAATAAGATTGAGACCGCCGAGTGGTAGAATTGTGTGTCTCCCTGCAGTTTCTGGAAGTTTTTTTACAGAAAGGAGAGTAAAATTATAGTTGTGCCACGTTAGTAAGCCTAGAACATGACTGGTTGTACTTGATGAAGGCAGGAGAGGAAAGAAGAGCTTAAATTCACCACACTTATTATTACATGAAGTTTTTGTAGATACCAAGCTGATTTTGCACTTACCACAAGGAAAAAGTAGTTTACAGACTGTGCCCATTTATAGCTTGTTGCGTGACCAAGTCTTAAACATTTCCACATGACCCAATTGACAAAACTCAGCGGCCACGTTGCAAAAAACTACACAGATGCGAGCTTCTTGGCTGAACCCACTTTAGAGGGGGGTTGGGAAGGGTTCAAGCTTGTGTTTCTTCAGAAGATAACAACGAATTGCGTGTTTCCTACTGCACTGTTGCAGTGGTATGAATCATCTCCATGTGTTATCCATTTATAAGTTCCATGCTATATATAACCTTTTGGCTTTGCGTAGGGGCATGTGTGCCAATCCACTACAGACCGCGGTTAACTTATTCCAAGTTCTACATGCAATGCACAGAATGCTTTATATCTGTTGACTACACTGGAGGGCATCTTGCTCCTTCTTTATCCTGAGTACGATCCTCCTAGGTTACAATCCCCCTTTACCTGTAATTTCAAGGTGAGGAATGTGTACTTTACGCAGGGCTTTAAGTTGGATTTAAAAAGTTGGTGCCGGGAGGTCTCAAAAAGGAGCGCGGCCTAAAAAGTGTAATAAGGTTTCCAAGATGCACAGTCTATGAAATAAAGGATGTGGCACTAAAATTCTTTGCTTCCCATAGTGTGCCACTCGACCAGTGTTTTGGCACCTCTCTGTGAGCTTTCTGTTATTCCAAAGACATCATACAATGCACTGAAAACATGCCACACCTATTGGTTTTGCCAACGCGTGGTAGGGGAATCAGACGAATAAGTCACGTCAATAATTACGTTGTGTATAATAACATTGGAAAATCTTCCAATTCTAAGATTATGAGACTGAGTTAAACATCACTATGGTCTGAGGAACAGCCAGATAGTGGTCTTCTTACTGACTCAATCACTCCTGTCTCCGCTTCACATCACTTTCTTCTGAAGTCGCTCAGTAGGAAACACTTACACCGTCTTCTCCTGATATTTTTCTGAAACCGTCCATCCTCTCAAATCATTTCTCACATCTTTCTTCTTCAGCACCCTCTTTTCTCCTGGCCGTACTTCCTTGCTTTACCTGCACCTCATACCCCACACTCATACACTGCAACCACTCACTTGTAAGCACTGCATTGTCTCTAACCTTCGCCCTTTCAATATTACGCCAGCTGCAAGCTTACTTCGCACACTTTTGCATAGACTCACAATTACACCTTCCACACCTGACCACTGCTCTGTTTACATTCCAGAGATCTCAAGGAGTGGATGAGCACATACTCTGAACATCTCTATGACCCTCTGAGAGGCAGCGGCGGCCACCACAAATGTCAAGGGGGCGGATGGGACGGGGGCGACGACAGTGACAAGAAAAAAACCCAAAAAAAACACTTACTGTTCTTGCCGTCGTTGCTGACACCTGCCGCCTTGCTCCTCTTCTGGTGTCCCATTATTCACTGGGACACCACACAGGCTCCCCAGCAATTCTGGCACTGCTTTCATGCTAAACCTAGCATGAAAGCAGCGTCAGGATTGGTCCAAGTGGCTTGGACTGCCACTCAAACACAACCCTGGAGTCAGTGCAGTTTCTCCAGCTCAGCTGTTCAACACAGCCGGGTTGGAGGAACGTAAGGGCGCATGTGTGTCTGGCCGGCCTGAGACGGCCAGCCAAACACAGGTGCGCACTTAGGTACACTCACTCTCCTCCCCACTCACCTTCCGTGGCCCAGCCCTACTCCTCCCTGCACTGCTGGCTGAGCCAGCAGATGAAAAACAAAACAATAGTAAACTATTGTTTTATTTTTCATCTACTGGCTCTTAGCCAGGGGGCCGACGCCCATAAAGCATTGCGGAGGAGCCGTCCCTGAAAGTCACTGTTAGAAGCTCACTTTGGCCTGAACTCCAGCACTCTCAATTGTGGCCCAGTTTATTAACATTCACCCACAAATTTGAACTTGCACAGATACAAAATGGCAACTCTTTTCATATTACTCACTGTAATATGTTTCAAGAAAAAAATCAGAAACACAAAATACAAATAGTTTTAGGCATGCAATAGTAAATAAAACACATTAAATAAAGACATGAACAACTTTGCTGACCTGGATTACCTTAATGTTTTAAAACTAATTCTTCACAAACAGATCAGTATTTTGCCTGTAAAATGGAAGGGCAGTAATATAGGACCATTTTCGACATCAGTTTTTAATTAATCCTGACTTTCTGGGTCCTTTTATAAACAAGCCACTCTTGGCGGCCATCTTAAGTTACCCATGTACACTGTGCAGGTAACATGGCAGGACGTGACTGAATGACCACTGCTATAGCAGTTTGCAAGGGCCCAGCATTTGCAATGGCACAAAACCAAATATAGGAGTGGCATGAATTGTTTTTTCTGCAAAAGCCCAACAGTTTTTTGGACACCTTGGAAGAAATTATCTATACGAGCTTTGCAGTCACTACCGCATAAATGCCAACAGACCAGATTCAAATGAGACACAATTTTTTAATCCTAAAATGGTTTTATTCTAGCTGTCTCCCGTCTAAAATTGCCTTTGCTTCAAAGTATGTCAATGGGGAGAATAAGCCAGGACTGAGGTGGCTCGAGAGTCCTGGAGGGGTAGTAGGCATAAAGAGGCACAAAAAAAGAGTGGAGAGTGGAAAGTGGGCACAACAAGGCCCAGGAGAGACAGTGGAAAACAGGCAGAAAGGGAGAGAGTGGAGAGCGAAAAATGGGCACAAAGAGAGATCAACTAGAGAGAGAGAGAGAGAGAGAGAGAGAGAGAGAGAGAGAGAGAGAGAGAGAGAGAGAGAGAGAGAGAGAGAGAGAGAGAGAGAGAGAGAGAGAGAGAGGAAAACGGGCACAGAGATAGAGAAAGAACGGACAGAAGGGCGAGAGGAAGGAGCAGAGAGCGAGACAGAAGGACGAGCACAAGAACAAGGCGGGCGTAGAGACTGGGTACGGAAGATCCTTTGACTGATCGGAGGACTGTTCCAGGTAAGTGGAAGTGGGATATGGGCACCTGCTCAATGGGGTCGCACAGTGGTTGCCATTAAGCAAGTCCTAAGAGGGGGGAAGCGCGCAGGTGGAGTGCGGGCTAGGGGAGGGCAGGGTGCAGGAGAAGGCACGCAACATAGATGCAGGTAAGAAGCATGGGTAGGTGGTTAAGTGTGGGGGGTGTGTGGGTGTTGGGAGAACGCGGGAGTAACGGGAGCGAAGGAAAAGTGGGGCACAAAGAGGCACAAATAGAGTAGGAAAAAAGGATGCAAAGAGACAAAAACAAAAAAGAACGGAGAGAGAAAAATTGGCATAAAGAGGTCCAAAAGAAAGTGGAAAGTGAAAAATAGACACAAAGAGAGAGAGTGGAGAGTGTAAAAATGAGTGCATAGAGGCACAAGTAAAAGAGTGGAGAGTGGAAAATGGGCACAAAGAGGTCCAAGAAAACCAAGAATAGAACATTCAATATTAGAGCTCAGTTTTCAAGTTTCCATCCATACATGAGTAGTTTATCCAATCCAGAATTAATCTTTGTCTTCTGTTAGCAATAATCCTTGATTTATAGTAGGGAAAAAGAGTAAAAACCTCACACAAACAACTCACACATACAAGTCTCGTCAGCTCCTCGAAACTTCGAAAGCCGTTGGACGCTACCATTCATTAGCAGAGACAGCGCTTACGTTACCTTTGCATGTAAAATTGCTACCATTTCATGTTCTGGCACATTCTTTATACAAAGGATCACAATATCAGCAGAGACAGAGAATCGAGGATTCCTTAACCTTTTAAATGCCAGTCGCTGAGGACACCCCGTTGAAAGGGATAGTATACTCCTGTTGCTGCACAAGAGGCAGAGGGAAGAGAGAGGCAGGACAGGACACAAGTGTCTACCTAGGTATTCTGTGGACAGTCTGCGGCCCGAGGCAGATGGGGAAAAGCTGACACTGAGACACGTACAGAGTCTGAATGTCACAGGAGTGATGTAATATAAATTTTAGTAGAGACACTTGTGTCAGATCCTTCTCCCACCTTGCTACAAAGACCTGGAACTCCCTCCCCGTCAACCTACGTCTGACCCAGGACCTCCTGACCTAAAGGAAGCACCTCAAGACCTGGCTCTTTGAGCAGTAGCTCACTCCGCCCAGCACCTTGAGACCCTACCGGGTGAGTAGCACGCTTAACAAATTACTGATTGATTGATTGTCAATAAGGTCATCAGAATGTGACAGTTTATGTTTTATGTTAATCACTGTATTAACAGTTAAGTGTAGAAGATGCACTGCCATGTAATTTAATTGTGCATTTGCTTGTATTTCAGCTTATAGTTCAGTGCAAATAAAAATGATATTGAATTTCTAATGATTAATAAATTATAAATATGTGCAAAAATAAGAGAAATGCACTTCTCTATTATACTTAAAGAAATGTGTTAACAAAGCAATTCCATTTGAAATGAAATGTGTTACTCTTAATAATGAGATGTTAATAATGTTGAATTAATGCTTGCATTTTACATGTTTGACTAAAACATTTTAACTTATTGCATTATTATGATTTCCCTTGTGTAAGGGTGAGTGAGGCCTGTAACTCATGACCGCACTAGAAATGCTAATTTATTTCTTGACGTGAACTTTCTTTTAGGTTACGATCTCATGAGAAGACTAATAATAGTCTCTATTGTTTCAGTATAGACAGAATGTAGTGTAGTGTCCTTACAGAAAAACATTGTAGAACATTGACTGATATAGTATACAATTGTTTCAAACTTGCATGCAGTCAAGCAGAGGGAAGATGCTCCCATGACAGACCTGGGAAAGTATTGTGATGTTTCAACTTAGAGTCATGTGATGGATTTCGATTTGATGATGCCCATTCAATGTGACATGGACTAATACCATTGAAGAATCAGAATGCTTTGGGAATTCTAAAATATCTATGGACATTTTAACTTTAAGCAGTCCTGAAGTTCCTAGCAGCTTTCAGAGAACTTCAGATGTTTGCAGAAGCCTTGCTGATCCTGATTCTTTGCTCATGAAGAATTTCTGAATGCAGTGTACCTCGGAGATATATATCTCCCTCTCAATCAATGCCCCTTTGAAAGGCCCTTTTAGACTTAGAAATTATTTTATGTCCCCTTCAGAAGACTCTTGACCGAGCTTCTGATATGCTGACGCTGTCCCTTTTTACCTAACTTTTTCCTACCTAAGTTAGTGACCTGCAGTCTGAGTTTATCTTTTTCCAAATTATTTTTGTCCTTTCTATGCTTTTTATATTTTGCCTGCATTTAATTCTCACCACACATGTATTTCCCTGATTCAGTTAGTTGTAGGATTGACCTGTACCCAACCAAAGATTATGGATTCTGCTAATTTGAAGTGAGTAATGGTTGTTAAACCTGAGCAAAGACTAATTTCTGTAACTCAGATATTCTTGCCTATGATACGTATTCTTCTTCTTTAATGTTTAGTTTTGCTAATGTTAGTTTGCCTACATTTATTTCAATGCCTTGGACAAACCTTGGTGATTATAAATCTTTATGACTTGGCTTTGCACATTTTCTATGTGACTTTGAGCTTGTGTTTGTGATAAATACATTAACTTTATTCCTGATTGGAGTTTTCCTTCTGTGGCCACATTGGTCATGGTTTTTTAATTAATTGGGTTTGTATTGCAATTGTGTTGATGGTGCTACCACACTTCTTTCTGGGTCGAAATATTCATCAACCTTGATGAGCACTGATGTTGGATGAATATGCAACAGCAGGAGAAATCACCTCGAACACCTCAAATGTAATGAGTCAGTAGCCAGCTTGTAGAGAAAAATCCACAGCGCATCAAGTCCTTTATGTTGCTTTCATTACGTTTGAACATGGTGGCCACCTTTACTAAAGAAAGTCCCATTTCAGTGCTGTTAAAAGACGCATAACTCCCCCACTGTAGTGAATGGACACTTCACTCTACATGCGACTGTAATGGAAGCATAAACATACAACCACAGCCCAATCTAACTTATGTAAAGATGTTTAACAAAGAAGCGGAATCAAAGCTCTCCCATACTATTGTTTGTAGAAGCCCTTTTGTCTGTAAATACATATGCTCTGGTAGACAGTAGCACATCTTAAGAAAGAACGGGGTGGGGGCTTAACATGTTGGGTCATAGGTCACCAATTGTTATTGGAAAGGTTAGTGTTCAATGAGATTAAATGTGCTGTTGAATGCTGAAAGCTATAAAGTGAAAGTGGGACCCTGATGGTGGGAGCACAGAATGCACTGGTAGAGTTCTGCTGCGCCTTTTTTGCATGTTCTTGTGTAAAGGATTCTGTGTCTTGCTTCTTTTTGTGCTCTTTTGGTTCTATGTGCTTCCACTCAGCCTGGAAGAAAATCCTCTATTGAGTTATTTAGGCACAATGTGTCTGGCTGAGCGTTTCTTCCGCTGGGGAAGAGGCTGATAAGGTAGTCACCGTTGCTATTGGGGAGCCCTGTGACTTCTAATTTATTTATATTAGGCACAACATTATCAAATAAGCTTCCTAAGATTAAGGCTCAGTGCTCTCCTTTCTGATGCATTCTCCAAGGGCTGACCACAAAAAAATGATTAAACCCACTGTGTCTGTTTGCTTTCTCTTAAGTACCTGTTTTCGAGGGGAACTTGGCTCCAGTTTTGTCAGAGGTATCACTTTTTCCACTTCAGTAATTCCTCCCACCTGTGAGTGAAAAGCAGAAGGTGAGAAATTAACATTTCTTTTGAATCTTATAATACCAATAATTACTTGAAATAAAAAAAATGTATAGCGGAAAAGCACACACTGACCAATTACAGCAATTGTTTCTGTGAGGAGATCATATGATCATCATCATATTATCATACCATCATATGGTGTATGAAACAGGATATGGATGTGCCATCATTTTTTGAAAATAGTGAATTTCTGTGACAGTAGAGATTAGGAATGATAAACCGTAGGCAAGCAGCAACCCCATTAAGGTTTCTCATCAACCTCTAATGCCTTTGGATTCAAATTGGCAAGGTTCTGAAAATAATTTGTTTTCTGGAGGGAGTGCACAGCAATTCAACATTGCATACTAAAAGACTGACAGTTGCTAGGCCAGGTACAATCTTTGAGTAAGTAGAGTACGAGCGGCATATGCGTTCTTCCCTTTTAATTCAAGCACGTCCCTATCCGCTGTAGCACATTTACGTGGCCAAATCAAGCCCTCAGATTGTTTCAGGGTAAAGAGACATATGTAAATATCCTGGGAGTTCCTTTAAGATTTATTGGAAAATATTATAATTGTAATTGTAATTATATAGCGCTTACTACCCCTGATAAGGCGTCGAAGCATGGGTGAAATGATAGAGCCTTGAGGGACCATTGCTTTTGTGAAGTATGGTTTGGAAGACAAAGGGGGAGAATAGATGATATTTGTTCTGTTTTGAAGGTAGGATGTGATTCAGTCGCGAGCCATATGCCATCTTCGTAGAGACTTTGTATTCGAATATTATGGTGAACTGTGTTGAAGGCTGAGAGGTCCAAGAGACTGTTTTTTAAGGTCATCCAAGATGGCGATGAGGGCCGGTTCGGTGCCTCTTCCTGTGCAGAAATGCTTTCTGGTAATCTGAAAGTATGGAGTTATCATCAGTGAATTGTGTCATCTAGGTGAATGCTGCTCTTTCTATCAGTTTGCCCAGGAAAGGCCCATTTGTAATTGATTTGTAGTTGTTGGGATCATGCAGGTCCAGGTTTGTTTTCTCTAAAAATGGGCATATGTATATTTTTTTTAGGTCTTCAGGAAAGATTTCCTTAGTAAATAAATTACTGATGATTCTTCTTATTCTTGTGGCAGCAGAACTAGTTAGAAGAATGTTCTTGAACGTGACTCTTCAAAATGCGGCTTCCGCTCCAACCACGACACCAGGACCATCCTTATCACTGCAACAGAGGTCATCAGATCCCTCCTCGGCCATGGAGAGAAAGCAGTCCTGATCCTCCTAGACCTCTTTGCTGCAATTGACACCATCTCCCACTTTACCCTCACTGTCAGACTCCACCACATGGGATCCGATGCAATGCCCTCAAATAAATCCACGGCCGCACTCAGGGGGTCCGCCTCCACCCTTCACCTCTGAACCTAAGAGCATCATATGCCTTGTCCCCCCGGGATCCTCTCTCAGCCCACCCTCTTAAACGTTTAAGTGATGCCGCTGGCTGAGATTGTTCGTTCCCATGGACTCAAAAACATCTCTTACACTGATGACACCCAACTAATACTCTCCCTCGCCAAAGACCATGTCACCCCGAGAGACAACTTCAGCAATGCCATGACACATGTTGCTGATTGGACAAAATCCAACTACTTGAAACTGAACACGGACAAGATGGAAGTGATCATCTTCGGAAGCAACCCCTCCCCGCGGTATGACTCCTGTTGGCCCTGCACACTTGGACAACCCCCATCTCCATGCCCGCAACCTCGGCATCATCATCAACAGCAAACTCACCTTCAAACAATTAAGGCACTGGCCTCCGGCAGTTTCCACACCCTCTGCATGCTACAGATGATCTTCAAATGGATCCCCCTCGAAACCAGAAAGGCAGTCACTCAAGCCGTCATCACAAGCAGACTTGACTACGGAAATGCCCTCTACGCTGGACCCCCCGCGCAGTTCATCCACCAACTCCAGACCATCCAGAACACAGCAGCAAGACTCATTCTAGACGTTACCAGAAGAACCAACATCAACCTCCACCTCAGATGTCTGCTCTGGCTGCCGGTGCACAAGAGATGCAAATTCAAAGTTCTCATCATCGCCTACAAAGCCCCCCACAACATCGGACCCGAGCTAACTGCAGACTCTCTGCCACCAGCCAACCAGAGAGCCCCACTTGAGAACACTAGCACTCGCCCATGTCCTGAAAATCCGACGCAGCCGCTGCCTACCTAGCTGCCAAGAACTGGAATGACCCCAATACATGGCTCTTCGAGGAGTAGCCCGGATACGCAGCAACAACGTTAAGCTCATGGATACCACCCAGGGTGATAAACTGTGCTCTATAAATACAGTGGTTGATTGACTGGTGGACAAGGATCAGAAGGGTAGCTGGCTGGCCTGTTTGCCTTGGCTAGATCCATAAATTCACTTTGTTATATTTGTTTGAAGGAATACGGTCGCTGGATTAGCCTACTCTTGGAAAAGATTTTTGGAAATGGGTTGGTGCTGATGGTTTTTCTTTGTTTTAAATAGGAGTCGAACATGTCTGCTTTGGTTGTGTTGGTTGTGGACTTGCCAGTTTGTCAGTAAATTCTTGAGAAATGTGATGAGTTCCTTCTCTGCATTTATGTTTATGACATTTGATGAGAATTTTACAAAATTCTTTATTTGCACATTGAGGATTTTGAATTCTGTCTGAATAATATTTTTTTTTAGCTATTTTGATTGTTGACTTGCATATTCTGTTAAGATTCTGTAGGGGAAGTTTGTCTTGATTTCTGTTTGTTTTGATCCAGGTGCAGTGCAGCTTTCTAATTTGTTGTTTTATCTCTTTTAGTTCTGTATTTGTCCAAGGTGCTTGCTTTTCATTTGTCTTGCTTTGTTGTTCTTAGTGGTATTAGCCACTCATGAAGCTTTTGAACAGAGTTGATTGTGTCTAGATCTGTTTTGGATGTTGGTTGGGTTTTTAAGTGTTCAAAATTGTGTTTGTTCCACAGTCAATAGGTGGATGCATGTAAAGTGGTCTTAGGTGTGTTGATTTGTGGTGCTTTATGTTGGAATGCTATCAAATGGTGGTCTGACAATGTAACTGGAGTCATCCTGTGAAAGGTAACTAATCCTGAATTAGCAAAAATGACATCTAGGATCAATATGTGTGGAATTGTGTCACGTAGGTTAATTGTGACTAGGACAGTGATGATGGTTTTTGGATGGGGCATACTGGGTTTGTCAAACTAAATGTTTAGGTCGCCAAGAATGCATAGGTTGGAGTGTAGTGTTATAAGGTTTGGAACTGTGTTTAGAAATGTGTCTGGGAATGGTGAATTGCTAGGTCGTGGCCTGTAAAGGAGAAGGAAGTTACAGGAGGAAGCTGGGGTCGGGTTGCATCTGGTAATGAGAGCCTCACAACCTTGCAAGGAAATTCATCAGAATTGGTGAGATTTATTGTTTACTTTAATGTAACAGCTAGTCCACCTCCTCTTTGGCCTATTCAATTTTGTTTGATAGTTTGATAGCTTGGAGGAACAGCTTCATGGAATTCTGGGGCCATTTCATCTCCTAAACATGCTTCAGTTCTGAAGAGTAAGTCAGTTTGTGTGTCGGTGAGTAGGTCATAGCTGTAGTGCTTGTTTTTTTAGAGTGATTGTGCATTTATTTGAAGATAATTCAGGGATTGTGTTTTGGTGGTGATGTGACTTTGTTTTGTAGAACAGTGAGCAGTATATTTGTACTTATTGCAGGTGTGTAATTAGTGCTGGTACTAGCTGTAAGAGGTTAGCAATCGTTTTGTTTTTGTATGTTGTATTCCTTGTCCACCCGGCTTAGTAGACACTTTGAAGGGTTTGTGTGTGTAGGATGAGAGTGAGTTGGTGAATTGTGTAGTTTTTGTAGAGTAGCCTTTTTGTGTGATAGACATGGGGATGTGAAGTTGTGAAGAGTGACATTCTGTTTATTTTGTTTGCATCTGTTTAGGGTGGAAGGTGTATGGGCTATGGATTGTGGATGAGCATGTGGGTCATGTTTAAGTGAACTAAATTGTGCAATGGCTGAGAGCCAGGTGAATGAGAGTTGTTGTGTTGGCATATTTGTGTTAGGTGTTGGTGAAGAGAGAAAAGTAGGGAGTAAATGCGGTATGGGGTGTGTCTTATTTGTGTAGTCAGGAGGGTGGTGTATGTTTCTAGCTTGTAATGGAATATATCATGAAATTGTGTGTGTGTGCAAATATATTCAGAATTCTGCTGTTTTTCATTTTTTACCTTCTCAGCAGACACATGTATGATAAAAATGTACATTATATTTAATCCTATTATAAAATTCGGATTTATAGATGTATCTTCACACTTAAAAGTTTCATCCACTCTCTACAGAACGAGATGTATACTGACATGTTTGGTTTGATGACATAGTTGATAGGACAGTATTCCCAGCAATGTGTCACGACCTACTCGTAATCTGGTTCTGTGACCCACAGGAAGTGTGGCAGGCTTCTTGTAAGTTCTGCCTTAGCCCAAATAGGGGCGACCCTTTCTGGTAGCCACAGTGCTGCTGACTGAGGGAACGCCAAAGGCAGTCCGTGCCCTCCAGAAGGAGTCCCAGAGGGAAAAAAAAAACAACGAGAAAAAACCTCAACAAGAGGGAACTCCTGAAACAAACAAGAGTAAAAGAAAATCAAAACAAAAGTTAAAAATGACCAGAAAAAAGCTGGAACAATATCAAAGTTTCAATAGCAGATGCAGAGAAATAGGAGCGAAGATCACCACCAAACAGGAAGTGTTGCAGTGCAAAGAGAACAAGAATCACACACCTTCTATACCCCAGGAACAGGAAGTAACCAACAGGAAATAAAAAGGTGCCATCTTGAATTGGGATCCAGTGTTAGAATGCTATAGAAAAAATACCATAGTGAATAGGGAACCTGTGCATGCAGGGAAAAAAAAGGAAGCATGCGGGGAAAAGAGAAAGAAACATGGGAAAGATAGTAAGTATATAAGGAGCTTTAAATAAGGGCGACAGGAAAGAAACGAAGAAAGAAAAGAGGTGAGTGGGGGGAGTAGGATCTACTGGGGAAGCGTCACACTGAAGAGAAAACGAGGCCCCATGCCCAACTTGGGGCCTCGACAAACATATGCAAGGCTCGGGGCGCGTCGCGTCCTGCTGCTGCACGCCATGTCCCGAACCGAACCTTCTGCTTGCAGAGCGGCACACGGTGCAACAGCATTGCTCCATCATACAACCACCATCAGACCTCATTTAGGCTGCCCCATTGCTAGAGCCATTTTCGATCATCTTCATATTTTTACTGTAAATATTCGTCCACACAAATACTCAAGTATCTCTCGGGATTTAGTTACTTTAATTTACTTTGCCCAGCGTTCCATGTATAGTGGAAGGGGTTTTTGGTCTACACTAGTATTTCTACTTTACTTTCACTTATTGTAAGTAAATCACTTCCAGTGTGTCCTAAGATTACACTGAGTGCAAGAACAACAAGGTGATGGATAGAATGCTTGAGTTAATCTCAGCCACCAGCAGTCCTCAGGGCCGCATCACAATCCATTATTTTTCACCCACCATGCCACGTCAGGTTGAACCCAGCCCTATGCAAATCAGTCTTGACCCTGTTCCTCATGGGAACAGTTCAGCCCGAACTGCCAGGCCACGTCCTCCCTGAACCAGAACACAAGCAACCCAGGACCAGTTTCACCCTTGTTAATGGCTCTTCAGCAGAGTATAACTTGGTTCCAGTGGTGAGCACTTAAGCCATCAAATGCTAAAACAATTAGGTGATGGATGGAATGCTTGAATTAGTCTAAGCCACTGCCAATCCTCAGGGCACATCCCAATCCATTGTTTGTCCCCCACCATGCCAGCTAAGTCTGGACCCAGCCATATGCAAAGCAGTCTCAACCCTGTTCCTCATGGGAACAGTTCAGCTCAAACAGCTAGGCCAGGTCTTCTGTGAACCAGAACACAAGCAACCCAGGACTGGTTTTGCCCTTATTATGGATGGGTTCATCAGACAGGTATAGCTTGAGTCCAGTAGCACAGTGAGCTCAGTGCATCAAAAAGCAAAGTGACAGACGGAATGTTTGAACTAATCTCAGCCACTGACGATCGCTCGCGCCAATACCCAATCCATCATTTTGCATCCACCATGCCACCTCACTTTTGACCTCAGCCTTGACCCAACTCCAGTGGGAACAGTCCAATCCGAACTGCTAGGCGAAGCTGTCCCTGAAATGGAACACAAGCAACCCAGGACTGGTTTCGCCCTTATTAAGGACTCACCAACCAGGAATACCTTAATTTCAGTGGCACAGTGAGCACGGAGAAACCAGTCCTGGACTGTTTGTGCTCCGATTCAGGAAGGACCTGGCTTGGCAGTTTGGGCTGGATTGTTCCCACTGGAGCACGGTTAAGACTGATTTGCATATACCTAAGAACAAACTGAGATGGCATAGTGTGCAAAATAATGATGAATTGGGGATGCCAGAGTAATTACCAATAGATGAGAATAATTCAAACATTCTGTTCATCAGTTTTTGCACAATTTAAGATTATATTGAGGGCACACTGCAGGCAAATATGAATTTGTTTAAATAAAGATGAACTATGCAGCAGATCATAGGCCTGTCTGGCTTTGGAGAAAATAAATTACATTATGCAGGTCTACATCCCTGCCTTACACCACTGCCACAATCAACTTGGAATTATAGTTTGCTCTTCCTTTTCATACACCTACCCCATTTGTTTGTACATAATTCACTTGTTTAAGTTAATATGAAGACACAGCATCCTTCTTAGTTTTGTCATAGAATAGACCTAGTCACTGAAACAAAAGTCTTGGAGCAGTGTTTCCCAAAGTGTGGATCATTTGCGTCACAAGCTGATTTTTAGTGGGTCATGAAAAACGAAGCAATAAATAAAGATGCCATTAAATTCTGTATTTATCTTGTCACACTTCCTTCAAAAACAAAGGAATCAAATGTCACACTATGTTTTCTGACAAACTGCTGCTTATTTTCTTTTTTTAACCACTTCTTTTGAAGATGCGGCATTGATACATTGTAGGAAGTTGGCTCTATATGTACTATTTCAAAATAAGAAATAGCATGCACAGAGTCCAAGGGTTCCCCTTAGAGGTAAGATAGTGGCAAAAAGAGATAATTCTAATACTTTATTTTGTGGTAGTGTGGTCGAGCAGTAGGCTTATCAGTGGGTAGTGTTAAGCATTTGTTGTACACACACGGGCAATAAATGAGGAACACACACTCAAAGACAATTCCAGGCCAATAGGTTTTTATATAGAAAAATATATTTTCTTAGTATATTTTAAGAACCACAGGTTCAAGATTTACAAACAATACTTTAAATGAAAGGTATTTCACTCAGGTATCTTGGGAACTTTGAATCATCACAATAGCATGTACAGTTTTGGCAAAAATGGCAATAAGCTATTTTAATATTGGACACTGCAAAATTCAACAGTTCCTGGGGGAGGTAAGTATTTGTTAGTTTTTCAGGTAAGTAAAGCACTTACAGGGTTCAAAGTTGGGCCCAAGGTAGCCCACCCTTGGGGGTTCAGGGCAACCCCAAAGTTACCACACCAGCAGCTCAGGGACGGTCAGGTGCAGAGGTAAAAATGGTGCCCAAAACGCATAGGCTTCAATGGAGAAGGGGGTGCCCCGGTTCCAGTCTGCCAGTAGGTAAGTACCTGTGACTTCAGAGGGCAGACCGGGGGGGTTTTGTAGGGCACCGGGGGGGGCACAAGTCAGCACTAAAAGTACACCCTCAGCGGCACAGGGGCGGCCGGGTGCAGAGTGCAAACAGGCGTCGGGTTTGCAATAGGTTTCAATGGGAGACCCAGGGGTCTCTTCAGCGATGTAGGCAGGCAAGAGGGGGGGCTCCTCGTGGTAGCCACCACCTGGGCAAGGGAGAGGGCCACCTGGGGGTCGCTCCTGCACTGGAGGTCGGATCCTTCAGGTCCTGGGGGCTGCGGGTGCAGTGTGTTTCCCAGGCATTGGGTTCTTTGGAGCAGGCAGTTGCCGTCAGGGGGAGCCTCTGGATTACCTCTGCAGGCGTCGCTGTGGGGTTCAGGGGGGTCAACTCTGGCTACTCACAGGGTCGTAGTGGGGAGTCCTCCCTGTAGTGTTGGTTCTCCGCAGGTCGAGCCGGGGGCGCCGGGTGCAGAGTGGAAAGTCTCATGCTTCCGGCGGGAAACGTGTGGTCTTTAAAAGTTGCTTCTTTGTTGCAAAGTTGCAGTCTTTGTGGAACAGGGCCGCTGTCCTCGGGAGTTCTTGGTCCTTTTAGATGCAGGGTAGTCCTCTGAGGCTTCAGAGGTCGCTGGACCCTGGGGGACGCGTCCCTGTTGCAGTTTTTCTTGAAGTGGGGAGACAGGCCGGTAGGGCTGGGGCCAAAGCAGTTGGTGTCTCCGTCTTCTCTGCAGGGCTTCAGGTCAGCAGTCCTTCTTCATCTTCAGGTTGCAGGAATCTATCATGCTTGGTTCTGGGGTCCCCTAAATACTCAATTTAGAGGTGTGTTTAGGCCTGGGGGTTAGTAGCCAATGGCTACTAGCCCGGAGGGTGGCTACACCCTCTTTGTGCCTCCTCCCTGAGGGGAGGGGGGCACATCCCTAATCCTATTGGGGGAATCCTCCATCTGCAAGATGGAGGATTTCTAAAATTCAGAGTCACCTCAGCTCAGGACACCTTAGGGGTTGCCCTGACTGGCCAGTGACTCCTCCTTGTTTTTCTCATGATCTCCTCCGGCCTTGCCGCCAAAAGTGGGGCCGTGGCCGGAGGGGGCGGGCATCTCCACTAGCTGGGATGCCCTGTGGCGCTGTAACAAAGGGGGTGAGCCTTTGAGGCTCACCGCCAGGTGTTACAGTTCCTGCAGGGGGAGGTGAGAATCACCTCCACCCAGTACAGGCATTGTTACTAGCCACAGAGTGACAAAGGCACTCTCCCCATGTGGCCAGCAACATGTCTGGTGTGTGGCAGGCTGGCAAAACTAGTCAGCCCACACTGGAAGTCGAGTATGTTTTCAGGGGGCATCTCTAAGATGCCCTCTGGGTGTATTTCACAATAAAATGTACACTGGCATCGGTGAGCATTTATTGTGCTGAGAAGTTTGATACCAAACTTCCCAGTTTTCAGTGTAGCCATTATGGTGCTGTGGAGTTTGTTTATGACAGACTCCCAGACCATATATTCCTATGGCTACCCTGCACTTACAATGGCTAAGGTTTTGCTTAGACACTGTAGGGGCATAGTGCTCATGCACCTATGCCCTCACCTGGAGTATAGTGCACCCTGCATTAGGGCTGTAAGGCCTGCTAGAGGCGAGGGCGACTTATCTATGCCATAGGCAGTGTGAGGTTGGCATGGCACCCTGAGGGGAGTGCCATGTCGACTTAGTCATTTTTTCCCCACCAGCACACACAAGCTGGCAAGCAGTGTGTCTGTGCTGAGTGAGGGGTCCCCAGGGTGGCATAAGACATGCTGTAGCCCTTAGAGACCTTCCCTGGCATCAGGGCCCTTGGTGCCATGGGTACCAGTTACAAAGGACTTACCTGGATGCCAGGGTGTGCCAATTGTGGAGACAAAGGTACAGTTTTAGGGAAAGAATGCTGGGGCCTGGTTAGCAGGCCTCAGCACACTTTCAAATCATAACTTTGCATCAGCAAAGGCAAAAAGTTAGGGGGTAACCATGCCAAGGAGGCATTTCTTTACACACACCCCCCCCCCCAAACGAAAGAGGATGAGACTAACCTTTCCCAAGAGAGTCTTCATTTTCTAAGTGGAAGAACCTGGAAAGGCCACCTCATTGGCATGGGCAGTCCCAGGTCTGTGTTCCACTATAAAGTCCATTCCCTGTAGGGAGATGGACCACCTCAACAGTTTTGGATTTTCACCTTTCATTTGCATTAGCCATCTGAGAGGTCTGTGGTCAGTTTGAACTACAAAGTGAGTACCAAAGAGGTATGGTCTCAGCTTCTTCAGGGACTAAACCACAGCAAAGGCCTCCCTCTCAATGGCACTCCAACGCTGCACCCTGGGGAGTAACCTCCTGCTAATGAAAGCAACAGGCTGGTCAAGGCCATCATCATTTGTTTGGGACAAAACTGCCCCTATCCCATGTTCAGAGGCATCAGTCTGCACAATGAACTGCTTGGAGTAATTTGGAGCTTTTAGAACTGGTGCTGTGCACATAGCTTGTTTCAGGGTGTCAAAGGCCTGTTGGCATTATATAGTCCAGTTTACCTTCTTATGCATTTTCTTGGAGGTAAGTTCTGTGAGGAGTGTCACTATTGATCCATATTCCTTCACAAACCTCCTGTAGTAGCCAGTCAAGCCAAGGAATGCCCTGACTTGAGTCTGGGTTTTTTGAGCTACCCAGTCCAGAATAGTCTGGATCTTGGGTTGGAGTGGCTGAACTTGGCCTCCACCTACAAGGTGTCCCAAGTAAACCACAGTTCCCTGCCCTATCTGACATTTGGATGCCTTGATAGAGAGACCTGCTGCTTGCAGGGCCTGCAAAACCTTCTTCAGGTGGACCAGGTGATCCTGCCAGCTGGAGCTAAAGACTGCAATATTGTCAAGATGAGCTGCACTAAAGGATTCCAAGCCATCAATGACTTGATTCACCAACCTTTGGAAGGTGGCAGGGGCATTCTTTAAGCCAAAGGGCATAACAGTAAACTGACAATGCCCATCAGGTGTGGAGAATGCTGTCTTTTCTTTTGCTCCTGGTGCCATTTTGATTTGCCAGTACCCTGCTGTCAAGTCAAAGGTACTTAAGTATCTGGCAGCACCTAGTTTGTCATTTAACTCATCTGCCCTTGGAATGGGATGGGCATCTGTCTTGGTGACAGAATTAAGTCCTCTGTAGTCCACACAAAACCTCATCTCTCTCTTACCATCCTTGGTGTGAGGGTTGGGGACTAAGACCTCTGGGCTAGCCCAGGGGCTGTCAGAGTGTTCAATGACTCCCAATTCCAGCATCTTGTGGACTTCCACTTTAATGCTTTCCTTAACTTGGTCAGACTGTCTAAAAATGTTGTTTTTGACAGGCATGCTATCTCCTGTGTCCACATCATGGGTACACAGATGTGTCTGACCAGGGGTTAGGGAAAAGAGCTCAGCAAAATGTTGTAAGACTTTCCTACAGTCAGATTGCTGTTGGCCAGAGAGGGTGTTTGAATAGATCACTCCATCTACTGAGCCATCTTTAGGGTCAGTGGAGAGGAGATCAGGGAGAGGTTCACTCTCAACTTCCTGGTCCTCATCTGTCACCATCAACAGATTCACATCTGCCCTGTCATGAAAGAGTTTGGGGCGGGTCACATGGATCACCCTTTTGGGGGTCCTGCTAGTGCCTAGGTCTACCAGGTGGGTGACCTGACTCTTTCTCTCTAGCACTGGGTAAGGGCCACTCCATCTGTCCTGAAGTGCCCTGGGAGCCACAGGTTCCAGAACCCAGACTTTCTGCCCTGGCTGAAATTCAACCATAGCAGCCTTTTGGTCATACCACATCTTCTGGAGTTGTTGGCTGGCCTCAAGGTTTTTACTTGCCTTTTCCATGTACTCTGCCATCCTGGAACGAACATAGGCCTAGTACATAGTCCATTATATCTTGTTTAGGCTCATGAAGAGGTCTCTCCCAGCCTTCTTTTACAAGAGCTAGTGGTCCCCTGACAGGATAGCCAAACAGAAGTTCAAAGGGGGAAAACCCTACTCCCTTCTGAGGCACCTCTCTGTAGGCAAAAAGCAGACATGGCAAGAGGACATCACATCTCCTTTTGAGTTTTTCAGGGAGCCCCATGATCATGCCTTTCAATGTCTTGTTAAATCTTTCTACAAGACCATTGGTTTGTGGATGGTATGGTGTGGTGAATTTGTAAGTCACCCCAGACTCATTCCACATGTGTTTCAGGTATGCTGACATGAAGTTGGTACCCCTGTCAGACACCACCTCCTTAGGAAATCCTACTCTGGTAAAGATACCTATGAGTGCTTTAGCTATTGCAGGGGCAGTAGTGGACCTAAGGAGAATTGCTTCATGGTACCTAGTGGCATGATCCACTACCACTAGGATATACTGGTTCCCTGAGGCTGTGGGAGGTTCAAGTGGACCCACTATGTCCACACCCACACTTTCAAAGGGGACCCCACCACTGGAAGTGGAATGAGGGGCCTTTGGATGGCCACCTGTCTTACCACTGGCTTGACAGGTGGCACAGGAGACACAAAACTCCTTTACTTTCTGGGACATGTTGGGCCAATAGAAATGGTTGACTAACCTCTTCCCAAGTCTTGGTTTGTCCCAAATGCCCAGCAAGTGGAATATCATGAGCTAAGGTCAGAATGAACTTCCTAAACTCCTGGGGCACTACCACTCTCCTAGTGGCACCAGGTTTGGGATCTCTTGCCTCAGTGTAGAGGAGTACATCTTCCCAATAGACTTTATGTGTTCCAGTGATTTTTCCTTTGGTCTCTTCAGCAGCTTGCTGCCTAAGGCCTTCAAGAGAGGGACAGGTTTCTTACCCCTTACACAACTGTTCCCTTGTGGGTCCCCCTGGGCCTAAAAGTTCAACCTAATAAGGTTCCAACTCAATGGGCTCAGTTCCCTCAGAGGGCAGAACTTCTTCCTGGGAAGAGAGGTTCTTTTTCTTTTGTTGTGTTGAAGCGGGTTCCCCAGTCTTCTTTCCTTTTCTCTTGGAGGGTTGGGCCATTATTCCAGGCTCCAACACCACTTTTTCACCCTGAGCCTTGCACTGTGCCCTTGTCTTGACACACATCAATTCAGTGATACCCAGCATGGCTGCATGGGTTTTGAGTTCTACCTCAGCCCATGCTGAGGACTCCAGGTCATTTCCAAGCAAACAGTCTACAGGTATTTTGGGGGGACTACTACCTGTTTCAGGCCATTGACCCCTCCCCATTCTAAAGTTACCATAGCCATGGGATGTACTTTAGTCTGATTGTCAGCGTTGGTGACTGGATACGTTTTTCCAGTCAGGTATTGTCCTGGGGAAACCAGTTTCTCTGTCACCATGGTGACACTGGCACCTGTATCCCTCAGGCCTTCTACACTAGTCCCATTAATTAAGAGTTGCTGCCTGTATTTTTTCATACTAGGGGGCCAGGCAGCCAGTGTGGCTAAGTCCACCCCACCCTCAGAGACTAATGTAGCTTCAGTGTGAACCCTGATTTGCTCTGGGCACACTGCTGATCCCACCTGGAGACTGGCTATTCCAGTGCTAACTGGAGTAGTAGTAGAAGTGGAACCTTTCTTGGCACAGGCCTTGTCTCCAGTTTGGTGTCCTTGCTGATTACAGCTACAACACCAGGCCTTTTTGGGACCAAAGTTTTTACCCTTGTACCCAAAATTGGATTGTGAAGAGGCTTAGGACCCTCCCTCCTAAACAAGTTTTTGGGGCCCTGTAGAAGACTCTTTACTTTCACCCTTGGATGTCTCAACACTCTTCCCCTGGGGAGTCTTTGTGACCCCTTTCTTTTGGTCACCCCCTGTGGAAGTCTGGGTCACCCTAGTCTTGACCCAATGGTCCCAATTCTTGGGGAGAAAATGCTCCTAGGTCTACCAGATGCTGATGCAATTTATCAGTGAAACAATTACTTAACAGGTGTTCTTTCATAAACAAATTGTACAGCCCATCATAATCATTTACACCACTGCCATTAATCCAACCATCCAGTGTTTTGACTGAGAAGTGAACAAAATCAACCCAGGTCTGGCTCGAGGATTTCTGAGCCCCCTGAACCTAATCCTGTACTCCTCAGTTGAGACTCCAAAGCCCTCAATCAGGGTAGCCTTCATGAGGTACTAGGATTCTGCATCTTTTCCACAGAGTGTGAGGAGTCTATCCCTACACTTTCCAGTTAACATTTCCACTAGGAGAGCACCCCAGTGAGATCTGTTTACTTTTCTGGTTGCGCAAGCCCTCTCAAAAGCTGTGAACCATTTGGTGATGTCATCACCATCTTCATATTTAGTTACAATCCCTTTGGGGATTTTTAGCATGTCAGGAGAATCTCTGACCCTATTAAAATTGCTGCCACCATTGATGGGACCTAAGCCCATCTCTTGTCTTTCCCTTTCTATGGCTGGGATCTGTCTTTCCAAAGCCAATCTTTTGGCCATCTGGCTAGCAGGAAGTCATCTTCATTGAGATTGCTCTCAATGCTTCCAGTTTAGCTGGACGCTCCTGTGAGAGAAGCAGCATCTCTGACTATCACTTGTGGAGTCAGGGTTGGAGAAACCCTGGTCTCCCTATCTAGGACTGGAGGTGGGAGTTCCTCCAAATCACTAGTGTCCCCCTCTGTGAGGCCATCATCACAGGGGTTGTTTTTAGCAAACTCTGGCAAAAGCTCCTGGAGCTGTACTTTGGTAGGGTTTGAACCAGTTTTTATCTTTTTGATTCTGCAGAGAGACCTTAACTCTGACATCCTAAGATGCAGGTAAGGGGTGAGGTTGAGTTCCATCACTATCTCTTCTGTAGTAGACATTTTGTTTCTAAAAGTTGGAATACTTTTTAAGAATCTAAAACTATCTCTAGAACTTATTTCAAACTTTCACAAAACTTTTTAAACTAAAAGAAATGCTAACATGGACTAACACAAGGCCCTAGCAGGACTTTGAAAATTTTAGAAAAATAGCTCAAATTGCAAAAATCAGTTTCTAATGACACTTTTTGGAATTTAGTCGTGTGATCAGGTATTGGCTGAGTAGTCCCGCAAATGCAAAGTCTTGTACCCCACCGCTAATCCACCAATGTAGGAAGTTGGTTCTGTATGAACTATTTCAAAATAAGAAATAGCATGCACAGAGTCCAATGGTTCCCCTTAGTGGTAAGATAGTGGCAAAAAGAGATAATTTTAATGCTCTATTTTGTGGTAGTATGGTCGAGCAGTAGGCTTATCAGAGGGTAGTGTTAAGCATTTGTTGTACGCACATGGGCAATAAATGAGGAACACACACTCAAAGACAATTCCAGGCCAATAGATTTTTATATGGAAAAATATATTTTCTTAGTTTATTTCAAGAACCACAGGTTCAAGATTTACAAACAATACTTTAAATGAAAGGTATTTCACTCAGGTATCTTACGAACTTTGAATCATCACAACAGCATGTACAGTTTTGGCAAAAATGGCAATAAGCTATTTTAAATTTGGACACTGCAAAATTCAACAGTTCCTGGGGGAGGTAAGTATTTGTTAGTTTTTCAGGTAAGTAAAGCACTTACAGGGTTCGAAGTTGGGTCCAAGGTAGCCCACCGTTGGGGGTTCAGGGCAGCCCCAAAGTTACCACACCAGCAGCTCAGGGCCGGTCAGGTGCAGAGGTCAAAGTGGTGCCCAAAACGCATAGGCTTCAATGGAGAAGGGGGTTCCCCGGTTCCAGTCTGCCAGCAGGTAAGTTACCGCGACTTCGGAGGGCAGACCAGGGGGGTTTTGTAGGGCACCGGGGGGGACACAAGTCAGCACAAAAAGTACACCCTCAGAGGCACAGGGGCGGCCGGGTGCAGAGTGCAAACAGGCGTCGGGTTTGCAATAGGTTTCAATGGGAGACCCAGGGGTCTCTTCAGCGATGCAGGCAGGCAAGGGGGGAGCTCCTCGGGGTAGCCACCACCTGAGCAAGGAAGAGGGCCACCTGGGGGTCGTCCTGCACTGGAGTTCGCATCCTTCAGGTCCTGGGGGCTGCGGGGTGCAGTTTGTTTCCCAGGCGTCGGGTTCTTTAAAGCAGGCAGTCGCGGTCAGGGGGAAACATCCTTTTTTACGACTTTTTTTTTACGAAGTTCGTGGTTAACGAAAGCGCAACAACGCTTTTTTTAACCACGACTTCGGGTTTTTGTGCCTTAACTACGTATGTTGTGAACAACGAACATGCGTGGTTAAGGTACAAAGAAGGGACTTGGCGAAGGTAAGTGGTGGGTTTAGGTTTTGGGGAGGGAGTGGGGGGTCAGGGGGTTTTAGGTTTTAGGGTGGGGTTGGGGGGTGGGGCGTTTTTGGTTTTGGGGAGTGGGTGGGGGGTCAGGGGGTTTTAGGTTTTGGGGTGGGGTTGGGGGGGTGGGGCGTTTTGGGTTTTGGGGAGTGGGTGGGGGGTCAGGGGGTTTTAGGTTTTGGGGTGGGGTTGGGGGTGAGGCGTTTTTGGTTTTGGGGAGTGGGTGGGGGTCAGGGGGTTTTAGGTTTTGGGGTGGGGTTGGGGGGGTGGGGCGTTTTTGGTTTTGGGGAGTGGGTGGGGGGTCAGGGGGTTTTAGGTTTTGGGGTGGGGTTGGGGGGGTGGGGCGTTTTTGGTTTTGGGGAGTGGGTGGGGGTCAGGGGGTTTTAGGTTTTAGGGTGGGGTTGGGGGGTGGGGCGTTTTTGGTTTTGGGGAGTGGGTGGGGGTCACGGGGTTTTCGGTTTTGGGGTGGGTTTGGGGGGGTGGGGCGTTTTTGGTTTTGGGGAGTGGGTGGGGGGTCAGGGGGTTTTAGGTTTTGGGGTGGGGTTGGGGGGGTGGGGTGAGGGATGTACGGTGAATGGTGCCTATTACTAATGATTTTATCAGGAATGCCTTTACAACGAAATGTCGTTGTTAAGGCATTCATGGTAAAATCATTAGTAGTAGCAACGAGGTCGGTGTTCCGACCTCGTTGTTAAGGCAGTAGTTGTTTTTGCAGTTGTTGTTTCGTCGTATATTTGCGGTCAGGGGGAGCCTCTGGATTCCCTCTGCAGGCGTCGCTGTGGAGGCTCAGGGAGGGTCAACTCTGGCTACTCACAGGGTCATAGTCACTGGGGAGTCCTCCCTGTAGTGTTGGTTCTCCGCAGGTCGAGGCCGGGGCGTCGGGTGCAGAGTGGAAAGTCTCACGCTTCCGGCGGGAAACGTGTGGTCTTTATAAGTTGCTTCTTTGTTGCAAAGTTGCAGTCTTTGTGGAACAGGGCCGCTGTCCTCGGGAGCTCTTGGTCCTTTTAGATGCAGGGTAGTACTCTGAGGCTTCAGCGGTCGCTGGATCCTGGGGGACGCGTCACTGTTGCAGTTTTTCTTGAAGTGGGGAGACAGGCCAGTAGGGCTGGGGCCAAAGCAGTTGGTGTCTCCGTCTTCTCTGCAGGGCTTCAGGTCAGCCGTCCTTCTTCGTCTTCAGGTTGCTGGAATCTATCTTGCTTGGTTCTGGGGTTCCCTAAATACTCAATTTAGGGGGGTGTTTAGGTCTGGGTGGTTAGTAGCCAATGGCTACTAGCCCTGAGGGTGGCTACACCCTCTTTGTGCCTCTTCCCTGAGGGGAGGGGGGCACATCCCTAATCCTATTGGGGGAATCCTCCATCTGCAAGATGGAGGATTTCGAAAAGTCAGAGTCACCTCAGCTCAGGACACCTTAGGGGTTGTCCTGACTGGCCAGTGACTCTTCCTTGATTTTCTCATTATCTCCTCCGGCCTTGCCGCCAAAAGTGGGGCCGTGGCCGGAGGAGGCGTGCATCTCCACTGGCTGGGATGCCCTGTGGCGCTGTAACAAAGGGGGTGAGCCTTTGAGGCTCACTTCCAGGTGTTACAGTTCCTGCAGGGGGAGGTGAGAAGCACCTCCACCCAGTACAGGCTTTGTTACTAGCCACAGAGTGACAAAGGCACTCTCCCCATGTGGCCAGCAACATGTCTGGTGTGTGGCAGGCTGGCAAAACTAGTCAGCCCACACTGGAAGTCGGGTATGTTTTCAGGGGGCATCTCTAAGATGCCCTCTGGGTGTATTTCACAATAAAATGCACACTGGCATCAGTGTGCATTTATTGTGCTGAGAAGTTTGATACCAAACTTCCCAGTTTTCAGTGTAGCCATTATGGTGCTGTGGAGTTCGTTTATGACAGACTCCCAGACCATATACTCCTATGGCTACCCTGCACTTACAATGTCTAAGGTTTTGCTTAGACACTGTAGGGGCATAGTGCTCATGCACCTATGCCCTCATCTGTGGTATAGTGCACCCTGCCTTAGGGCTGTAAGGCCTGCTAGAGGGGTGACTTATCTGTGCCATAGGCAGTGTGAGGTTGGCATGGCTCCCTGAGGGGAGTGCCATGTCGACTTAGCCATTTTCTCCCCACCAGCACACACAAGCTGGCAAGCAGTGTGTCTGTGCTGAGTGAGGGGTCCCCAGGGTGGCATAAGACATGCTGCAGACCTTAGAGACCTTCCCTGGCATCAGGGCCCTTGGTACCAGGGGTACCAGTTACAAGGGACTTACCTGGATGCCAGGGTGTGCCAATTGTGGAGACAAAGGTACAGTTTTAGGGAAAGAACACTGGTGCTGGGGCCTGGTTAGCAGGCCTCAGCACACTTTCAAATCATAACTTGGCATCAGCAAGGCAAAAAAGTCAGGGGGTAACCATGCCAAGGAGGCATTTCTTTAGAAAACATGTTACAGAATACAAGGTAGAATTGTTATACATTGTGAGGTGTAAATCCCACCATATACAAAACAAGATGGTGAGGAAGAATTGCAGAAGTAAACGGTTTTTATCTTTAACCAGCATAAACAGTATAACAACAAGTGAACCATCATGTGATGAACCTTTTGCTTTCGTTGTACAGTTGCAATTACACAACAACCTGGTCCGTACCTCAGACTTAGTCCAAAATCATATTTTTACCCCTGGTAGTGTGTTGGGTTGGACTTGTTAATTTAAAAATGATCCTTAGGTATCGCCTGGGGTTGCATTAGGTGTCAATGTGTGAGTGTGAAGTTCAAGTAACACTGTTTCCCAATCTGCAGCTGTAGGATATTTCCGAAGGCCTCTACTTTCTTCTTGTCTCAGGCCTACTGTTTCGGCTTGGCCCACTTAAGTGTCGCTACTCGCCAAACTACTGCTTATTTTTTTTAAATTAGGATTGGTGTTTACTAACTACTCTCACTTGGCAGTCAGAGAAAGAAAAGTAGAGGGAATTATGTGACTACATTGCTGAGGTACAGAGACTGTGAAAGGAATGGCTGTGTGATGTATTTTGTTTTTGTAACCAGCACAACAAAGTATAAATACCTGTAAATAAACTGTACATATTCAGCAGTTAGGAAAGAAAAAGTGAAGCACAATTTTTGTTATTGTGACGTATGATGTAAACAACAATTTTAATAGGATCAAAACATATCAAGACACTTTACTTGGTGATGCACAAATGATACACATTCACTGATACCAGATTTCCACACATTATGATTTGAGTGCAATATAGTTCTAGCAGTAAAAATGTATGTCTCTGCAAATCTAGTGCCCATTTCAATGGAAAATGTGTTGTGTGTAACTGGCAGTGTGCTATGGCACAATGCTTTAGTTACATTGAAAACTGCTCGTCTCATGTCCATTAAAAGTAGGTGGGTTGAGATAGTTTGTCATTCGAAAAGGTGGATCTTAGTTCTAAAATGTTTGGGAAACACTGTCTTAGAGCATTAGACCAATGCACAGTACAGTGGTCCTGACTGCCCCCAATCCTCTTTTTAAATACTGCCATTTTTCTTCAATGGGGTGCTGCTTTTCTCTTTGTAGCGAATGATGACCTGTCTCTTCAGTCAATCATAGGTCAAGTTATAATATTTTGTACAGGAGTAAAATATTTTTGCTGCTTCAAACATACAGATCAAACTAAGACCCTCATTACAACCCTGGCGGTCGGTGATAAAGCGATGGTAATACCGCCAACAGGCCGGCGGTAAAAACAATGGAATTATGACCATGGCAGAAACCGCCAACACAGACAGCCACTTTAACACTCCAACCGCCACGGCGGTAGCAACAAGCACTGCAGCGGTAACCGTATCACAACAGGCCAATCCACCAGCTTTTCTTGGGCAGTACCAACGCCATCAAAAGCACGGTGGAAACAGTACACTGAAGGGAAACGACTCACGTCTCGACACTCAAGGAAGAACCACAACGCCATGGAGCCCGAGCTGCACATTTTTCCAGTGCTGGTGTACCTACTCATACACCAGGAACACGAATGCCGGAGAAGACGACCACTGTGAGTACTGCACCTAGTACACAAGGTGGGGGAGGAAAAAGAGAGTGACACACACGCAATACCCTCATCCCCATCCTCACCCGCAACACCATACACACAAACAGATGCAACAACATTACATATACACCCTGTAACCCTCAGGAATAACACAAGGACAAAAGGAATGGATTAAAATGAGTGTAATAGTACAATTTTAGATAAAAACGTTCTTAAATCAATAAACAGTATGTACAATAAATACAAAAGGAGGGACAATGCCCTCTCCAAAATGTCTGTGGCCCACGGGCCATTATACATAGGCCAAGGCCACACTTGACTCCTGCCTCAATATGGAGAGAACACTGCAGGGGCATCAGGTCGAAAACACACAAGCACCTCAGGGGGACAGGGAATGGGGGGGCACCTCAGCCAGAAGATGGTACAACGCCACTGCTCCTGGAGGGGGCTACATGCCCACTGCTTGGTCCTGGGGAGTGCAAGGCCACAGTCTCTCTAGGGGGTGGGTTGCCTACTGCTTGGTCCTGGGGAGTGCAAAGCCACCTTCTCTCTAGTGGGTGGGTTGCCCCCTGCTTGGTACTGGGGAGTGCAAAGCCACAGTCTCTCTAGTGGGTGGGCTGCCCACTGCTTGGTCCTGGGGAGTGCAAGGCCACAGCCTCTGGAGTGGATGCCTTCTTCCACTGGTTCTGGAGGGGGCTTTGTGCCCAGTGTGCTTCATCCTACCAAGGAGGGGGTGAATGGATGCCTTCTTCCACTGGTTCTGGAGGGGGCTTTGTGCCCAGTGTGCTTCATCCTGCCAAGGAGGAAGTGAGTGGATGCCTTCTTCAACTGGTTCTGGAGGGGGCTTTGTGCCCAGTGTGCTTCATCCTGGATGGTGCAAGGTAACAGTCTGTCGCCTGGGTGTCACACCTACAGGTGTTGCAGGGGCCAGGACGCACTGCAGCCCATGTAGTCACGACTACACACTGCTCGCCGGCGGTGACGGCTGCTCAGTGGATGGCAGTTGTGGTGCAGGTGGCGGTGGTGGGGGGAGGCTCCTGCCCTTCCCCTGCAGCCTTGGATGGCTGCCCACTGGGGCTGCTGCTGCTGGCAGTTGTGCAGGTGGCGGTGCAGGTGACAGTGCTGGCGGCAGTGCAGGTGGCGGTGCTGTCAGTGGTGGGGGGAGGCTCCAGCCCTTCCCCTGCAGCCTCGGATGGCTGCAGTGCCATGGTTGATGTTGTGTGCCCCTTCCTGCCCTTGGCAGATGGTGGTGCCTCCTTGCTTCAGCCAGCTGGTGTTCCCTCCCTGCCCTTGCTGGCTGGTGGTTCCTCCTTCCCCTTGCTGGCTGGTGGTGCCTCCTTCCCCTTGCTGGCTGGTGTCCCCTTCTTGCTCTTGCTAGGTGGCAGCCCCTTCTTGCCCTTGGCAGGTGGTGCAGGCACACTGGCTGGGCTGACGGGTGCCTCCTTGGAGCCTCTCACACCTGCAGTAGCTGCAGAAACCACAGTGGCCGTGGACTGGGTGACTGAGGTGCTGGGCTGGGTTCTGGCCACCCTGTTCCGGATTGAAGGACGTGGAGGAGGGGTAGGGAATAGGTCAAGGGTGGCGAGGAAAAGCTTCTTAGGGACCCTGGGGTGGGAAGAGGGTGAAGGTTTGGGAGTGGAAGAAGAGGGAGTGGTTGTAGGAGGTGTCTGTCTGCTGTGTTTGGGTGCAGGTGCATGGGCTGGATGCTGTTGTGAGGTGGATGACTGTTGGGTGTCTGAGTGCTTGCGTTTGTGTACTTTGGGAGGAGGGATCACAGACACAGTGGGCAAGGACACAGGGGACGTGTGTATGGATGTGGGGGTGGTGACTGCCAGTGAGGGGCATGCAGTGATAGGTGTGCTGGTGACGGAGGTAGTGGATGAGGATGTAGTGCATGCAGGTGTGAGTGGATATGCTACTGGGAGGGAGTTGGATGACAAGGAGGAGGGGGACACAGTGGAGGCAGTGGATGTTGGTGTGTCTGCATCTGGATGGTGCTTGTGTGAGTGCCTGTGGGATGAATTGTGGTGCTTGTGTTTGCCTGAGCCACTTCTGTGTGTTGATTTGGGTGAATGCAGGTCTGAAGGTGTGCTTGGGATAGGCTGGGGTTGTGGGGATTGGGACTGGGTAGAGGAAGTTGGAGGGGGGAGGCTGGAGACAGGGACAATGGCTGCCATCAGTGAGTTGGCCAGAGCCTGGAATGCTGTCTGTTGGGCCCCCACACCAGAGTGAATGCCCTCCAGGTATGCATTTGTATGTTGCAAATGCCCTGCTAGACCCTGGATGGCATTCAGTATGGTTGACTGCCCAACAGAGAGGGATCTCAGGAGGTCAATAGCCTCCTCACTGAGGGCAGCAGGCCTGAGGTGCGTGGGGCGAAGCAGATGCCCACCCTCCTGGGTGAGCGGTCACAGGAAACACGCTGAGGGGCTGCTGGTAGGCTGGTTGGGGTGGGCAAAGAGGTGTCCACCACCTCCAGGGAGCTTCCATCGGAAGAGGAGTCGCTGTCGGTACTATCACCTCCTGTTTCCGTTGTGATGCTCCCCTAGCCCTCCGTTCCACTGATGCCCTCACCGTCAGTGGATTCGGCCTCCAGGCCCATGTGGGATGCAGCTCCCTCCGTTGCCTGTGCCTTGGCTCCTCCGCCAGATGATGCTGATGCACACAAGGACAGGATGACAAAACAAAAAGGGGGTGGGAAGAGACAGAGGATACACTTGGTCAATGCCAGCAAGGACACTACTGTTGGCATACACAACTCACAGGAAACAGACTTATGCACTAGGCCGTGCACTACCAGTTACAATGCTAGTCACCAGCCCATGGGGTACAATGCCTAACACCATTAGCTGCACACCTGAAACCCACAGGACCCTGCCCAGTAGTAGATGCTCACTATCATTACCGGGGTTGGAGTGCATCTGAGCTTGCCCATCATGGAACCTAACCCTGCCATGTTCGCCCTGGCCTAGGGGCACCCACAGCCCACATCCCCCACCCAGGTAACACCTTAACATCTGCAAAGTCATGAATCTGAATCTGCACTCTCCCCCTTGTGGCTGCTGTGATGCCTTCAAGCGACCATGCAACTCCGGATAGGCCACTGCCAGGATGCGGGCAGGGGGGTCAGGGTACGACGGACACCCCTTCCTCGTTGGGAGGCCAGCCCCAGCTGGGCCTCCGCCGTCTTACTTGCCCAGCGGTGCAGGTCCTCCCACCATTTGTGGCAGTGGGTGCTCTGCCTGTCAACGACCCCCAGGCTCCGCACCTCCTTGGCGATGGCATGCCAAATACCCTTTTTCTGATGGGCACTGACTTGCAGAAAACAATACAGCAGAAAAGGTATTTTTTATACCGTCCGGACTGTCATACTCATGGCCAAACATATCCCTCCCATCCCCTTACGCACATACATTGATCACCATACATGCAGCACTCTGCCCAGGACCCCTCGGCTCCCCCCCCCCCACACAAGGCTTACACACACAGCACTCCATACATTCATGCCCCACGCATCATGCTCACAGTGTACTCACCTGTTGGTCTGGAGGACCATAAAGTAAACGGTACTGGGGTAGGACCCCATCCACCAGTCTCTCCAACTCCACCGAAGTGAAGGCAGGGCCCTTTCCCCATACACTCGAGCCATGGTCACTTCCAGACACAGGTCACAGCAGCACTTGCAGTGTAGGTCCTCTCCTGTTGAAGGTCAGGTAGCAAGTGTGTGAACAGATAGAAAATGGCAGTCACGTCTGCGGCAGTGCGTACCGTCACCGCCGGCGTACATCACCATTGGCTCCTGGAACCCGTAGGCCCCAATGATAACCAATGCAGTGTTGCAAGGCGGTCGTCGACCGTCGCCAGCAACGGCGCACAACGCCAGCGGAATTACTTCTTTTCCACTTGTCCCTCCTCACAGGTCATGCGGCCGCCATTTCAGGGGGGCACAGGCCATGGCACCTAAATGCATCACACCAGACATAGGCACATCAACTGACTTACAAGTTCACATACTGTTTCTGTAAAACAAAAATAGCATATTAATCTGAGTAAATGTTTGAATATGACCTTCTGCTCATCGTTTTTCACCCTAGAGTTCAACAGCTGAGGATGAATAGGAGATGGAGACATACCCCCGTGTACGGACCCCTGGTGGACCTGGCGACAATGGAGGACAGGCACATTATCCTAACCTACAGACTTGATAGGGCCACAATCCAAGAGCTGTGTGCTCAATTGGAGCCAGACCTGATTTCAGCTATCCAGCACCCCACAGGTATTCCCCCTCTAGTGCAGGTCCTGTCAGTGCTACATTTCTTGGCAAGTGGTTCCTTCCAAGCGACAGTGGCAATGGCATCAGGGATGTTACAGCCTATGTTCTCCAACGTGCTGACCAGAGTGTTGTCTGCCCTGATGAAACACATGTGCAGCTACATCGTATTCTCCCAGGTGGAGCATTTGGCCACAGTGAAGGCGGACTTCTATGCAATGGGACATATCCCCAACACTATTGGTGCCATTGATGGTACACATATTGCCTTGGTCCCACCCCTGAGAAATGAACAGGTGTTCAGAAATCGAAAGAGCTTTCACTCCCTGAATGTGCAGATGGTGTGTTTGGCGGACCAGAACATCTCCCATGTCAATGCAAAGTATCCTGGCTCTGTGCATGATGCCTTTATCTTGAGGAATAGCAGCATCCCATAAGTGATGTCTCAACTCCAGAGGCATAGGGTGTGGCTAATAGGTGAGCCCATGGTCCCCACCCACTTGATGTAGGTATATGGGTGTGGGGTGGGCCCTAATGGTATCCCTCGATATTTACAGGTGACTCTGGTTACCCCAACCTCTCATGGCTACTGACCCCAGTGAGGAATGCCAGGACAAGGGCAGAGGAACGTTACTATGAGGCACATGGACAAACAAGGAGGATCATTGAGCGCACCTTGGGCCTCTTGAAGGCCAGATTCCGGTGCCTCCATCTGACAGGTGGATCCCTGTACTACTCACCCAAGAAGGTGTGCCAGATCATCGTTGCATATTGCATGTTGCACAATCTGGCCTTGAGACGCCAGGTGCCTTTTCTGCAGGAGGATGAGCCTGGAGATGGTCGTGTTGCAGCAGTGGAGCCTGTAGACAGTGATGAAGAGGAGGCAGAGGAAGAGGATGTGGACAACAGAAATACTATAATTCAATAGTACTTACAGTGACACACAGGTAAGACACTGTAACTTCACCTTCCATTGCAGTTTTGTGTTGGACATTGTACATGGCAGCCTGATTTCCCTATTTCTATGGCCACTTACTGTACCCTTTGGCATCTCTATTTTCACATATCTGTGCCCCACTCTGGCTCCTGGTGTGTTTACTGCTGCCTACTACAGGTCATACCTATGTAAATATAACTGTACATTTGAATTGCAATGTTTACAGATTGTTAAACTAATACATATTCCAATCAATTGACAGACTCCATACTTGTATTAGTTCCAAGCGTGTTTATTTCTGTGATAATAAGTGTAGGGGGTATTGCAATGGGCTGGGTTGATGGTGGAGAAATGTCCAGGATAGAGTCCAGTCTATTGGTATCACAGATGCATTGTCCAAGGGGGCATAGGAAGTGGAGCAATGTCAGTTCAAGGTGGACAGGGTGACAGAGTGGGACACAAGGGTGACATTCAGGGGAGTCTTATTTCCTGGTGGGGGTCTTGGCAATGTTCTCTGGCTTCTGCCTGGATCACAGGGACCTTTTGAGTGGTGGTTCTCATTCTGCAGGAGGTGGGGTGCTTGTGGCCTGTTGTTCATGTGGCAGGGCCTCCTGTCCACTAGCGTTGGTGGAGGTGGAGGGCTGTTCTTCAGTGTGGCTAGTGTCAGGGGCCTGTTTGTGTGCCACTGCCCCCCTCATGGTGTTGGCCATGTCTGCCAGCACCCCTGCAATAGTGACCAGGGTGGTGTGGATGTCTCTCAAGTCCTCCCTGATCCCCAGGTACTGTCCCTCCTGCAGCCGCTGGGTCTCCTGCAGCTTGGCCAGCATCTGGCCCATGGTCTCCTTGGAATGGTGGTATGCTCCCAGGATGTTGGTGAGTGCCTTGTGGAGAGTCGGTTCCCTGGGCCTGCCCCCCCCCTGACGCACATCAGTCCTCCCAGCTTCCCTGTTGTCCTGTGCCTCTGTACCCTGAACCGCGTGCCCACTGCCACTGACCCCAGGTCCCTGGCCATCCTGTGTTTGTGGGGTTGCCTGGGGTCCCTGTAGTGGTGGACACACTGCTGATTGACGTATCCTGGGGACAGAGGGATGGGCCCGCTGGGTGGGTGCTGTAGTGGTGCTTCCTGAGGGGGGAGGATCTGTGGTGGTTTGGGAATGTGGCTGGGTCACCAACTGTCAAGAGGTCCCTGATGGGCCAGGTTGGTCATCCTGACCCAGGTGTGCAGAGCTGCTGTCATCACTGTGGGCCTCTTCTGGGGGGGGGTGGAGGGGCTGGATGTGGCTGGCACCTCCACTCCGGTGACGTTGTGTGGGGGTCCTGTGGGGATGTAAATGCAGTGTTATTGTTTCTGCGTGTGACATCTTGTGCATGGGTATGGTTCTCTCTATGGTTGCTATTAGCAAGGCAGCTTTGGCTTGTGTGATTTGTGATTTGGTTGGCTAAGTGATTGTCACTAGTGTGCATGCTGTGGTGATGGGTGTCCATGCAGGTCTGTGATTGGGGTCCATGCATTGATGTAGCATGCAGGGCTTGGTATTGGAAAGGGTGGGTTGTGATGGTGGGGTATATGTGAGGTGGTGGAGTGATGGGGGTGAGGGTAGGGGTAGGAGTTTGTGATGGCATGCAGGTGGGGAGGGATAAAGTAGTAAATATTTGACTTACCGGAGTCCAGTCCTCCTGCTACTCCTGCAAGGCCCTCAGGATGCAGTATTGCCAAGACTTGCTCCTCCCATGTTGTTAGTTGTGGGGGAGGAGGTGGGGGTCCACCGCCAGTCCTCTGTACAGCTATCTGGTGTCTTGCAACCACAGAATGCACCTTCCCCTGTAGGTCGTTCCACCTCTTCCTGATGTCATCCCATGTTCTGGGATGCTGTCCCACAACGTTGACCCTGTCCACGACTCTCCGCCATAGCTCCATCTTCCTAGCAATGGATGTCTGCTGCACCTGTGATCTGAATAGCTGTGGCTCTACCCGGATGATTCCCTCCACCAAGACCTTTAGCTCCTCCTTTGAGAACCTGGGGTGTCTTTGTGGTGCCATGGGTGTAGTGTGAGTGATGTGTGTGTGGGTGTGTGAGGTGATGTGTTGGGGTGTGTGCTGTGAGGTGCGTGGATGGTGTATGGGTGATGGTGTTCTGTGTCTTTGATTCAGTGGGTGCTCCTGGCTTGTCTCTCTCTCTCAGTTGTCAAATTCTTTGGGTCGTAAAGGGCTGTGGGTAGTGTGTGTGTGTGTGTGTTTTATATTGGTGTGGGGGTGGTGAATTGTCCAATGTGGTGGTGTTTTGTTAGTGTGTGTTTTATAAGCGCGGCGGTCTGTACCGCCAATGGTTTACCGCGGTTGAATGTCCGCCGAGGTGATTCGTGGGTCATGATGCTGTCGGCGTATTTCTGTTGGCGTAATGGTGTGGGTTTTGGTACCGCCATTTTATCACTGACCTTTGGGCTGGCGGACTTGTGTGTGTCTGTATAGTGGCGGATTTCTATGTGTGGGTCATAATACACATGGCGGTATACCGCCGTGGTCGCGGTATGTTGCCGGCAGTCAGCATGGCGGCACTTACCGCCAATGTCATAATGAGGGCCTACATTTTGTTGTGCCTTCCAAATATGAAAAAAGGATTAATTTGGCACAGACGAATATAGTGCAAACTCAGACTCTTCTAAATTTGTTCTGGTGCAAAAACTGTTTTTCATTTGCCCTCAGTTAAAACTAGCACGCTTCATTTCCCGAAAAATGCGATTGTGTAGCTTTTTCTGTACAAATATAAATTTTCTCACTTGAAACAGAGTCTTCTTTATAATTTGCAGTTTTTAACAAACAGCATTTTTTTCAACTTCAAACGGATTGATGGCTTTTAAAAATACAAAGCATTGCTGCACTAGATACTTAACTAGAGTTAACTGACCACCTTCAGCTGTTTATTGCTTTAATTATTTCAAGAAGTGACAGTGTTCCCAGATGGGGGAGACACCCCCATTTGGTCACTATTGTAGGTTGTTTGTCTACAGCAGGTAACACATCTTTAGACACATCTTTGTCATGTGATGAGGGTGGGAAGAATGGAAGGGCCCGTGGAGAGAAAGAGACCCGCTCTAGTCTCTCCGCGGGCTCTTTCAGGAAGGGGAAGTGACGGCGCGGGACGGGATTGGCGTTTAGGTAAGTGGGGGTGGGCTTTGAGGGTGGGTATAAAAAGGGGTGTGGGGGGAGGGACCGGCCTCTATCCGCGCAGCCCATCACGCGGTTAATTTGGCCGGTCCCTGGGGTGATTTAATTCAGCAGGCAAGTGTTGAGTTTTGTTAGGGCCGGGGGGAGCCTAATTTTCTTTAAAGTACGGCCGACGAGCATTTTTGCACCGCTCGGCGACCAAGAATCTGTATTACCGGGCATAAGTGGCGGCACACTTGCAAGCCAACGCGCCGACCGCCAGCGCACACGTGCGTTTTTTGTCGGGCCGGTTAGCGGCCTTCAGCATTTTGAATAAGTTTGGGCACATGACAGCCGACGAGCATTTTGGCACCGCTCGTCGACCAGGGATTGTTTTATCGGGCATAAGCGGCGGTGCGCTTTAAAGTCAACGCGCGGACCACCAGCGCACACGTGCGCTTTTTGTCGGGCCGTGTAGCAGCTTTCAGCATTTTTGCTAAAGTTTAGGCACAAGAGAGCCTCCGCCCCGGCGCCATGGCAACCAGCCATGACGCTGAGGCAGTAAAGGCTGCGCTTCGCATCTTAGGTGAAGCCGGCCGATCTGACCACCTCAGGCCTTGGGTTTTGGACCAGGTCTGGGTGGGAATGGTGCGGCCGACGCGCAGCACGTCTGGCTGGGTAGCAGCAGTTGTAGCCGCTTGTACATCACCTGAAAGGGCCAAAAAGGCCAAAAAGGCGGCGGTGGGGCGGGCGCGAGGCACAGCTACCCCCTCCAGCCAGATGGGAGAGGGTGAGGGCCCCGCCAGCGAGACAGAGGCACCAGAGGAGGGGGCAGCAACAGAACAGCAGGATGGGGGCAATGAGGCACACCAGGAGCAGCCAGTGGGGGACGGTGCCCCCTTGCAGGGTTTAGTGGTGCAGGAGCTCCCGGGCCCCAGTACAGAGATGGCACCTATGGACCTGTCTCTCCCCAGAGATGGGGTCAATACAGCAGGCGCATCCGTGACAGCTGAGAAGAAGGGCAAGGGCCACAGGCAGGGGGGTGGCTCAGCAAAAGGTAAGGCCAGCAAAGTGCAAACCAGGAAGGCTGGGGGGGCGGCGGAGCGCCTGATCCCCTTACAGAACTGGGGCAGAGTGGCCCCAGGCTAAGCAGGCTGGACATGGGCGAAGCATGGGACTTAGAGGCCAGGATTCTGGAGCAACGCCGCATAGTGGCAGAAACAGAGGACAGGTTGGACCAATTATGCATGGAGCGTGAGGTGGCTGCGCCATACGGCCGGCAACTAAAGAGGCCAGCAGAGAGCGCAGGGAGTGCAGGGACTATGCCACAGGAAGCTAGCAAGGGCAGCTGGGTTTGGGTACCGAGCGGTAAGGGTCAGGAGGCTGCTGTGGCCGGTGGTTTAGGTAGCGCGATGGGAGCCAGTGGCGCACAGGGCCACGATTGGCGCGGAAGGTAGACGCCAAAACCCCAGGTTGGCAGAAAGAAGGTGATGCCAACGGGGCGCTACACGGCCCCAGATGTTGGTCTGAAGCGCTAGAGGGGTCTTCGGCGGCCTTCTCTACTCCGCAGGATCGGGGTTTCCACAGAGATGGCGTGCGCCATGAGGGACAAGACGATGTTTCAGCTAACTACATAATGATGAGTGGTGGTGTTGATAATAGGTTGGATGTGGGTGAAGAAGACGTGTTGGAACTCGACTATGAGGAGAATCTGGATGAATGGGAAGATGGGGAGATTCGGGAGGCAGAGGTGAGCAGCGTGAGAGGGAGGGAGAGAGGACGCAGGAGCGGCGCAACCCCTCTTTCTGTTTCTATTTTTAAGGATCGAGCTATTGGTGGAGAACAAGAAGAAGGGAGGCAAGGGCAGGCACGTGGCCGAGGGGCCCGGAAGGTTTTGCGGCCTTTGGGAGCACAAGGAAGAGGTAAAGGGCAATGGTGGTCGGTTTGGGGGGTGTCTTGGGGGGCGGAGATGCCCCGGTATGGAAGTCCATAGGGGTGGGTAATTGTTCTTTTCTTGACACACTAGCAGACAAAGACTCTCAGGGCGGAGAGAAGGGGAAGGAACTACAAGGCAGTGCCTCAGCCGAGGGTGAGAGTGGGGCCAAGGTAGCGGGGGAGAATACAGGGGCAGAGGATAAAGAAGGTGGAAGTCACAAAAAGAGGCTTCCATATATGGGTCTGGCTATGCCCTTGGGATCGCATGTGGCAGATAAAACAAAGTCGAGAATATGGAGACACGAGTACGTGGATGTTTTTAAACTCTTGCATAGGCATACAAGCTAAGGAGGGTTCCAAGGAGGAGGAGTGGGACCTAGCACGTAGACCAAGGGTCCCAATTACAATGGATAATTGGACATCTGCATTTTTGATTTTCACAAGCATATATTGCGAAAAATATCCAGACAGGGCCATAGCACTCTTTAAGTATATGGACATCATTCGGAAGGCGCAAATGCACTTTGGGGGTCTTGCCTGGTTGAGTTACGATGAGGAGTTCAGGACCGAGTGAGTGTCAATCCCGACAAGCCATGGGGTGATGTAGACCCAGAATTATGGATGCAGTGGATGGCGTCGTCGCAATCCATGGCGTCTACACAGTGGCCTGCCTGTGGTTTATAAGCCGTTTCAGGCGCGTCCCCCCAAGGAGGGGCGGGCTTGGGGCAGAGAACCTCGACTACCACAACGGGAGCTTGCTGGAACTTCAACAAAGGTTTCTGTTCCAGACAGCCTTGTAAATTTAAACACGATTGCTCCAAATGCGGAGGCCGCCACCCGGTTACGCAATGTTTTTCACTCTCCAGTCCAGCAGAGCAATGGAGAGCATCCAAGGGCAGAGGCACACAGGGCGCTCCTGCTCCAAAGGGGTCCTACGCCAGTTAAGATAGATTTTCTCATACCCTGGCTACACAGATATTCTGATAGGGCCACAGCGATTAAACTAGCAGAGGGTTTTCGGGTGGGTTTTCGAGTCAGCTACCAAGGTCCACGTATGAGGCGATGGGCAGACAACTTGCGGTCTGCAAAAGAATTGCCACAGGTAGTAAGGAGTAAGCTGGATAAGGAAGTGTCACTGGGCAGAACTGCAGGGCCTTTTTATGATTGGCCGAGTCAAACTCTGATGATCTCCCCGTTAGGAGTAGTGCTAAAGAAGGCCCCGGGTGAGTTTAGGTTGATACACCACCTGTCATGGCAGGAGGGCACATCTGCAATGATTTCATTGCGGCTGAGGACACCAGGGTAGTATACGCATCAATGGACGATGCTATAAAACTGGTCAGGGGATGTGGCAATGGGGCTGAATTGGTAAAGTATGATATACAATCAGCTTTCAGGCTACTGCCTATACACCCAGGAGATGTTGACCTGTGGGGATGCAATTTGAAGGGCCTATTTATGTGGACAGGGTCCTTCCTATGGGTTGCGCGATATCTTGCGCCCTGTTTGAGGCATTTAGCACTTTCATGCGGTCGGTTTTCGTCAAGGTGTGTGGGCATTGTGCGGTGACCCATTACTTGGACGATTTCCTTTTTGTAGGAACAGGTGACTCTGGGGCTTGCGGAAGGCTTTGTGGGCCTTTCAAGATATGGCGCGCCAAATGGGAGTGCCTCTGGCCCCGGAAAAGACTGAAGGACCTTTAGCAGTACTCACTTTTTTGGGCATCGAGTTAGACTCCATTACCTTGACAGCCAGACTACCAGCACAAAAAGTCAACGAAATACTGGAATTCTTGGGTACAGTGAGGGAGGCACGTAAAATTGATTTGCGAACAGCACAGAAGCTGTTAGGTTACCTCAACTTTGCTTGCATGGTAGTCAGAGATGGGAGGACTTTTTGTAGGAGGTTGGGTCTGGCTATGTCTGGTGCAGTGCTGCCACACCACAGAATACGAGTTTCAATGGAATTGAGAGAAGATGTGAGGGTGTGGGAAACATTCCTGAAGCATTTCAATGGGGTATCCATGTTTTTCTCAGAGGATGAGACAGTGTGGCAGGTGCAGATATTTTCGGATGCGGCAGGGGCAAAGGGCTTTGGAGTTTTTTGGGACGGCAGGTGGTGCGCTGAGTCGTGGCCAGAACAAAGGTTGCAGCAAGGGAGGAGTATTGCCTTTTTGGAATGTTTTTCCCCTTTTGGTGGCAATGGCAGTATGGGGGCAGGAGTTAGCGAATAGAACAGTTTTATTCAGAGTTGACAACATGACAGTGGTAGAACTTGTCAACAGACAAAAGGCAAGGGACCTTAGGGTTTTGCGCTTGTTGCACCAGTTTATGCTGCAGTGTTTATCTTTGAATGTAATTTTTAAAGCTGCTCACATACCAGGAGTGTAGGAAGTTGGCTCTGTATGCACTATTTCAAAGTAAGGAATAGTATGCACAGAGTCCAAGGGTTCCCCTTAGAGGTAAGATAGTGGCAAAAAGAGATAATACTAATGCTCTATTTTGTGGTAGTGTGGTCGAGCAGTAGGCTTATCAAAGGAGTAGTGTTAAGCATTTGTTGTACACACAAGCAATAAATGAGGAACACACACTCAGAGACAATTCCAGGCCGATAGGTTTTTGTATAGAAAAATATATTTTCTTAGTTTATTTTAAGAACCACAGGTTCAAATTTTACATGTAATACTTCAAATGAAAGGTATTGCAGGTAAGTACTTTAGGAACTTTGAATAATCAAAATAGCATACACAGTTTTCAAATAAATCACATATAGCTATTTTAAAACTAGACACAGTGCAATTTTAAACAGTTTCTGGGGGGAGTAAGAGTTAGTTAGTTTTTGCAGGTAAGTAAACCACCTACGGGGTTCAAGTTTGGGTCCAAGGTAGCCCACCGTTGGGGGTTCAGAGCAACCCCAAAGTTACCACACCAGCAGCTCAGGGCCGGTCAAGTGCAGAGTTCGAAGTGGTGCCCAAAACGCATAGGCTTCAATGGAGAAGGGGGTGCCCCGGTTCCAGTCTGCCAGCAGGTAAGTACCCGCGTCTTCGGAGGGCAGACCAGGGGGTTTTGTAGGGCACTGGGGAGGACACCAATTAGCACAGAAAGTGTACCCGCACGGGGGCGGCCGGGTGCAGTGTGCAAACACACGTCGGGTTTCCAATGGAAATCAATGGGAGACCAAGGGGTCTCTTCAGCGATGCAGGCAGGCAATGGGGGGGCTCCTCGGGGTAACCACCACCTGGGCAAGGGAGAGGGCCTCCTGGGGGTCACTCCTGCACTGGAGTTCCGATCTTTCAGGTCCTGGGGGCTGCGGGTGCAGAGTCTTTTCCAGGCGTTGGGATCTGGGAGTCAGGCAGTCGCGGTCAGGGGGAGCCTCGGGATTCCCTCTGCAGGCGTCGCTGTGGGCGTCAGGGGGGGCAACTCTGGCTACTCACAGTCTCGTAGTCGCCGGGGAGTCCTTCCTGAAGTGTTGTTTCTCCACAAGTCGAGCCGGGGGCGTCAGGTGCAGAGTAGCAAGTCTCACGCTTCCGGCGGGAAACGCAGTTGTCTGAAGTTGCTTCTTTGAAACAAAATTGCAGTCTTGGATGAACAGAACGGCTGTCCTCAGGAGTTTCTTGGTCCTTCTAGAGCAGGGCAGTCCTCTGAGGATTCAGAGGTCACTGGTCCTGGGGAAAGCGTCGCTGGAGCAGTGTCTTTTCGAAGTGGGGAGGCAGGCCGGTAGAGCTGGGGCCAAAGCAGTTGGTGTCTCCGTCTTTTTCTGCACGTTTTTTTAGCTCAGCAGTCCTCTTCTTCTTAGGTTGCAGGAATCTGAGTTCCTAGGTTCAGGGGAGCCCCTAAATACAGAATTTAGGGGTGTGTTTAGGTCAGGGAGGGCAGTAGCCAATGGCTACTAGCCCTGAGGGTGGCTACACCCTCTTTGTGCCTCCTCCCAAGGGGAGGGGGTCACATTCCTATCCCTATTGGGGGGATCCTCCATCTGCAAGATGGAGGATTCCTAAAAGTCAGAGTCACTTCAGCTCAGGTTGCCTTAGGGGCTGTCCTGACTGGTCAGTGACTCCTCCTTGTTTTTCTCATTATCTCCTCCGGCCTTGCTGCCAAAAGTGGGGCCGTGGCCGGAGGGGGCGGGCAACTCTACTAGCTGGAATGCCCTGTGGTGCTGTAACAAAGGGGGTGAGCCTTTGAGGCTCACCGCCAGGTGTTACAGCTCCTGCAAGGGGGAGGTGATAAGCATCTCCACCCAGTGCAGGCTTTGTTACTAGCCACAGAGTGACAAAGGCACTCTCCCATGTGGCCAGCAACATGTCTCGAGTGTGGCAGGCTGCTAGAACCAGTCAGCCTACACGGGTAGTTGGTTAAGGTTTCAGGGGGCATCTCTAAGGTGCCCTCTGGGGTGTATGTTACAGTACAATGTACACTGGCATCAGTGTGCATTTATTGTGCTGAGAAGTTTGATACCAAACTTCCCAGTTTTCAGTGTAGCCATTATGCTGCTGTGGAGTTCGTGTTTGACAGACTCCCAGACCATATACTCTTATGGCTACCCTGCACTTACAATGTCTAAGGTTTTGCTTAGACACTGTAGGGGCACAGTGCTCATGCACTGGTGCCCTCACCTATGGTATAGTGCACCCTGCCTTAGGGCTGTAAGGCCTGCTAGAGGGGTGACTTATCTATACAGCATAGGCAGTGTGAGGTTGGCATGGCACCCTGAGGGGAGTGCCATGTCGACTTACTCGTTTTGTCCTAACCAGCACACATAAGCTGGCAAGCAGTGTGTCTGTGCTGAGTGAGGGGTCCCCAGGGTGGCACAAGATATGCTGCAGCCCTTAGAGACCTTCCCTGGCATCAGGGCCCTTGGTACCAGGGGTACCAGTTACTAGGGACTTACCTGGATGCCAGGGTGTGCCAATTGTGAAAACAAAAGTACAGGTTAGGGAAAGAACACTGGAGCTGGGGTCTGGTTAGCAGGCCTCAGCACACTTTCAAATCAATACATTGCATCAGCAAAGGCAAAAAGTCAGGGGGTAACCATGCCAAGGAGGCATTTCTTTACAAGGAGTATACAATGAGATTGCGGATTCCCTGTCTCGTTCACAGTGGCAGCGTTTTTGCAACCTGGCACCAGGAGCAGAACAGAACAAGACAGTGGTCCCGGCAGACATTTGGGAGTGGGGGGCATGATGATCACAGGGCTGGTGGAGATGTCTTTAGCGGAATCCACTCGGCGAAGTTACTGGCTGGCCTGGTTGGATTTTCAATCATTTGAGCGGTTTGCAGGAACTTTTTGGCTGCAGGTGGGTAAACAGTTAGAGCGTTGTGCCTTGCGTTTTGTGCTGTTTATGATACAGAAAGGTTTGTCAGCGGCGACTATTGGTGGAAAACTGGCGGGCGTTTCATTTTACGGGAAACTGTTTTTTGATCACGACCCAGCTAGAAACAACTTGTTGGGTAAGATGTTAAAAGGATGGGGCAGGGTTAGATCAGCGGAGGGTAGGGCGGCCAGAGAACCTATTGGTTTTGAATTATTGCTGGAATTGTTGCATGTGCTGCCAGTGTGTTGTGCAGACGAATATGAGTTAGCACTGTTTCATTTATGTATGGTGTGGATGTTTTTTGGCGCATTCCGTGTGTCGGAATTGTAGGGGGTTGGAGCAGCGGTAGGGGTGCGGTACAAGGAGGTGTGCCTACATGGCGAACGTTTGGGGATTTGGCTTAGACGCTCTAAGACTGATCAGCTGGGTAGAGGGAAGTGGGTGTGGTTGGAAAAAGGGTGCAATGCTTTGGCCTGTCCAGTCTTGGAATGGATGAATTTTCAAACCTTGAGTTTTTCTCCTAGAGAAGCTGGGGTGTTTGTACACAGGTCTGGGTCAAAGCTTACCAGTTTTCAGCTCCTACGCGTGTTGAGGATGGCTCTGGGACGGACGGGCTGTCAGGCCATGGATTTTGGCACACATTCGTTCAGAATCGGGGCAGCCACGGCGCATTTGGGTTGGGACTGGGCGAAGATCAGGGCGATAGGCCGCTGGAAGTCAAGGTGCTGTGAACGCTATGTGAGGCCCTGAAGGGCAGGGAATGACAGCAGTTTCTTGGCGGGGGGTGCCCGTTATGTAAAGGTCAGGGCTGTGTTTTGAAAAAAATTTATTGGTGCCCACACTGACACATATTTCAGCGGTTATCAAAAACAAACAGCTTTCTTAACTATTAACAGTCAATGATGCCATTTTAGGATACATGGTGACTAACCCAAATATAACACTTCTCAAACAAGAAAAAAATGAGAACAAGCGATCCCCCGCCCCAACCATTCCCACCCGGCGTTTTGTAAAAAGTTGTTTTATGAATTGCTTTTTTCATAAAGCAATACTCCACCAGGCCCTCGGGTGGTCCCTCTTATAAGATCAGTCAGATGTCAGGGTATCAGAAAATGTGCAGGGTTCAGACGTGGTGGACGTTCTGTGTTCGGAAGGCCTTTTGAAAGATACTCTGCTACTGGGGAACATAGTGCTTCAGATGGCAAGTGTTCTTTTGGGGCATTGCATATCAGGCATCCCATTGCTACTATGTACCATAAATGAGAATACCAATGAAAAACAGACAACAGGTCCTTCTTTTTTTCACCATAGTGCTGTTGCCAGTTTTGCTACTTTCAAACTGCTCCAAATGATTGCTTTATTGTAAAGTATTATGTATTTGAGTGCCGTGCTTCTCCTACCTCGCCGCTAAAACCTGGAACTCCCTCCCCACCAACCTGCGCAAGACTCAGGATCTCCTGTCATTCAAAAAACACCTCAAGACATGGCTTTTCAAACAGTAATCGTTAGCTCCCCCCTATTTTCTTCCCCCCCCCCAGCGCCTTGAGACCCTTACGGGTGAGTAGCGCACTCTATAATTTTTTTTGATTGATTGATTGAGTGCCGTAAACCTAGCAAGAATAGGGCTGGAGGGAACGGAAGAGGCAAGCCTAATATATACTGTATTTTAGCATCTTTCTTCCAGAAGAAATTAAATTGTGGACAGTCCCATCAAATATAGAAAAAAGAGCCCCTCTCACCAAATCCTTTCCAACACAAAGGGCTAGATGATGGGAACATTTTGTGGTGTTTCGAGGGGTGGAGATGCCAGGTAAAAGGATTTTGTACCCTATGTCTTTTGATTTTATGGAAATGGTGCATTTGTGAAGATCTACCCTCAATCCCTGCCACTCCTGTACCGGGATGGTTCTGTCTAAGGTCTTGTCTCATTTACCTTGGAATGCCCATTTAGGTAGTGATCTATTGTATTGCAGGGTTACATATAAATTGGATATGAAACCTTTTTATGATAGAAAAGAGGCAAGCAGGCTTTTAAAGGATCTTATATCGTGAGTCGCCGCTGTTTTATTGTCAGGATGTAATTCCCAGTGTCGAAGTTGTAGATAATGCAGCCGCTCAGTCTCTGGAATTTTAAATTCTAGTTTACATTGTGTGAAGGATTTCATGTCACTGTGCTGGAACATGTCGGCTACATATCTACATCCACCTTGTTGCCATTTAGTGAATGGTAATTTGTGAGCACACCTCTCTTGTTGACTGTGTCACATGTTTGGAGCATAGTTTTGGAAGGGATGCCAAGGTATGCACTGGCTGTTCAAGCAGTAGCAGCACCTCCTCTCCCTCACCTTCTCCCTCTTACCTCCTCAGCACCTTGAGACCCTCACGGGTGAGTAGTGTGCTTTACAAATCTCCTGATTGATTGATTGGCTCTTAAGGAGCCAAATCACTTCACTTAGGGCCCGATTTAGATCTAGGCAGAGGGAATAGTCTGTTAGAAATGTGACGGATAGCCCATCCGCCTTATTACAAATACCTATATTATATAATGGGATCGTAATACAGCGGACGGTATATCCGTCACATTTGTGACAGAGTATTCACCTCTGCGGAGATCTAAATCAGGCCCTTAATGGTTAAGTGATAACTGCTTTTTCAGTGGGAGGTCATTGTGTGCCAACCTCCTCTATTGATGTCTCTACTATAATGCAGAGTAGGGCTGTGTATTAATACAATTTAAGTCAGGCATTACCAAGCCTTACTTTGTAGTAGCGGTTTTAAGCATTAAGTTTCCAAGCATGAGTACCAGGTCAAAAGAGCGAGCTTAAGTACAACCTCAAATTGTATCCCCTGAATATTTGTTTCTGTCTGATTTGGGAAGCCAGGGGCTCAATACGAAGGGCAAACAATAAGGATGATATGGGGGAATCCAGTTCTGTACCTCTTGTCATTGGGAATGCCTGCAACATTAGGCCGTTGAGAGATATACATGTTCTAGGTGCATGATAGTTAGCCATCACCGTCAATATAAATCAGGGATCCACCCTCACCACCTCCAGGACCAGCCTGATAGAGCCCTAGTCTCTAAAGCCTACATTCTCCTTGGTGACCTCAACTTTTACTTGGTAGCCCAAAACGACCTCTGCTCCACAGCACTCCTTGAAAGCTTGAGCAATATCGGACTCAGCAGTTTGTCTCCAACACAGCCTGCAGGACACAAATGGGACCCCATCTTCACCACAAATGACAGCATCAAATGTAACTCCGCCATACCACTCACATGGAGCAACCTCTCCATCTTCCACTTCCAAATCAACACACCTCAATGCAACACCCCTGCCAGATTCAACATTTTAATTCACATCTGGGGCAAAATGACAGAAGCAGACTGGCTCAACGCCCTCAGCATCGATCAACCTAGCCCCACAGGCAATCTCAACAAGGACATCAACAACTTCAACAACTGGATCAAGAACTGCATGGATTCCCTCACACCCCTCAAACTCAGCAAGCAAAGTAGATCAAACAAACAGGCCAGCTGGCATACAGAAGACCTCTGACACACCAAACAATACTGTAAACAGCTAGAAAGGAAATGGTGAGCCAGCCACAACACCACCGACAGAACTACCTACAAGGTTGCATTCAGATGCCATCTGCAGGAAAATAGGAGACACTGAGAAAACTAGTGGACCACATCAAAGGAGGTTCCAACAAATGCAAAGAGATCTCGATTGTTAAGGATTTCACATCACCCTCAGCCACTGTCAACAACACTGCTGCCTCCCAACAACTATGCAACAATGTATCCAACTTCCTCCAGAGAAAATCACAAACATCTACAGCACCTTTGCACATCAACCCAACCCCAGAAAACACATTGATAACCTACTCACAAAACAACCAAGAGGGCTACTTACTTGAATGGACAACAATGGCCAAAAACGACATAGCGGCAATCATGCAGACCATCCACTCGGGCCGCAGTGGACCATACACATCTATAACCAGTGAACATCATCAATCAGAATCACCCTGACCCACAGCATCAACACCTTAATCTATCCGCCATTTTCCCAGATAAATGGAAACTTTCAGAAATCATCACCCTCCTCAAGAAGCCCACAGCTGACCAATATCAACTGAGCAACTTCTGACCTATCTCCTTGCTTTCCCATCCATCCAGAATGATTCAGAAGAACATCAACAAGCAACTTACAATTCACCTCGAACTTCACTATCTTCTAGGCAACACTCAATCAGGATTCAGAAACAACCATACCCCCGAAACAGCACTCATTGTGGGCACCGATGAGATTCGAATCATCCCGGACCAAGGTGAGAAGCCGGCCCTTATCCTGCTCGACCTCGCCACGGCCTTCAACACTGTCTCCCATAAAACCCTCATCAGAAGACTCCACAAGATTGGCAAACAAGGATTCACTTTCAAATGGACCTGTTCCTCCTCACAGAAAGAATCCAAAAGGTCAGGCTGCCACCCTTCACATCAGAGACCAAGAACCTGATATGCAGAGTCCCACAGGAATCTTCCTCTGCCCCACTCTTTTCAACATATAAATGACGCCGCTCGCCAATATCATCCAATCATAAGAAATCACAGTCATCTCTTATGACAATGACACCCAACTCATCCTCTCCCTGACAGACAAGACAATCGCCACAAAAACCAACTTCACAGCAGCATGACCATGGTAGTAGACTGGGTGTGAACCAACTGCATGAAGCTCAACTCTGACAAGACAGAAGTAATGGTGTTCGGCAACAAGACCTCCCCATGGGTCTCCACATGATGGCTGTTGGAGTTAGGACCAACACCCACACCCACAGCCCATGCAAGAAATCTAGGGATCTTCTTGGATGACAAGCTTAACATGAAGGATCAAGTCAGCACAGTGTGCACCTTCTACTTTCATATCCTAAGAATACTGCGAACTACCTTCTAATGGTTTCCTCAGAACACCAGACTGACCATCATGCAAGCACTCATCACCAGCAGGTTGGACTATGGTAGCACTGTATGCCGGAGTCGCCAAACAACTCCTACACAGACTCCAGACCATCCAGAACAACGCCGGAAGAATCATACTCAATCTCAGGAAAATTCACTGGCTCCCTATTCACAAGCACAACCAATTCTAACTTCTCATGCACACACACAAAGCCCTACACAACACAGGACCAGAATACCTGAGCAGCTGCATACATGTTCACCAACCCACCAGACACCTACGCTCTGCCTTGCTCACACACATTCCGCTCATCCTCAAAAGTAAAACTGGAGGTCGCTCATTCTCCTACATCACACCCAAGACTTCTAACTATCCCCCTAAATATATCCTCCTCTCACTTCCTGAGTTCCAAAAAAAGTGGAAGCCCTGTCTGTTTGTATAAGCATCTTGGGGACCACACAGCTACACACCTACGCAAGGGCCTGGATATCCTCTTGGATGATTAATGCACTATACAAATCGACATACATAACATGTCTACTCAATCAAAGGCTTTCTCCACATCTTAAGTTCTGCATAGCACCAGGGCTTGTTTTTCCACCAGTTTATCAGTTAAGTGTGTCAATTTACAAATATCATCATGGGTCTGTTGGCCTTTAATGAATCCTGATTGATCAGGGTTGATAATCATGAGGAGAAGGTCATTTAGGCTGTTTGCCAAAACCTGAGTAGAGTTTAGCGTCCATGTGTAAAAATACAGTTGGTCCATACAAAGCACATTTTCTAGGGTCTTTACGGAAATAATAGCTTTGATCATGGAAGGAAAAAGGAACCTGCAGGAGCAAATGAATGAAATAAGGTTGTCCATCTAGGGAGGAGTTTATGTTGGAAGGCCTTCTAGAATGCTCCAGCGGTGAAGTCATCTACCCCCGGTGCTTTGTCAATTGTCAACTGCTTAAAAGCAGTTGTTTCTTCCTCATCTGATATCGAGGCCTCCAATAGTTTAACATATATTATGGTTAGGATTTTAGTTCGATGTTCTTCAGTAGTGTAATTTAGTTGGGAGGTGATGGGATATTTCTTCACCGCACACAATGCCTTGTAACACGTCTGGAATTCCTTTAATTTATCCGACTCAGCCTTTAGGAACCTGCTGCCAGATGTGAACAGTTCTTTGACATTGGAATTCACCACCTTTTCCCTAGGAAGGTGGGCTAGATATGGGCCTACTTTCTGATAGGTCTCCTATGAGTGGCTCTTCAAACGGAGTAGAGTGAGCGCTGCACTGTTGACCATCATGGCTTTAAGTTTACCTGTAAGCACTGTTAATTTCCGTAAAATTTTTAATATGCCACAGTGTGTATCTCTGACTCCAATGTTTGACTTTTCTGGTGTCGGCATTTCTTTAAATGTGCCACAGTGGATATGAGTTTCCCTCTTAATATGGCTGTAAGTGCTCCTCACAGGATGCCAGGGGATACATCTGCAGTATTGTTAATTGAGAAGTATTTGTCTGTATGCTTCCCTGTTTCTTGGACAAGTAAGGGATCTCACAAGAGAGATGAGTGTAGGCACCATTGCATAAGGCATCATGTTCATGTGTCCACATTTTCTTGAATGATGATAACTTATGATCGACCAATTTCTGATTTGACTACCATTGGGGGTGGGACATTACTCATCGAAAAGTAATCTATTCTGGAGTGCAGTAAGAGAACATGGGAAAAGAAGGTGTAGTCACATTCCAACTTTTAGACCCCCCATCCCTCACGCTGCTCTTGCCATACCTTGTGCATACCCAAGGAATTAACTTGTACTTTGAGTCTTTTAGCGAATGTGCTGGTGTCTCCTCGATGAGGGCTTCACCTGTGCTTCAAATGGTCCCATCCCACGCCATTTTGAATTCTCCTTTGATTATAACCTCCCCTTTGGCAAAGCCTGCTAATTTTGTAAAGAATTTGGTCAGAAACGGAACCTGCCCAGTGGTTGGAGCATGAACTGTGGCTGGATTTAGAAGGGTGTTCTCCCGTTTCCTCCGACTGAGGATGAAGCATCCAGCTTTACCTTTGCATGTGTCATCTATCTGAAAGTGGCTACTCCATTATGTTTTGTTTTGGAGGAGTTTAACATCATGGGGTTTCATGTGTTTCATTCACTGTGGATCAGATCTTGTCAGATGTGTCTCCTGGAGACCCAGTGTTGTCACAGGGGTTTGCAGGAGTGAATTTCATATGAATATTCTCTTGTTTGGGGCTTTAAGGCCCTTACCATTACCACCATCTATAATGCGTAGACGAACAGCAGAAACACAGGATTTCTGGATCATTGCAAGTCAGTGTACAGTGGGAACTATCAAAGGTGTCGTCTATGTGTTTTATAAGTTACACAATAACAGCCGGATGGGCCAAATCAACCATGAAACGGAAAACCTTAATAAAAAAGAACTGTGCAGGCGACCAATAATAGGTCCGTGATTCCCATAGGGAAACATGTAAATGTACTACGAACCCAGGGGAAGGAACTGGGACCCCAAGTCACAAACATGGTTCAAGGATGGGAATACTACCCTGTGCATGGCAAAAGCTTAGAGGGGAAAGTGTCAACTTCGAGCACTACAGCCTGCCCAAACCCCCATCCTCCCTCGCCCCCCAACCACGTCCCCCAAGTCACCCCAATCGTCCCTTAGGCACCATGGCACCTTTCTTGGAGTAGGCGAGCCAGGCCAGAAATTCCCCCCTGCCTTGATAGAACATTAGTAATAGGAGAGGAGGAAAGGCTCATGTCAGAAAGACAGCATTTTTACACCCTACAGAAGTTGTGAGTTTCAACAAGAATACCGAACAGGCATACTGTCCCCGCGGTGTGCGAATTGTGTGCTCACGTGAATGCATGGACAGCTTATGTGATTAAAGTACTTGTTGTCTCCAGGGCCATCCTGTGAGTGATATTCCGCAGAGACGTATTCAGTGCTTGTTTCTATCTCTTTGCCTAGCTTCCCAATGGTTGTGTGCCTTAGTTTTATTCCACTGTTAGTCAACAGTACACATAGAGGCAATGGCGATGTGCTCACCTGCAGCCGAGAAGAGATAGGTTTTGTTGTCATTTCCAAAATATAATCCACAGGGAAAGGCCTCGTTGATTCTGATATTGTCAGTTCTAAGTTTGTCAGTGTTGGGTCAAACCGTGTGTTGTTTCTGTAGTGTCTGCTGAGAACCTGTGATACACAGCTGACATTAATGGTGCTGGAAAGTGATGTCTCACTTGCTCCGAGCAAGCTTCATTATCTCTTCCTTCATACCCAAGTGATGAAGCTCAGCTAAGGTGTCTCTAGTCCGCTTATCCAGGGGGGATCTGCACAGCCTCACTTTGAGGACTCTCCCCCCCTCGATGGGACCATGTAGACAAGTGCTTCAATGCCCCACATAGGGGTAGTAGGCCGTACAGTATATACATGCTGCAATACAAATCAACCAACGCTATGATGCCAAAGCATAGCCAGATCCCAATCTTCCTAGTGTGCCCAGTCCACCCTGTGTTCGCCCTCCCGCCCTCACACAAGACCTCATCCTTCACCAAAGGGACCCATGTGCAGCGGCAACAAGCATTTATAATGCATCGGGTCTCGCGTTTGCTCGTGTTAGAGCCGATCGCGTTGTAAACTCCTAACCCGACTTTTCACCTATCGGGCAAAAGTGCATTGATGCAAGTAACCCGAAAAAGTGAAATCAAGTAGGTAAAGCGCTCGACTTCTGCCAAGCGAGATCGGGCTCGTAAATTAGTTTAAAAAAAGTCCACGAGCCCGATGGAAAACAGCGAGCCTCGCATGTTTTCTGTACTTGGTCGCTGCGCTCGAGGAGGGCTTGCCACCGAAAAAGGCATGCCATATGCGTGCCTCGACTAATGAAAACAAGCCGATTTAATTAGGGAATCCCACGAGCCAATAAAAAGCACTGACGTGAAGTTGACAGGGCTCGGAGCCCTTTTCTAAATACTAAAGAGTCTCCCTGCTATACGCATGCGCTAGCGCATGCAAAGCAGGCTCGACCCTAAAAAGGACGGCTCACCTCTGTGGCGTTCTCCTCTGCCTTGCCAGTAGCGGCGATGTCATCAACCTCCAGCCCCAAAGCCTGCAAGGAAAAGTGTGCTGTAAGAGGAGGCGTGACTCTAATGCAAACAGACAGCTGCGCGTGGCCTTGAGCAAGCATACCTGTAATTAACCCCTATGCATCGGCTATTACTACTGCTTGCATACCCGTACACACAGGATGTTTATATGCGCACACCCTACAACACATACCTGTCAATGTATGACCTCGCAAAGACGATTGCAAAGACCTTGCTCAGACTGATTGTACGATGCACACTTACTAAAAGTCTGGCCCTGTGTGTTTTACCAGTGGTCCCATTCACAAAGGGCGCCCAGGCACCAACTATAATGCTGTTACCCACAGTGTAATAAACTCTGCCTTGACTCTGTTTGGAAGGGGGTGAACCAGCAGTGCTTCTGCTATTATCCACGTGGATGAACTTCCTTTACCTGGTACTTAGTGGGCTGACGCCCCAGCCGCACTGTTTTGGGTTATACATGGCAGGAAAGCCTTCCAGAAGTTATCCTGATATCCCCCTGCTGGGGTAGTTGGTGGATGGAAATGTATACTAATTCTTGTCTCATTTCCTTTTGGAGCATTACAGAATTTGCTGTAATGTATCTTCTATTGTGTATGACTAGCACAGTTGTTGTTTGAAAAACAATAAAAAGTGCTATGAAACCAAACAGTCCTTCTGCTTCAAATCCCACTACACAAACAATACGAATCTCACCCATATAAACAAACTGTGAATTTAGGGTGCCAGCGGTATCGGTTACCATTCACATTTAGATTACTGGGCTACTGGTAATTAGGTAGTTGTTGCCCAGTCTTTACAGAGTCCAGGCAGACACAAGGCTGCGTCATTAACAGTACCCACATGTTTTACTAGTACCAATCAGTAACTGAGCTATAGGGGTAGGGTGGAACTGTAGCTTCAAACCACCATAACTCTAACTGTAACCTAGTAACATTACCCTGTCTCTAACCTAGTCGCTCCCGCTGTTCCCTAGTATCCAAGAACCCTGCCTCTATTTCTAACTATACCATAGCATCTATATCCTAGTATGTCAGCCCCGATTATAACCTGGTACCTCCGCTCCCATGTATACCGCTGAACGTCTGCCCATGCATATATCCTGAAACCACAACCCATGCTTACACCCCTCATACTTCTACCCTTAACACTTAATGTGACCCTGACGCCAACCAAGGTAGTCCCAATTGTTGGAAGCTAGCTCTATATATACTATACCAAAGTAAGGTATAGTGTGCACAGAGTCCAGTGGATCCCCAGAGGCTTTACAGAGGCTAAAGTAGATAATACTAATGCTCTCTTTTGTGGTAGTGTGGCCAAGCAGTTAGGCTTATCAGAGGGTAGTCCAAAGCATTTGTTGTACACACACAGTCAAGAAATGAGGCACACACTCAAGGACTAACTCCAGGACAATAATTTTCTATAGCAAAAATATATTTTGTTAATTTATTACTAGAACCAAAAGATCTTTGTTGCAGGTAGGTACAGTTGTACGTTGGCATCAAGCATATGTATCAAATGTACTTTGTTTAGGTTTTGCAGGTAAAACAGTTTACAAGTAAGTAACACTTAACAATTTCAAAAGTTGACAGTGCAATTTCTCATGGGAACCAATGCAGTCGTGGGGAGGAAAAGTGTTAGCACAGTTTAGAGGTAAGTACTCGACTTACAATCCCAGTCTTCAGAGGTTAAGATGTCCATAAGTCGAAGTTCAAGTTGACCCCAAAAGTGCACCACCAGGAACACAGGGCCTGCCAGGTGCAGACGTCAAAGTTAGTGTTGGGTTGTCAATGGAATCCTATGAGGCATGGGGGCATCCAGAGAAGATCTGCTTGCAGGTAAGTACCGGCAACTTCAGGGCACAGACTTGGGGGTTTAGGTCAGCACTGGGAGCGCCACAGGTCAGCACCAAACACACACCCTCAGCAGCACGGGGGCAGCCAGGTTCAGGGTGCAAACACAGCATGGGCACCCAATGCTTTTCAAAGGGGGAGCCCCGGGGGACACAAAGATGCTGCAGGCTGGGTCCAGGGGGTCAGTTGCAGAAAACCAAAGGTTGGACAAGGAGGAGAGGTGCCCACTGGATGTTGATGGTCTGTCGGTCGGATTCCCCAATACCAGGGGGCTGCGGGTGCAGGGGTACTTTTGGTGGTTTTGAATCTATATTGGGTCCGGTCAAGCTGGTCCTCTGGATTTAGGCTGCAGGCGTTGTCGTGTTGGCTAGGAGGGGTCAACCCAGGGTGGACTCGAGGTCGGTATCACCTGGGGACATTCTCTGGACCAGTGGGCCACCTGGACATGGGCCGTGGGTGCTAGGTGCAGAGTTGACAGGGCTTGTGGGTCCGGGGCAGTTCTGGGGTCCTTGTGGGAAGTTTCTTGGGTGGACAGGGCCACTGTCCTTGGGAATTCGTGGTCCTGTGGTGGACAGGCAGTCCTCTGGGGGTTGTATAGGTCGCTGGTTCTGCAGGATGCATTGCTTTTTTTGTAGCAGAAGTCTTTGTAGCTGCAGACAGGCTGGTAGGGCTGGGGCCAAGTCAGTTGTCATCTGGAGTCTTCACTGCTGGGGTTGGCTCTTCAGGCCTTCTACTTTCTTCTTCTTGAGGTCACCCACAATCTGAAGAGCAAGGTTCAGGGGTGCCCCTAAATACTAGATTTAGGGATGTTACATGGGTCAGAAAGCAGTAGCTAATGGCTATTGTCCCTGAAGGTGGCTACACCTTGCCCACTCCCTATGGGGAGGGGGACACATTCCTATCCCTTTTGGTTCCTCTCCTCCAAAGCAATATGGGGAATTCTGTAAGGAGGGGCTCACTTCAGCTCTGGACATCTTAGGGGTGGTTCTAGCTCAAGTGGTCACTCCTCCTTGTTTTTCATAATTTTCCTGCCGGACATGCTGCCAAAAGTGGGGCTTGAGCCAGTGGGGTTGTGGGGGGGGGGGCTTTCCACTAGCTGGAGTGCTCTGGGGCACTGTGTAACAGGAGGCCTGAGCCTTTGAGGCTCACCTCCAAGTGTTGTAGTTCCTGCAGGTGGGAGGTGTGAAGCACCTCCACACTGACCAGGCTTTGTTCCTGACCCCAGAGAGCACAAAGGCGCTCACCCAATGTGGTCAGAAACTTGTCTGTTAGAGGCAGGCTGGCACAGACTGGTCAGCCCTACACTAGAGGGTTGGGGAAAATATAGAGGGCATCTCTAAGATGCATACTGTGTGCTATTTACAATAAATCAAACACTGGCATCAGTGTGGGTTTATTGTGCTGAGAAGTTTAATACCATACTTCCCAATCTTCAGTGAAGCCATCATGGAGCTGTGGAGTTTGTAATGACAAACTCCCAGCCCATGTACTTAATATGGCCACACCGCACTTGCAATGTCTAAGAATGGATTTAGACACTGTAGGGGTGTATTGCTCATGCAGCTATGCCATCACCTGTGGTATAGTGCACCCTGCCTTAGGGCTGTAAGGCCTGCTAGAGGGGTGACTTACCTATGCCACAGGCAGTGGTTGGTAGCATAGCACCCAGACAGAGATGCCATGTCGACGTTGCCTTTTTCTCCCCACCAGCACACACAAGCTGCAATATGTGTTTATATGTGTTTCGTGAGGGGTCCCTTAGGGAGGCATAGTACATGCTGCAGTTCTTAGGGACCCTCTTGTCCCACAGCCCTTGGTACCATTGGTACCCTTTACAAGAGACTTAGCTGTGTTCCAGGGGTGTGCCAATTGTGGAACCAATGGTGCAGTTTTAGGAAAAGAATACTAATGGTGGGACCTAGTTAGCAGGATCCAAGCACACTCTCAGTCAAGTCAGCATCAATATCAGGCAAAAGGTGTGGGAGGTAACCATGCCACAAGGGGCACTCTCCTACACCAATCGCATCAAGTCTTTCAAGGACGGGTAGAAGAAGAGACAAAGGCTTTTGTCCATTGATGAAAGACAGACAACCCCATGGCTTACAGAGCTAACACCTGGTCCACCGTCATGCTTGGCCTACTCCACCCATAAACGGAGAGTCTTTGTTGATAGTAATCTCCTGTTAGTTTACCAAAGCAACAATTTTGTCAAAAATAATTCTACCAGATTGTTACCACTATCTTTGCTACTCATCTTCAACCCTCCCTAATTACAGCCGATGTTCTGTGCAGAATATACTATTTAAATGCCTCGTATATCATCAGAGCCACTTTCATTTACTATTTAAATGCCTCATATATCATCAGAGATACTCTCATTTACAAGGCGCAACATATGCAAAATAAACCTGCTAGATCAGTGTTTCCCAGACTGTAAGTAGTTCATGAGCTGATTTTTGGTGGTTCGTTAATGTCCAAACAATTAAGAAAGCTGCCTTAAATTATATATTTATCTTGTCATATTTTTTGCGCTTCAAAGGCAGAGGTCAAATGTCATGCTTTGTCTTCTGACAAAAATAAAGTGAATTGTGTGGTTATGTGACAATATTACTGGGGCTTCAGAGATTGTGAAAGGAAAGGTTAGGAAAGCAAAATGGATGCACTTTTTTGTAATTCTGAAGTTTGATGGAAACAAAGATGTTAATAGCATCAAAACAAATTAAGACAGTTTACTTGACGATGCACAAATAATAAATATTCACTGAAACCTGATTTTCACTTGTCATTTGTGTGTACAGTATAGTTTTATGAGTAAACCTGTGTGTGTGGAAATGTAGTGGCCATTTCAATGGAAAATGTGCTCAAAGTGTGCTACCACAATGCTTTAGTTACATTAAAAAGTCACCCGCCTTATGTCCTTTAAAACTACCCGCATCTCCAAAAAATGTCATTCTAAAAATTGTGTCCTGGTTCTAAAACCTTTGGAAGCACTGTACTAGATTAATCTTCAAGTTCAAGCTATCTGACTGCACCAGGCCCATACTACACAGGCTCTAATGTGTATGTGCCTTGATTCAAGGTCAATTTGAGAGCAAGGGCATAACGCAGCCCCTGGGGCATGGGGTGAGGAGAAGAACCCCCTAGGGGGCCTCCAGCAATTCAAGGGGGGGGTATTCAGCCTAAAGTCAATGAATATCTGTGAGACATGGGAGACTCAGGGGATCTCCCATCACATTCTGCAGGTGGCCTCATCATTTTGCCTTATGCCACTGGTTGAGGCCACATAAATAGCTTCGCCAATAGGGGTTTTAACCACAGCATTTTGGGTACTAAATAATTATACAAGTGTTACATGTATGGCTATGCTAAATGGAATAACCAGGAGTGATTTGAAAATCCGCAGTTCAGTGGGTAGTGGTGTCATTTCGAAGACATGAAATTGTTGTGGTGCAATTTAGATTTTCATCTAGTGAGAGGTCTGGTGTTAGTCTGAATTGCTTTTGCTTTCCAGTTAGCTAATAAATCTCTAAATATGATAGTCCATTTAAATATTGATAGTCCTAAACCACTCTTCTACGTGTTAAAATTAACCATTGTTTAATAAGCTTCCTCTTCATGGAAAGTAAACAATAAGTGAACATTGCAATTGTAATATGTGTCAGTTAAAAGTACCGTGTTAGGGACAGCAGTTTCATAAATCTCGTATACAGACAGGATGTGCAATGTTAACAAAGCAAAATATGTTTTACTAAAACCTTACCTTCCTAACTACATACACTCATCCCTCTCCCCCGGCTTGGTGTCGTTCTGGCATCTCTCTGTCTAGAATCCACTGGCAGGTGGGTGTGTTTGTTTCCCTGAGGTCGTGGTCATCCATTTAAGTCCCCGCGGGCTGGGGGCGCCAAACTACAGTGTGTGTATCTGTCTCGAGTGTGTGCCACCAGCCCCTGGAAACTAGAATGTTGTGTGTGCACTTAAATCTTGCTCTGTACCATGCTGCAATCAGACTGCTATCAGTGTACCTATTTCTTCACCTGCCCATCTTTGCATCCAGCAATGCCCCATTCCCCAGTGGAGGTCAAGCTGCTATTTGTGTACCCACCTTCCTTTCTGTGCACCGACTCACCTTCAGCTGGAGGTCGGACTATGTGTATTTGCCCTTTCCAGGCATGCACTCGTTAGAGGTTAGAATGCCTGGGGGTATACGTACCTAGCCCCCAACCTTTGACTGCAGGGGCTGGAAGTCAGACTATAATATGTGTACCAAATCAATCACCTATACTCCCTCCTAGTAGGATGTCACATAGCTGTGGGTGTACACTCAGCCCTTCATCTGTATCCCACAGAGTAGATATACAATTGCTTCATGTGCATCTAGACACTATCGTCATGCATCCATCCACACAGCTGCAAGTCACAATGTTCTCTTCTGCCTCATCTGGGTGAGATAGCTGGCTGGAGGACAGACTACAGTGGATGTACCTAGCCTTCCTTTTCCGCTCCCTCTGGTTGAAGGTCTGTATCCGTAACCACAGTTCCCATCCATGCCCAGACTTACCCCTGGTGGGCTGTACAGAGTTGACACAAAGAACAGCAGCAGGACAAGGAAGGTCTTCTCCATTGTTCTGAAATAGAAGACAGTGTGGTTTAGTCCTTGGCTCCCCCAGGCCCACAGACTGATTTTACAAAGTACCACAAGGTTGAAGAAGGAACACGTTTTGAAAAGGATACTAGATTCTGCTTATATTTTGTTATGGGTAACTGTCCTGAAAAGCAAACTTTGAAACGTTTAAGGACTCCATATAGTATGGAGTGTTAGCCCTTCGATCACCAGTGCTAAAGGTTTCTTTTCGGGACATATCCGAGAGAAGAGGCTCAAAGTGGGAGCAAGAGTATTGATAGAACAGTTCGACCCTCACAGAGAGATGATGATTGGAACTGGAAGACCAGAGGACCTTTCTCTTTTATGAGAAAGAGAGAATCCGTTATCCCACAACACTAGGATAATCAGTAGGAACCTGGCCCCTCGCTCTAAAACAAAAAAAGAAGAGGCCTGCAGTCTCCCTCTACCCACATGGACGTCAATATGGGATCACTAGAGGTAGCAGCTGCTACCCGAGCCCTATTCTTTGCTTCCTTTGGTACTGCCCTTGCTATCCTGCTGCTCAAGGGTCATAAAAGCAGCAGTGGGAACAGAAAGCAAACAGGACTCTATGAGCCCTGTTTACTTTCTGTCATTTCCACTCCTTGCCCTCACCCCAGCCTTTCAGAAGCAAACAGGAGGCTGTGGAAGTGCAAAGGGGGTTCACTCTTGTGAAATCATCTTCAGGCAAAAGGTGCATTACATCAGTCTTGCTACACCTGCATTTTAATAAATATATGTCATTGTCTGCCCCCAATCTTGAATAAGCGGAGTCTCTCCTCCTCAGGATCCTCAGGAGTCTAACACAATGAAAGCTCATCAGAAAGACCAAACCCACATTTTGTCCCATTCAGGGGTTCGGAATACAACAACACTGATCCTATTTCCTCTACCTTTTTCCTCTAAACACGTCCTACAACCCGCCATTTGCATTATCACAGTGAGCATCTAGCCCAGGAAATAGCAAATCATGGATTCAAGAATGTATGTGGTCTTAGGGTTGCTGTGCAGAAGTTCAGCTGAACTCAATAAAGAAGCTTGTTTCAAAAAAAGAGATGGGCGACTAACCAGAAAGGGAGGATCATTTTTGGGCTTTCTATGAAGGGATCTTGTTTGAGTGGGATGGTGATTTGCCTTTAACTCCTTATGCTAGAAGTCTCAAACACAACTCCTTTTAAGGAAATCTACCTATAGATCATTTGTCTGGGTTATTAGAACACTCACATACACATTATGGCTTTCCATTGAGAAAACATGCCCTTGGTAACAGACTGTATGAGCAGGATCTGTCTCAAACTTGACAGTGACAAAAAACCGACCTTGGATACCCACACTCATCCCCTGCAATTCTGCCAGGAATTCGGACACTGTGAATGAGAGCCGAATCTCCATGTCCAACAAGGTCAACTTGGTTGCATCTACCTGTTTCCACACCCTAAAATTGCTCAGGAAAATCTTCAGGTGGTTACCTCTGGATAACTGCGGATCTATTCGTTACCAGCATGGTCAACTACAGCAACACCCTCTACATAGGCATTATAGCCCAACTCACCATAAAGACCCCAAATGGTACAGAACTCAGCTGCCAAAGTCACAGTCAGCCTACTTCATGCACTCAAATATCCAAACACCTCAAAGACGTCCTCTGGCTTCTAATAACTAGTGATCTCTTTTCCTACTCCTCCCAGACACTAATCTCTAAGCAATCAAGGTACAGCCTACCTCAACAACCCCATCCTTTTTCACACCCTTCCAGCCAGCGCTGCTCGGCTAGACTTCACCTCATCCATGTACCCCACATATGGAGAGCCAAGCCGGGGGAGCACTCTTTCTGCTACACTGCCCCCTAAACCTTGAACGAGGTTGCCTACCACATCAGAGCTATCAGATCTGTCCTCAGATTGCCCATTCAACATATGATTACAGTTTGAGCTTCTTTAGTTGGCATGGAGTGTATTAAAGTTTGTTTCTTTTCACAGTTGCCTGTAGTATTAAGGCACAAGAGTGAGGTAATTTTGTTTGGAACCTGAGTTTGGATAAAGTGTTACCTTCCTTCCGTTCTCTGTCATTGTTTGGTAATGCTCCTGTGGTTACGTTTGTGGCTAAAAACCTGTGTTCATTATTACAGATGGAGGAAAGCCTTAATCAACAATGTCTTCAAGAACCTTAGGTTTCACTTGGGTTGCCCAAGAAAGATCATAGACTCTGTTACTCCAAACCACCATACTCTCTTGGTCAAAGCCACAGTAAACTCCCAATCAAGTATTTTAAGAACACCATTCAGAGAAAATTTGGATCTACAAGTTTCAGGAAGCCCAAAATGCTGGAGTTTATTTTGATCAATAACTAAATTAATGGAGAAGTTACAGTAGCAAGGAAGACTTATATTGGTTTCCTAGTGATGGCAAAATTGGGTTAAAGGTCATCTTCCTATTTCATAAGAACACTTTCGGCTGTACTCACAAATATTTGTTGTAAGGAATAATTTTTCATCATCCATCCTGGTTTCTCCAGTGGGGCAGCCATAGCTTGCTTACTCTGACCCCTTTTCAACAGACTATATTGGGTGGAACTCATGTGGGCTTGTTGGCACTTATCCTTTGGAAACCTCTTCCCAATACACTCCACCTCATATCATGATCCTCAACACCCAATACTGAGGCAAATGATGCAGACCAGCAACTTAAAAATAAGTGCAAGGCTGTATAAGTGCAATCTTTAATTGTTCTCATTCACTCATTTTCTTCTGAAATGTTCGGCTCTCAGGTGAGGAGGGATCTCCTCATCAGAAGAGTAGTTTCCTCATAGGAATGAAAATCTCCACAGAAGACCCCGAATGTCCTCTGATGATGCCCTCCACTTTACTCAGAAAGGCAGGACTTGCACAAAAGGATGGGGTGATCCTCAAAGGAAAAGAGCTCTGTCCAGAAAGGCCCTTTGATTCTGAAGTCTCTCTCAACGACTGACAGGCTCTCTTTAGAGGGGCAAATTGCTCCTCGAAAGGGCCGGAGTCTCTTCACAAGGGTAGACATCCAGAGGGACAAGGTGCGCTTCAGAGAAGTAGGTCGCACCTCAAAATGGATTGGCTCTCCTCAGAAGGTTAATGCAATTTTAATAATACAGTGGCTCTCTTCAGAAAGCTATGGCTCTCTTAGGAAGCAGAAAGCTGTCCTCACTAGTGTGGGTCTCCTCTTAAAAAGGAAAGTCATCTTCAGACAGGCATGGCTATCTTCATTAGGGTACTGATTACCGAGGAGAAGTTCAAAGACGTATGGACCTATTCAAAAGAACAGGACTCCCTTAAGTAGGGTACAGTTGTCTTGAGTAGGGTAGGCTCTGTTCAGAAGGAAGACGCTCTTCTCAAAAGACTAAGCCACTCTTAAAAAGGCCACTGTTATCTTAAGAAGATTGGGGCTCTCTTCAGAACTGGTATTTTCTAGTTCTGATGCATCTGATGCAGACCGGCACCTTGAGAAATGTTTTTGGATGCATAAGTGCATTCTTTGATTCGGGAGCTCTCAGGTAGCATGGAATCTCTTCGAAAGACGTTCAGTTTGTTAATATGAGAGAAGATCTTCTCAGAAGGGCCAGGATCTCCTCTGAAGGTCTTTGCTTTCCTTGGAAATGAATGACTTGTGCAGAAGGATTGAGTTATCCTTTAAGTAAAATAGCTCTCTCCAGAAAGCTACCTTGTTTCTGAACATCTCTCTGAACTGTTGCCGGGCTGTTGTTAGAGAGGCACGTCGTTCCTCAGAAGGGCTTGAGTCTCTTCAGTAGGATAGGCTTCTCCAGAGGGACAATGTGCACTTCAGAGAGGCAGATCACTTGTCTGAATGGATTGGCTCTCTTCAGAAGGCCAGTGCTATCTTAAGAAGGCAGTGATTGTCTTCAGAAGACTAAAATTCTTTTGAGAAGGTTAGGTGTCTCCGAAGAAGGCCATGGCTCTCTTCAGAAGGCTCAAGTTATTTTCGGAAGGCTAGGACTCTCTTAAGACAGTGCTAGCTTTTGAAAGCCAAGGCTCTCTTCAGAAGGCTGAATCTCTTTTCAGAAGGTTAAGGCTCTCTTCACGAGTGCGCTGTCGCTTCTAGGAATGGAAAACTATCTTCCAAAGGCCATGGTCATCTTCATTAGGGTGCTGATTCTGAAGACAAGTAGGGTGTTTTCTGAGGGGTGTGGAACTCTACAGAAGAACAGAGCTCTCTGCAATATGGTGCATTTCACTTACGGGTTGATGTCTCTCAAAGGGCCAGAAAGTTATTGTGAAAGACAAGCCTCCCTTCAAAAAGGCTGGCTGGCCTGGTAAGGCATGCCCAGCTCCACCCATTACACTTTCTAAGAAGGTCACAGCCCATGGCCACGGTGTAGGTATCTCCTTCCTCTCAAAGCCTCTTGAGGTGGCGCCTATTAATCTTCCAGCACAAACTTACCAGGTGTGGTGTGGCTTACCCAAAATCATGAACATACGAATAAACATTTTGAAAATTAAATTGCTCTCTGCACAGTGGCTAGTGTGGTTTTGAAATAATGTCATTTAATTCAGTCTTATCCTTATGGCTATCATTGTGATCTTTTTGAGGGGTTGGAAGTCATTGTGTGTTAGTTAAGACCACAGACCTCTCTATAAAGGCTGTTGGAGCTCATCACAGGCGCTGCTCATGTCACAGATGTTGCAAGCCAGAGGCCAAATTACATTTTGCCGTTTGTGCTCTGCTACTCTCAAGCCAACACGTCAATGAAATGACCTTTCGTGAAATCTGGCAGTGCAGCAGTTCTCTGACTGTTACCTTAGCACCAGTTTCTTGCACCAACTCTTATCAGGCCATTCAGATCAGTGGCTCCTTTAAGCAAGCAGCATGGATTGTCTGTGGACCTTCAACGCCCAAGTTGAGCAGTGTGTTTATTTGACATGCAGACAGGAGTGTGCGTGAGTGTGGTGGTGTCTGTGTGTATGATAGGGACTGCAGGATATGGGGAAGGGTGGGGCAGAGGCTCAGTTGCACTTTAGCGCCCACCTTGATGCCACCGTTCCGGCCTACAGTCGGTCTCACACACTTGTGTTAAGTGCCATCCAGCCTTTCACAGATTTACGTGAACTCTCTTTAGAGGGCACTTTCTAGGCCAGCGTGTGGGTTAACCCCAGCTAATTCCAATTGAGCATACAGTTCTCTACGGAATTGGAAATAAAAGCACTAACTTTTGTTGGCACTGAATGAAATTACTGATAACGCAGAGGCGTAAGGAAGGCCCCGCACCCCTGCTGTGCGGGCGACCCCCATGCTCCAGGGCCCCCTTTCAGCACAGTACCCTGACCTGAGAGCTCACATTAGTAAGCAACTGGGCTCAGTGTGTTGCTAAATAAGTAAAGCAGTAAACTCCATGTAGTGAGCCACACTGTATACATCATACACCAGAAGTCCTGGCATGGCTCTACATTGGCAACAAAGCGAGCCCCCACTGTGTGCCATCGCTTACTGGTCCGCAAAAGGGTTGGAGCTGCATCCGTGCAACCGTGCATCGCAACCCATGGAAGGGTGAGTGGGCCCCAACGGAGCGGAAAGGTGCTGTCGGGGGCTTGGGAGCTACCGGAGCCTGTGTGGAGAGAGCAGCGGTGAGCGTGGCTGCCTCTGAGGCGGAGGTGTGCGCTCTTGTAAATTTAAGGCCGGAAACCCTCGGGGAGTGAATTATTGGCTCAGAAACATGTGGTGTGCCATTTGCAGTTCGGGGAAGCGTGGCCGAGAAGATGTTGAGTGGGGGCCCCGTCAATGCCTGCTTTGCACTGAAAAACACAAAATAGTGCACCCAACACTGAACTAAAAGAAAAAAAGAAAAAAAAGAACAAGACATACGTGATGCCATTTGAAGGGTAGTGCAGAGTGTTCACTCCTGGAGCCTGAGAGGAGATAAAGGTTAAAGTGAAGTGGTGACTGGCCTTAAAGAACCCCAACAGGTGACCACACAACATCAGAGTGTGGTAGCACATGTAGTGTTCTGTGACGGTCTAGTTGTTGGAAGACAGATCACAGAACACTAACCCGGAGGTACGGGGTTATTTAAATAAAGCGGAGCGCAGGAGATTTTAGTTTTGACCTGCAGCTCCAGTGTGAGAGCACACCGTGTCCGAGCATTTAATTGCGCCGCGCGGCGTGGTGCAGAAAGGGACACAGAACACCACACTGGCGACAAGGGTGGTCTCTATACCACATGCCAACAACCCCGGTGTTTGGACCCCCAAGGTATGACTGTGAGCCAGCAGAAGGGCCAGGAAGACGCAGGCAGCATGGTGAGCTCCACCACAGCGTGACGCCACCCCCAGAAGGGAGAGAGATAGAGCAAACATCGGACTCCTGCACGCCTGGAAGTCACATTGCACCAGCAGGACACGCAAATAGGTCGTGACGGACCACAACGTGAGCACAACAGGGTGCACCGTGACCCAACAGACTGGGGGAGGTGAGCCAGCGCCAACGGGCACGAACAATACTATCAGTATGGCAGATGAACCAGTGCCAGCCATCCATCAACTACTACAGCACACCATGACAGGTGCGCTGCCACCATTCAGTGAGCTTGCAGATCCCACCACAGCGTCACCGAGATGGAAAATATGGGTAGGGCGCCTGGTGAACTACTTTGTGGCCACCCGCGAAAAGGATGGGGAAGTCAAGAGGTCATTGCTCCTCCATTTTGTGGTTGATGAAATATACAAACTGTTCAGACACCTACCAAACACAGGTGCCCATGGTGACTACGACGCGGCGGTGAGAGCTTTGAATGCACACTTTGATCCGCAACTGAACCCGGACTTTGAGATGTTCAAACTACGACAGGCAAGACAGAGAGAAGGAGAGTCCATTGATCAATTCTATGTCTGCCTCCGGGAACTGGCAAGTATGTGCACCGACAATGACCAACAGAAAGAGGTACGAGCACAAATCATACAGGGATGCAGAAATAAGACACTAAGAGGACTAATATTGAGACAACCAAACATCACTCTCGATGAACTATTAATCAAGGCGCGATCCCATGATCTATCGGTGGCTAGGGCAGCGGAAATGGACATGGCGATGTCTGACACGCTAGAGAAGACCCCACTGGTCAAAGCAGAACGTGCCGATGCGATCCAATTTTCACAAACGAGGAGGAAACCTAGATCGTATGCCCCCGCCAAACAAGGGGGGAGGTGTGAATACTGTGGGAGAGACGAACACAGCCCAAGAGACTGTCCGGCATAAGGGAGGACATGTTCCAACTGCGGAAAACTGAACCACTTTGCAGCCGTATGTAAAGGAGGAGTAAGAGGAAGAGGAGCAAGAGGGATTCGCCCACCCACCTGAGCGGTAAAGCAACTATCCCTAGATGACCATGTGACACGGGGCAATGGACGCATCGTCGCGTCACACCATAGAGGACTCCTCCCCAGGAAAAGATGAAGAGCAAGAAGTGTTCTTAATCTCATTCACCAATGGCCTAAAGAGACACCGGCGGCCTCAACCCACCTGCATGATTGAAATAGCAGGGTCACCTGTCAAGGGCCTCATAGACACTGGAACCTCAGTAAATGTGATGGGAGTACAACAATATCACCGCCTCCAGCCTCGCCCAATGTTGACCCCCTCAAACACCAAAATATTCACCTACGGGAGTCGCACGCCCTTACTGCTAAAGGGACGCAAGGCAGTGACGGTGCAGGCGGAGGGGAAAACGATAAACACCCCGTTCCATCTGGTCGACAGGGAGGCAGACACGCTACTTGGCAGTCAAGCGGCTGAGGAGCTAGGGCTGGTGATGTTTGCAAGAAGTGTAAGATCTTGCCAAATCGATGAACTGCTAGGAAAATTCCTGGAACTGTTCACAGGCCTTGGCTGCCTAAAAACATCCCCGATCAAACTACACATCGACAAGGCTGTGAAGCCAGTCGCCTTACGACACCGGTGAATACCGTTTCACCTAAGGCCGCTAGTAGAGAGGGAAAGAGCCAGCCTCGAAGAGCAGGGAGACATTGAAAGAGTATCTGGCCCCACTCCCTGGGTATCGCCCATGGTCATCGCGGAGAAGCCGAAGCAACCAGGAAAAATTAGACTCTGCATTGACATGCGGTTGCCCAACCAGGCCATAAAACGAGAAAGGAACATCACACCAACCATAGACAACATCATAGCCGACCTAAATGGATCCAAATGGTTTTCCAAATTGGACTTAAACAAGGGGTACCACCAACTTAGACTAGCGGAGGAAAGCAGGTATATCATCACCTTCTCGACACATCTTGGCCTAAGAAGATACAAGAGCCTGAGTTTCGGTGTGTCATCGGTGGCAGAGGTGTTCCAGGATGCCATTCGACAGACACTGTCAGGCCTACAAGGCGTGATGAACGTCAGTGATGACATATTAATCTACTCCGCAATGGTCGAAGATCACCGTAGGCAAGTGAGAGACACCCTCAAAAGGTTGTCAGAACATGGCCTCACCCTCCACAGAAACAAGTGTGTCTTCTTTCAGACAGAAATCGAATTCTTCAGATATGTCTTCAATCAGGAAGGCATCCAAGTAGATCCCCGAAAGTCGAGCGCCATCAGAAAAGCCCCTGCTCCGAAAACAGTGACTGAAGTGAGGAGTTTCTTGGGGATGACAACCTATTGTGGCAGATTCATCCCAAGACTAGCTACATTATCCGAACCGCTCCAAGCCCTCACGAAAGTGGATGCCCCATGGGAATGGGGGAGCCGAGAAGAAGAAGCATTCCAAGAACTCAAGAAAGCTCTCCTGTGTGACACTACGATGGCATACTTCAACCCGATGAGAAAGACTGAACTGACCGTTGACGCAAGCTCGGTAGGCCTAGGCGCAGTGCTGGTGCAAGAAAGTGAGCCAGGTCATTGGGCTCCGTTAGCATATGCTAGTAAGGCCTTAACACCAACCGAGCAACGCTACTCCCAGACCGAGAGGGAGGCCCTGGCGATCAAGTGGGTGTGCGGGCACTTCCACCTCTATCTCCAAGGGAGACCCTTCAGGGTGGTCACGGACCATCAACCACTTGTTCCCTTGTGCGCACCACATCCACCTCCCCAGATCGAAAGATGGACAATTCAGCTGCAACACTATGGCATGGAGGTAGTGTACCAACCAGGGGCCAAGAACCCAGCAGACTTCCTAACTCGAAACCCTCCCGACCAGACCCAAGCTCCCAGTCAAGATGAGGCCGACACTGAGGCGCATGTACGCGCACTCACCCAAGGGAGCTGTCCCAAAACAATCGACACAAAAGAGATCTCCGAAGCGATCCTTGAAGACGTGATGCTGCTGCGGGTGAAGTCAGCGCTGGAAGGTGGGTCCTGGCACCATTTCCTGCGGAATACGAGCAACTGGACCACAGAGGAATGGGAGCGTTTGAAGAAATTATGGAGAGTCCGGAATGAGCTAAGCTCTACACCAAATGGTCTTCTTCTCTGAGGACAGAGGCTAATAATACCACAGCAGCTACAAGATCGTATGATCCTGCTGGCACACAGAGGACATCAAGGAGTGACGAAAATGAAAGCGTGCATGAGAGCAAAGGTGTGGTTTCCTGGACTTGAAGAGGGAGTGGACCAGTGCGTGCGGCAATGCCCATCGTGTCAGTTAACAGCTAGCCCGGAAGCGCCAGCTCCAATCCTGACAGATGAAGCAAGCACAAAGCCCTGGGCGCAAGTCAGCCTGGATTTTGGGAGTTTTCCGGACGGCCGGACCACCATGGCGCTCATAGATGGATACTCCAAATATCCTATCGTCAAGGTCATTGCGTCCACTGCTTTCACGCAGGTGGGTCCAGCTCTGGAAAGGATCTTTGCAATGTTTGGTCTCCCGGAGGAAATCAAAACGGACAAGGGACCGCCTTTTCACGGCTATGGCCCCAAGACAACGGAGGGGTGCAGCGTTTTATGCGCACGCTCAACAAGAATTGCTGTATTAGAAATCACAAATCCGGAACTCAGCCTTCACCGGTTCCTATAAGAATACCGAGGAACCCCACACTGCACAACTGGCAAGACTCCTTGGTCGCTAATTCTTGCTGGACCGAGACGAGACACCATCCCCACCGCCCCCGGGTGGGAACCCAACCCCTATCACCCAAAACAGACACAAAATAAGAGAAAAGAAGTCAACGACAAGGCGAGCAGGATGAGGTGGGCCAAGATAAGAGACATTCGCATCTGTGACCAGGTGATCGTCAAGAATCGGAAACCCGGATGGAAATTCCGAGTGTGGACAGTGACTGGGGTATCAGGGACCATGGTGAATGCCGAGAAAGGGAGTGAGCGGGTGACACGAAACGTTTCATGGTTCAAAAAAGCAACGTTTGCGGAGCATTCAGGAAATCAGGAAGCAGGGGATCAATCCTTTGATTGGCCGATCACCGAAGACCCTGAACCAGAGCGTGAGGGTGAAACCCCATCGGTGGCTGGACCAGGCTGTTCGAGACAACCAGCGAGTGCCACCCCAGCGACTCAGTGCAGGGAGTCCAGGTCTCAGGTGGGGAGATACAATCTAAGACCCAATCTACCACCCAGCCAAAAACTAAAAGACTTTGTGTGCATGATAACTCATTGAACCAGTTGGGGAGGGATGTAGTGTTCTGTGGCAGTCTAGTTGTTGGAAGACCGATCACAGAACACTAACCCGGAGGTACGGGAGAGGTTCCGGGGGAAGCGCGAGGTTATTTCAATAAAGCAGAGCGTGGGAGTTTTTAGTTTTGATCCGCGGCTCCAGTGTGAGAGCACACCGTGTCTGAGCATTTAATTGCGGTGCACGGCGCGGTGCAGAAAGGGACACAGAACACGACAGCGCAGAGCAAAGCAGCAAGCACAAAGGCAGTTGGAGGTAGCAGAGGGAGCAATACAGATACTGGGAGAGATGTCATCACCCCGTATAGCTGCAGCAGCCCCAGCGACACAGCAGGGTGCGCATTCCTCAGTCAGGGCATTGCCGCCATTCAGCCAGTTGGCGGATCCTGCAACAGCTGCACTGTGACAGCGCAAGTGGATTGGAAGGTTGCAGCATTATTTTTGCGCCATCCTTGAAACGAATGGTACAGTGAAAAGGTCAATGATGCTACACATGTGGGGTGATGAGCTGTCTAAACTATTTGAGGACTTGCCTAATACAGGGGCTGATAATGAGTTTGATGCTGCCGTAGCAGCTCTCAACAGAAATTTTGTCCCCCAGCTAAATCCGGACTACCAAAAATGTAAACTACGACAGGCAAGTCAGGCAGAAGGGGAGTTAGTGGACACTTTCTTTGCACACCTACGCAAAGTGGCGGGCATGTGCACGGGCATTAATAAACAGGATGAAATTAGGGCGCAGCTGATTCAAGGGTGTCGCTCATCCAACCTATGTAAGCTCATTTTAAGGCAGCCTGAAATCTCGCTAGATGACATCTTAATACCGGTCTGCGCTCATGAGTTATTTGACAGCTGAGCTGGGGAAACTGAATTGGCTCTGGCATGCTGCGTATCAGCGCAATCATCGGCACAAGGAGTGAAGGTGAAGAAGGAACACGTTGATGCCATACAACAGTGGCTGTTGCCAACAAGAGCAACCCCCACCAGGAGGCCTAGCGAAAAAAGATGTGGGAGCTGTGGAATCATACACTATCTGCAAGGAAGGTGCAAGGTACAAGGAAAGTCATTCCTTAAATACGGATGCCTGAACCACTGTGCAAAAGTGTGCCGCTCTCCAGGTGCAGCCTAGGAGGCAGGATGGAGAAATGTGAATATCCACCAGTCATTTCTGGAGGAAGGAGGAGGACACCAGATGCCTGGGAATGATGTTGAAGTATCAGCTCAAGATGAGGAGGAGGAAGAAGAAGAAGTGTTTACTATATCTTTCACCGGAAGAGACAATCAGAGGAAAAGGCCACCTCCCATGTGTTAGGTGGGCATTGGAGGGAAAATGATCACAGTACTCATCGACACAGGGGCATTGGTAAATGTTATTGACATGGGTCAATTCAGAAGCTACACCCACAGCCGGCAATACTCCCAACCAAAGCCAAAATATACACCTGCAGGGGCACAGACCCTACCTGCTGCAAGGAGTCATATAAGTGGAAGTAGTGCATGGAGATGCCAGGACGTAGGCAAAATTCCATGTGACTCAGGGAGACATAGGCACCCTGTTGGGTTGTTACCAGGGGTGGCTCCTCCTTTAGGACGGAGTAGCGTTGCCCCCGCCAACAGCGGCAGCTGCAAAACCGTTACCAGAAAACGATAATAAACCGAGTTTATTATCGTTTTCCTGTCAAGGGGCGGGGCCACGGGTTGATGAGATGTGAGGGGGAGTGCAGAGCACTCCCCCTCACTCCGGATGAATGTTTGGCTGGCCATCTCGGGCCAGTCAAACACACAAATGCAGTAGGCTCTCTCCAGCCCAGCAACAACGTTGCTGGGCTGGAGAGAGTATGCACAGGCTCCCAGTCTACCTGGGAGAGCCCTGGCTGGGTGCTCCCAGCCAATCCTGACGCTGCTCAGAGCAGCGTCAGGATTGGCACAGGGCAGGCTGAGAGCCTATGCCTGCAGCAGAGGAGCAGATGGAGCGGTGCAGCAGCAGCGATTGAGGTGTGTGTGTTTTTTTATTATTAATTAAATGTTTATAACACCCTTCCCCCCCGTGCCACCCCTTCCATGCTCCACGAGCCACAACTAGTTGTCACACTGCTGAAGATCTTGGAGTGGTATTCTTTGCAAAGCAGGTACAACAGGCTCATCTGGACGACATCCTTGATGAGTTCCCGGGACTGCTCAGGGGTCTGGGGTGTTTGAAAGATGTGCAGGTCAAGCTCCACATTGATAAGACAGTATGGCCCAGGGCCTTGCATCACTGGAGGGTGCCATTTCATCTGCGACCAATGGCAGCAAAGGAACTAGACTAACTAGAGCAAGCCGGTGTAATGGAAAAGGTCACAGGGCCCCCTCCATGGGTGTCGCCATTGGTCATCGTACCAAAACCTAAACAGCCAAGGGTAATGAGACTGTGTGTAGACATGAGACTGTCAAATCAGGCTATTGAAAGGGAGAGACATACTATTCCACCCATTGACGAGATAGTAGTGGACCTCGAAGAGGTCTGTTGGTTTTCAAAAATTGATCTCAATTCTGGATACCACCAACTGATGCTGGAAGAGTCCAGTCGATAAATAACAACCTTTTTAACTCATGTAGAACTGTGGTGGTTCAAGCATCTCAGTTTTGGCATCTCATTAGTAGCAGAGGTGTTTCAGGATGCCATAAGGGAGGCTCTGTCTGGACTGGTGGGAGTCATCAATATGAGTGATGATATCCTAATATTTTCCAATACCCTTTAGGAACATCATGTGCCACTGAGAGCAACATTGCAGAGACTTGAGGGAAGACAGCTAACATTGCATTGTCAAAAATATGCATTTTACACCAATAAGATGGAGTTCTTTGGGTACCAATTCTCGAAGGAGGGGCTCCAGGTTGATCCACAGAAAGCTGAAGCCATTAGGTCAGCAACAATCCCCCACAATCAACCGGATGTCCATAGTTTTCTGGGCCTGGTGAACTATTGTGGCAGATTCACATCCCAGCTTTCCTCCCTGTCGGAACCACTCAGAGCACTAACACATAAGGGGCAACGTGGGAATGGTAGAGTCAGGCAGCTCAAGCTTTCCAGGACATCAAAAATGTGCTTTACCAGGACACCACCATAGCGTACCTTTGCCCCAAGAGACCCACTGAACTGATTGTATATGCCAGCCCCATCGGGCTTGGAGTGATCCTAATACATATGAAAGAGAAAGTGATTGGGTGCATGCACATAGCCAATATGAGCAGAGCCCTGATGGCTGTGGAAACATGCTATGCGCAGATAGAAAGGGAGGCGCTGGCAATTCGATGGGCCTTTAAACACTTTTACCTCTATTTGTGTGGCCAAAAGGTTTAGGGTTATCACAGATCACAAACCACCTGTACTCCTGTTGGCATGCACTGCAAGAAGTAGTCCTCCAAGGATCAAAAGAGTGGCAGTTCAGCTCCAGCAGTACTCATTTGAAGTTGCCTACCGGCCCATGGTGAATAATCCATCTGATTACCTAGCGCGTCATCCCCTGTCGGGGGATCCCAGTGCACAGAGAGAAGAGGATTCCAGGGATTGAAGGGTTTGTGAAGATGGTTGTGGAGTCAGCGTGTCCGAGAGCACTATCGTTGGTATAAATTGTGGAGGAAACCAAGACTGATAGTTGTCATTGAAGGGTGAAGGAAGCCCTATATGGACATCACTGGAATAACTTTCTGGATGGCATTCAGGGATTAACTGATGAAGAACGTGAGGTGTGTACACAGTTGTGAAGGTATTGTGATGAACTGAGCGAAAGTGGGGAAGGGCTCATACTGAGAGTCATCAGATAGTCATACCTCGCAGCCTGTGGGTAAGGAGTGTAGAACTCACCAAGAGTAAAGTGTGGTTCTTGGGGTGGACCGGATGATGGAAGAAAAGGTGAAGAATTGTTGGTCCTGCATTCTTACGAGTGGGGAACCACCAGTTGCTCCGGTGATAACTGAAGAAGCAAGTACCCCTCCCTGGTCTTCCTTAAGCATGGATTTCGGAAACTTTCCGGATCAAAGGTTCACTTAAGTGATCATGGACCATACCAGGTTTCCTCTGTGGAAATTGTAAGATCAACATCCTGTGAGTGTGTCAAGCCAGTTCTCGACCGGGTCTTTGCATTGCTAGGGTTTCCTGAAGAAATCAAAACGGACATGGTCCTCCTTTCCAAGGCTAAGAGTTCAAGGAGTATCTGTATAGCCTCAACATCCGGCATAGGAGGATAATCTTGCAGTGGCCTCAGGCAAACTGGGAAGTAAAGAGGTTGATGAGAACACTCAATAGTGCCCTCAGAATTGGGGTTGAGAAGGGTGAAAATCTGGAGAGTTCTTTACAACAGCTCTTAAGAGCTTATCGCCAACCTCCACATAAGACGATTGGATGTGCGTCAACAGACCTCTTGATGAGATGGCAAGCTAAGAGACATTCTGCCAGTGAGTCTTCAGTGGGAACTGGCAGTAACTGATATACCAATCACCCAAGAAAAGAGGAGAGTGAATAATGAAAGGAGGGCTGGTGAACCTCACATTAAAGTGGGAGACTGAGTCATAATTTGTGATCGACATAGTGGATAGAAATATTGCACCCCTTTTGAGACTGAAGCATGGGAGGTGGTAAGGGTGAAAGGTACGATGATAACTGCTAGGAGAAGAACCATACAAATGCCTAGAAATTTCTTGTGGTTTAAAAAAATTCCAGATGTTGGAACTGGCTTTGCAGAAGAAGGGAGGGTGACAATCTGGATGCTGGAAGAGTGCCAAGCAATGGGGAGGAAGGAGTTCAGACAGAATCCACCAGAGATGAGTCCTGATCAACACAGCAACTGCTCTCACATGGGAGCGATCAGATGGCGGGGCCCGAGAAGTTGGCCAGAGCCATACCTACCAGCTGAGAATCAATCCCAGGCTGAGCCAGAGAACGAAATACTTTGTTTGTTAACTACCAAGTTATGGGCCAATGTCTTCTGTTACTTTACTTGGTTCAATATTGTTCTCTTTTTTTTTTTTGAAAGATTGGAAGGGATGTAGTGAGCCATCCGGCCACTACCATGCATTGTATACAGCATACACCCCGAAGGCTGTAAATAGAGGTGCCCCTGCCACTCGAGATGAGCACGTACCCACCAATTATCCAGTGTGTGTGTGTTCAGTTATTGTCATGTGACAAGGCCTCGTTGGGCCCGTGATATACCCTCTCTCAGTAGTCCTGACACACCCAACCACATGAACTGTTAACACCCCCCCAAATACAGACTTATATCATCACATGCAAAGCAACCATGTGCCATAATTTTGTATGCATTACGCTTTATTTCATGCTTAGGAGTCCAGGGATCTTCAATAAGCAAATATTGCATGTGGTTACTTCCGTCACAGAAGGACATTTAGAGAGGGCACACTTGTAATAAGCCATATTTTCTCAAACACTTCAATCCAACACATGACCACTAAACAAACATAAGTGTTCCTTGCTTTACACAGCCTCGCTAGTGGAGGCTTGATCTTTTATTGTCAAAATATAAGTAAACCAGCAGGAGTATAGTACCACCCATATAATATTCTACAGAGCTTTTCAATCCCCTGTGAATGTGAATGTTGGGCACAATTATTTTTCCCTATAGGATTAATTGAGCATTCAGGAAACAGGTGATCCATGGTGATGTCTAATTGCACCTTAAATGGCATCTTTGTTTAGGTCTTGTAGATAAGCAATCCTCTCTGAGTCTCGACAGCTCTTGTTTTCACTAGTTTTTTGACCTCCTTAGCCTGGGTTTGAATTACCCAGTGTCACACCTGTAAGTACTGAAACCTCTCCTCTTCTCAGAGACCAAATTCTTCTGTTCTCTAGGGGAATGCTTTAATGGTTGTCTTCTGAAAGAGGGCCCCCAACATGACAAATCCCGCCCTCACCTCCAAGCTATGAAAGCTTGGCTGTCCACCCCTGGGAAAAAGTTGCCGACCCCTTGGGAATTAGAGGTAAGGAAAAGGAGGTCAGATTAATTTTCAAGACTAATTCATCCCACACCATCAGAGTAGTCCTACTTAAAAAGGAGACATATAAAGACGGGGATCTTTCTGAGCCTCGGGTAACTATGCAAGTTCCCTCATGCCTCTCCCTGAAGGGCATGGTCAGTATTACACCATTGTATCTGCATCCTCACTTGCAACCACTATTAATCTGTCAAAGGCAATGCTCATTAATACCTGAGAACAAATGGACTGACCACTCCTCTCTCTTAAGGGTTATGAGTTCCCTGACGCCACCTGATCCTTGTCTCCTTTCCTTGCCAAGTATAATTCAAACTAATATCTTATCATTCTGCATATCTTCCTTACACTGATGCTTTTCATCCATTTTGTAGTGTGAAATTGATATTTTGAATCAACTGCAGAGCAGTGGCTGAACATATTGCGAATGACCATGAGGCCTCATAGATCTGGGGGTAACATATGAACTCAAGAGACTGGGGTCGGGTTCTGCGAATTCCCAGGTAGAGAGAGTATAAAAATACCACAGTATGGGCCAGACCTTGGGATGGCACTGAAATTCAGAGATAGCAGTGCCTTTCTTGACAGATATGGAGATGTTACTGGAAGTCCTGAGGCGAAGTTCAGACGGTGAATTCACACAGATGGCAGAGCAAACCCTATGAAATAGGGCCAGGACCTCAGTAGCGCTGGAACTAGGGGTGCTGGAGGTGCTGCAGCACCCCCAGACTTGGAGACACTTCGGAAAGATAATGGACCCTTACCTTTCCGAAGTGCACCTCCACCCTCAGAACACTTATTTTCTGTATAGCTTTTGCTGCATGTTCATAAAGTAAATAATACCGCAGCTGAACCTGGAGTCAATATTTTTACAGACCCTTGCCTATTATTTTATTGTATAAATGCTGCTTAACTTTTCTCTCTCTGCAAACTGATGCCAAATACAATGGCAACGATTTTTTTAAAAGTAGGATAATCTAATCAAGGAAGAGAATTAATTGTAGCGTTGTGTGATGCACACGGCTAACATCTCAATGCTTTATAATTACTCTTTAAAACGTCAAATGTTTTAATTAAAGTTCATACAACGTGAA